>NC_081840.1:8447930-8762131 GCF_963259705.1 Myotis daubentonii
GAAAAACTTATAGCATAAACAGGGATATTTTGTGACAACAAAAACATAAAAGGGGAGCGGGGAAGGTCTGAACTGGCAAAGGAAGATGAAAATCAGATGCACTCAAAAGAACAAAAACTATTGGGGGTTAATGGGGGGATGAGGACACATTTGTAATACCTTAACCAATAAAGAAATTAAAAAAAAAAAACACCAAAAACTACGTTATATATGCAACTTCATTTTTTTATAAACCTAATGATAACCACACACAAAAATCCCCAAACTAGGACATATAGCTTAAAAAAAGAGGAAACCGAGGAAAGATGAATGGAATATCACCCAAAAACCCCAGATAGAAACATAAAGGAAAAGAACCAAGGGAGGCAGAGCTACTAGGAAACAAAATATAAAATGGCTACAGGAAATCCTTATACATCAATAATTACCCTAAATGTAAATGGTCCGAATTCACCAAGAGGCACAGAATAGCAGAGTGGATCCAAAAACAAAACCCAACCATATATCACCTATAAGAGACACATCTAAGCTACAAAGACAAAGGTAGATTCAAAGCAAAAGGGTGGAAAATGATTCTCCAAGCAAACAAGATCCACAGAAAAGCAGGTGTATCCATACTTATATCTGACAAAATATATTTCAAGATAACAAGAGACAAAGATGGACACTTTAATGATAAAGGAAACACTACATCAAGAAAACATAACACTTCTTAATATATATGCACTCAACCAGGAAACACCGAAATATGTAAGACAACTACTCACAGAACTAAAGGGAGAAACAGATCAAAACACAATCATAGTTGGAGGACCTTAATACTCCATTGATAGGTCAACCAAACAGAAAATCAATCAATAAATATTGGCCTTGCCCTAGCTGGTTTGGCTCAGTAGATAGAGCATCAGCATGCAGACTGAAGGGTTCCATTTTCAATTCTGGTCAAGGGCACATGCCCAGGTTGCGAGCTCGATCCCTAGTAGGGGGTGTGCAGGACGCAGCCGATCAATGATTCTCTCTCATCACTGATGTTCCTATTTCTCTCCCTTCCTCTCTGAAATCAATAAAAATATTTTTTTTTTAAAAAGAAATATAGACCTTAAGTGAAACACTAGACAAAGGGACATAATTGACATTTATAGAACCTTTCATCACAGAACATCAGATTATACATTTTTCTCCAGCGGACATGGAACATTCTCAAGGTTAGACCACATATTGGTCACAAAACTAGCATCAACAAGTCATGAAATTGAAATTATACCAAGCATATTCTCTGACCACAATGCCTTGAAATTAGAAATCAAATGCAAAAAGGAAGTAAAGAAACTCACAAATAGCCTTAGCCAGTTTGGTTCAATAGATAGAGCGTCGGCCTGCAGACTCAAGGGTTCTGGGTTCGATTCCTGTCAAGGGCAAATGCCCAGGTTGCCAGCTCAATCCCCAGTGTGGGCATGCAGGAGGCAGCCGAGAAATGATTCTCTCTCATCACTGATGTTTCTCTCTCTCTCTCTTCCTCACCCTTCCTCTCTGAAGTCACTAAAATATATATTTTTTAAAAAGCCTCACAAATACATGGAGATTAAACAACATACTACTAAAAAATGACTGGAGCAATGAAGAAATAAAAGATGAGAACAAAATATATAAAGAGACAAATGAGAATGACAATATACCATATCAAAACGTCTGGGATGCAGCAAAAGCAGTAATATACTCCATTACCATATGATCTTATCAATAGTTGCAGGAAAAAGCACTGGCTCAGAAACAACATCCATTTATGATTAAAACGCTCAATAAAATAGGAATAGAAGGACAGTACCTAAACATAATAAAAGCCGTATGTGACAAACCCCCAGCTAATATCATACTCAACGGTGAAAACTGAAAGCTTTTCTAAGACCAGGAACAAGACAAGAATGTCCACGCTCTCCACAAGGACATGTGCTGGAAGTCCTAGCCACAGCAATAAGGCAAGAGAAAGAAAGAAAAGGCATCCAAACAGGAAGGAAGAAGTCAAACTGCCACTTTTTGTGGATGACATGAAAACCCTAAAAACTCCACCAAAAAACTGTTAGAAACAATAAACAAATACAGTCAAGTTGCAGGATACAAAACCAAGGTGCAAAAATCCATTGCCTTCCTGTATATTAACAACAAAACTTCAGAAAATGAAAATAAACAAAAACAATTCCTTTTGCAATTGCAACCTTTCTCCTGATCTGAGAAAGGCGGGGTGGGAACGAGCGAGGCGGGCCCCCGAGGGGAGTGCAAGGCTGAGCCGTGGGTGGCCGCCTGCCACTGCTGCTCCTCCGGCTAAGCAGGTGCCCGGCTGGGCTTCCCTGGCCAGAGAACCAGCGTCCTTCCTCACCGCGCTGGGCAGGCAGCGTCAGAAGCCCAGGCCTGACCCTGCTCTGGTAACTGCAGCCCCGGCCAGCGCCTCCCGGCCTGGAGGAGCCTCATGGTGTCCCCTGAGGTGAGGGGCCACGAGAAGAGGCAAGGAAGGGAGAGCACGCGGAAGATGAGTCAGCGTTCACCGGGGGAAGGAGGCAGGCCCCGGCCGCTAGACCCGTGTCAGGCGGCGTCAGTCTCGGGACGGCTCAGCAACCCAGGAGCCACCTGCACTTGCCAACAACTCCTGGCCCGTGAAGACATCTGGACACTGAACCTGAGAGACACCCTCTCTGCTTTACGTGCTAGTTAGGAGTCACACATCCTGGGCGTTCGCACAGTAAGACCTGTGGTCATTAATATCAACAGGGACCACTTACCAACTGCTTCCCAGGGGCCAGGCACGATGCTAGAAACCACAGGTATAACTGGGGAAGAACAGAACAAAGACAACCGCCCAACTCATTCAGTTCTCAAAGCAACCTTGCAAGGCTGTATTAAAACAACCTTTCATAGGCAAAGCAACTGAGGACAGAGGTTCAGCAGGTCCCACATCTGGAGAGTGGCAGATCGGGGGTTTGAACCCACAGCTGTCCGACTCTGCAGCCGTCTCCTCTCTCATCCTTTCTAAATCTTCGACACCCATCTGCATGAGTCCACCCTCTCTGGCCACCCATTGGGCCCCTCTTATGACACCCCCCCCCCCCCCCAGCCAACAACACTCAGGGAGTGGAGGTGTTGAGTGCGGGGACTGTTTTGACTACCATTTCCTTCAGGCCTGCTCAGGGGAGCGGGGGAGGCGTCAGGTTAGTTGGGGGGCAGACGGGGGACACGCTGTGGAGGAAGGTGGAGTGGATCTCAGGAGCTGAGCATCAGCTTCCACAACCAACTCCTACAGTGAGGTTGTTTTGGTCCCATTTAGGCTGAAAAAGATAGGGCATTGTCTGGGAAGTTGGTCATAATGCAGATTCTAGGGGAGCCCCACCCCAGAGCTCCTGAGGCAGAAACTCTGGGGTCCAGCCTGTGTCCAGGCAGCCCAGGGGAGCATGACACCTGCCCGAGTTTGAGAACCTCAGCATCAGACTGTGAACTTGGTGAGGGCAGGGCTTTTGTTTCTCTCCAGCCCCTGGCATAGTGCTTTGCAGATAGAAACAGAAATGGCGGGAGGGCAGAGGCCATGCATATAACTTCCTTTCAGGGCCAACCAGCAAACTAGGCACCTAGCAAGTATGTGATGAAACTTGCTGATGAACTAGTTTACTTGGTGTCTTTGAGAGCAGGCATCCTGCGTGCTGCCTAACATGTAGTTCTGCTCAATAAACATCTACTGAATAAGTAGTTTGTATTCTGTGTCACTGGGCTCTACCAAAGCAGGCCGTAGGATTTACTATGTGGCCAGAGAAAGTTCAACTGTGTAAGTTTAAGGGGAACGAGACAGAATTACCAGAGCCCTACAATCCTCCGAGGCTCTCAACTGTAACTTCATCCGAGCAGGAACCCAACAGCTCGTGCAGGAAGTCACACAGACTACACGGCGCACGTGCAGCGTCAGGAACGCTACCCCGAGACACGAGGGTTTCCGACGGCCGCTGCCGTTCAGGCCAGAGCTGCAGAGCAGCACTCAACAAGCTCGCGCTGCGGGCCAACTCCAGCTCGCCGCTCTGGCCTGTGAGCGAAGGATGGTTTTCCCATTTTTAAATGGTTAAAAACTTTCATGGATAGACGCCTTGGCCCGCCATCTGCCCCAGCGGCCGAGTGGAGTTTGCAGCAGAGACTGCACGGCCTGAAACGTTTACCACCTGGCCCTTCCCCGAGAAACCTCTGCCAGTGAAGAGTCAGTCAGCGGGTGCTCCGAGCTCTGCCACACCCCGAGCGGGAGATCCTAACTCTGCACGTGGGCGCCGGCCCCCCTGCAGGGATGCTCCAGGGGTGGGCACACACCTCCCACCCTCCTGCTGGCATTACGTTCCGCTGCTCACGTCGGATGGAGAAAACAGCCTCCCAGGTCTGGGCTGGCGGCCAGCGCACGGTCATTTTCTGGCTAGGGGTTGTGCTCCCCCATCTAAGCCAGCTCTGCAGCCAGGCTGCGCGGCCCCGGGCCCGTCCCTCTCTGTGACTTCGCTGCCAAGGTCTCTGCCTCTGGTGCCCTGGTGCCCGTCCATCTGAGGGGAGCGAGGGAAGGGGGAGCGAGGGAAGAGAGCTCCGGGTCACTCACAGCGGCGGGGGAGCCCCGGTTGCTTTCCTCCAGGAACTCCTCCAGGGTGACCATCTCCCTGCTCGGCGAGGTGCAGGGCCGCACCCAGGCCTGGGGCTGGGCCACACCCCTCTTCTGGATGCACTCCTGGGGGAGAGGCCCGTTCCGGGGTGGCGGGTACTCCTGGCGGCCGAGGGCAGTGCGTCCTGGGGCGCTGGCGTCGCGGGGCAGAGTGGCTGTGTCCCTGCTGGGGATGAGGTCCTCACTGCTGAAGCTCTCGGGCCTGCGGTGGAGCGGGTCGGAGGAGCCTGGTGTCAGGGCGAGGGGACACAGAGGGACACACGTCAGTCTCCCACTCTCGCTCGCCTGCCTCCCGTGGGCTCCGTGCTGCCTGCAGCTCACGGAACAGAGTCCTGCCCGGGAACCCAGGCTGGCATTGTGGACGTCAAGGACATTCCGGAATTCTTTAGAAGTTCATGCTGGCATTTAAAAACAAAATAACTTGGGAAAGAAGTGGAAAGCTTCTGCTCAAGCTTCAATTATCAACAGCTGTAAGGTATCGCACTAGATCACTCTTCAAACAGTGTAGACAGACCGTATTCTGCACCATTAAACGAACTGTAAACACTGTAAAGCAGCGGTTCTCAACCTGTGGGTCGCGACCCCTTTGGCGGTCGAACGACCCTTTCGCAGGGGTCGCCTAAGACCATCCTGCCTATCAGATATTTACATGACGATTCGTAACAGTAGCAACACGACAGTTATGAAGTAGCAACGAAAATAATTTTATGGTTGGGTCACAACATGAGGAACTGTATTTAAAGGGCCAGAAGGTTGAGAACCACTGCTGCAAAGGAACCAGTCGCCCTGTGTCCTCTGACCCCTATGGACGTAACCACTGGCGTCGTCCCCATCCGGAAGCTCAAGGAGCTCAGACTCGGAGGATGGGTGGCTCGCCAGGTGCCCGGAGCTGGTCAGTGGAGAAGGGATTTGAACCCAAATCTGTTAAAACTCCCAGGCCTAAGCTGCGAGCAGAATGACGTGGCCCTACGAATGCAAACGCATCATGCTTCCGTGAACCTTGCTAACTGTGTTTGTTAAGTTACACAAATAACGCCAGCTCAGAGCGGAGATCCAAGCGCACTGAAAAGTGCCCAGGAGGGAAGGCCGACCTACCCTTCAGGCTGAGAGGTGAGCTGTCACTGGACGCATTCCTGCTGCTCTCCAAGCTGCTTGGCCGGGACCCTGAAGGAAATGGCAACGCTTAACTGCAGGGCCGATGACCAGTCTAACCCAGACTAAACCATCCAATCGGACAACAACTGCATCACAAGGCGACTCTGCCACGGTCCGGGAAAGCCCCCGGGAGGACAGACCCTGGGATTCCCCCGACGCCCCCGGAGGGGTCCAGCCTCACTGAGTGCTAGGCCCGTGCACAGAGGGCAGTGGGCTGTGCAGAACGGCAACTTGTAACATCTCTGTCTGTGAGGTCTGGGCTGTGGCCTCACACAATTTTGTTAGCAAAGGAGATCTCATGCAGACCTCCAGTACAGATTCAAAAAGGGCCGCTCTGGGAAAGCGAAGGGTTGGGGGGTTGGGGGAAGCCCACCCTTACTGCCGCATGGATCTTTCTGGAACACACGTGGGAACACCGTGCCTACACCAGCACAGGGCCCCCTGGTGAGGGCGAGGGCCAGGACACACAGTGTGTGCACGCCCACGTGTGTACAATGACGTCAGTGCCCGAGCGGGTGCTGGGACCCTCAGGAGGGAAGGGAGTGCTCGCTTTTTGAGAAGGCTGGTATCCCTTCCGCGGAAACTTCCACTAGGCCTCAGTCAGAGGCCAGTGTTTCTAACACTTTCTAAGGTGAGATTTACCACTGGGAGCTGCTCCGGGCACTAAAATCCAGGTGAGGACAGTAGAGCCCCCTGCAATCAGTGTCGTCTGCAGGGGTCACTAGGCCTCCCTTCAAGCCAGGGGAGTCAGAGCCTCCAGGAGTAGAACATGTGATAGGTAGTGAGTTCCCCATCACTGGAGGGATGTAAGCAGGAGCTGCATGCTTCCGCCCCTAGAGGAGGCAGGAAAGGAATGTTGAGGAGCTGTGGGTCCCCCGTTCCCACTCCAGCATAACACCTCCACTTTCACCTCCTTTGTGTGTGAGATTTGCACACAGACCTTAGCTTGAAGGACAAGCACAGTTGATGGAAACAGGGTTCTGTCGTAGAACCCAGGCTGAAGGGCACCACGCACCGTCCACTCACCGTGCTGCTGCCTGTGGTTGGCGAACTCGAGCTCCAGGGACCGCTCACAGAGGCTGTCATCTGAGTGATAGCCTGCGGAGAACATACAGCTGTGAGTCAGGGGACCTGGAACATCCAGGGGGAATCTGGGCCTCTTGCCAGACAGCCACCTCTGACTCTGCCCCAGCCCTGCGTCATGGTTGTGTCCAGCTCCTGGAGGGAGGAGGGGAGGGAGGGAGGGATGTGTGGACCGTGCCCTTAGGACCTGCCTGTACTATCTCTCCCCCTATTTCTCCTGCCGACACAGCCTCATCCTCCGGACTCTATCTGACTCAACGTTAAATCATGCTTCTGCAGGTGCAATGCCTGGGACTCCAAATGAAAGCAGCAGCGTCCTGGCCCGAGGGCAATGCAGAAGCAGCTGAGACTCAGTATCCCGGGAGCCCCTCCCACCCTCCAGGGCGAGCTGCACCAGAAGCAGGGGGCCTGCGAGCAATTCTCTCCCAGGGCCTGTCTCTCCCGGGGCTGGAGGAAGGGAAAGCAAAGAACCCACCATCGGAGGGAGGATGCGGATTCCCTAGAGACTGAGCCCTGAACCGGCAGCTCCTCACCAGAAACAGCCCGGAACCCAAGGGCCACCAGTCACTGCTCCTTCCTGAGAAGGACTAAGCCGCCCTGTGCCTCAAGCCCGCTAGATTCTTGCTGACAGCAGCCCTGGATCCCCTCCAAATGACACCAGGGTCTCCCCTTTGCCACAGTTCTGCGTCCACCTGAGCGTGAGCACTGGGCGGCCAGGGAGTCGCTGTGGGCCGTGCTGGGTGTGCGGTGTGACAGGCCCGCGGGCAGGCTCCGCAGGCATCTGAACAGGTGTGGGCTCTGGCTCAGGGTGGGATCCAGGCCGAGACAGCCCGTGGTCAGCCTGGAGGGCCAGGCCTGGAGCCACACTGGCCGCTGGAAATCCGACGGGACGTGGTGCTCCCAGCTCCTGCTCGAGCCTGGGGGACGGAGGCCATCTGCTGACTGCCCACCTGGACCCCCGAGCATGCTGCCCGGCCGGCACAGGGCACAGCTCCCCGGACACCCAACAGTAAGTGGCTGCCCTCTGTGTCTGGCCAGGAGCACAGAAGGGCCGCCTGGCTGCCCAGTGCTCACTCAACTCAGATTCTCTGAGGGTGTTTCTGATTTGTAAACAAGGGGCCAGGCCCTGAGGCCGACCCAGGCAGCCCTGAGGGCAGGGACCCTGTCTTTGCTCGGCTTGTCAAACCAGGGTTATGCATGCCATAGCGTCCAGGGTGCACTGGATGGTACGATCGTGAAAAACAATAACCCTTCTTGTCCTCGTTAATTTCTAACACGCCGGGCCATCGTTGTCAGCTCTTTCCGCTGTATTCAGATATTTCCATCTCTAAGCTATGAGCTGAGTCTCTTTTCCAGTGTTGTGTCATTTTCCCTTTCTGTTAAGTATTTAAAATTTCCAAGTGCTCTCCCCGCGAATGCTCCTTTTTATAGCGTCCTGCTGGTTTCACGACAGCGTGCAACTTCGCTTGCTCTGATGCTAACGACGGGCGTTTCAAAGCGCAAGTCTCTGCCCAGTGACCGCTGACTCTGCTGCTCTCACATCCGTTTGTCTCTGGCGTGCGGGCTCTCCTCAGGTGTCGGGGTCCTGAACTCTCACGGGCCTCCCCTGGGAAGATGTGACCCGACTGCTCTGCTGGGAACGTCTCCCGCTAATCAGATGCCTTGAAGGATTGTATTAGCACATCTAAGGTGCGGACGCCATGGCTACTGGCATCCTGGGAGACATCCAACCTGTCAATCCTTCCCCGAACCCCCTTGTTTTTCAGTGAGGACACCTGCCCTCCACTCTACCAACCGGCCTCCAGTTCAGAGTCCCTGTCAAGTCTCCTCCCAGGAGAATAAACCTCGAACGCTGCCGGATTTTAGCCCAAACTCTGGTTCACCTCCGTTCGGGAGCTACTCGGTGCCACCGATTCTGAGCAGTGGTGGGGGGTTCTAGGGCTTTCCTGTGAGCGGCTTAGGCGCAGGCCTCCAGAGGGTGGAGTTATCCGCCAAAGTCACACTGCCGTGGGCAGAGCTGAGGTCTGAACCTGTGTCTGAGGGAGGCCAAGCCTGTCCACAGCTTCACCAACCTGCTGACCACCTCTCAGTCTGAGAGGCCCCCCCGCCCCTGAGAGCCAGGCTCTTCGGAAGGACCCCGGCCCCAGATGCTCATCCCTCTCGGTTCTAAGGGACACGTGACTCACCGTGGGTGCGGCCTGGGTGCCGGGAGATGGGGGTGGAGCTGGAAGGAGCTGTAGTGACGGCTGAGGATGAACAGGCCCGGGAGCCCAGCTCTGACGGCCAGGGCTTGGTGGCTGGCTCAGCGGAGGCATCTGTGCGGTCAAGGCTGCCTCCGTGTGATGACCCTCGCTTTGGTACTAGGTCCCCAGGGCCTGGGGCAGAGGAGGACAGTGAGTATTGGGGCGGCAACATCCCATGCCAAGGGGGGGTGCTCACACCGGGGCCTAGAAGCAGCGGCAGCAGGGCACACGGAGCACAGGGACAGAGCTGGGCTGCGCGCCTCACGGGCTGTGGTGGGAACGGGAGGGCCCGAGCTGGAGGCCCCGGGAGGCCGGCCCTTGCTCTCACCATAGATCACAGTTCGAGCCCCAGCAGCTGGGAGAAAATACTAGTAAAGGACCAACTCAAGAGGCTCAACAAAACGCTGCTAAAAGTCCAACACATTAGCGACTGGGCCCACCTGCTGTGTAACACTGCCACTCAAATCCCTGATTTAAAAAGACTCTGGCTGATGTCTGCTCAGGGCCACTCGAGACCCGTGGCCTGGGCCCTCAAGGTCCAGGATGTGCACCCTTGTGATCTGAGAAATTTGTTTATTGCCACCCTAACCACCATTTGTTTAAGAAGTCTTCATCACCGCAAGGAAGATTTTTACCTTGTATTTTGCACTTTTCTGCAATCTCTGAATTTCCTACCGTGAACATACTAATATATTCTTGTCAAAGTTAAATAAAATCCTAATTTAAAAAAAAAACAACACTGGGAAAAAAACCTAAAAGATCTTCAATGACCTCTTAGTAGGAAAGGGGATGGGCTCTCCAAATACAAGTGAAAAGTTAATGTGGGTGGAGTTCTGGAAGCATTAGGACAAGGCTGTTTTGCACAGCGTCCTGCTCCAGGCCGCCCAAGGGCGTGGACCTAGAGCCATGTCCGCTGTCGGGATTCTGACCCGTCTCCACACTCGCCCAGGACCTGACCCACCTGACCCTCAGCCACTCAATGTCTGGACTCACGGTCACATGTGAAGCACCCAAGTCTTACGACTTCAAACCAAGGGAACTTTTGGATTCTGAAAGGTAACCTTGATGAGAAGCAAGATTCAAGGCGGGTGGAATGAATTGGACAGGCAGCCACTGCATGAAGTGAACATGAGGAGCAGGAGAGGCGGAGATGAGCCAACAGCAGCAATGGCAGAGAAACCACACACTTCCAACAGCATGCTGGGAAGACAGGCAGCGGACCAGGACGTGGCCGCCCAGGAACCAGAGCAGGTGCACGAGACGAAGTCAGTGCCACATCAACCGACTGAACAGTGCGGTAGTCACGGATTTACGTTGACGATTACCTTGTTTCCATGGCGATACCGGTTTTCCATTTACAGTACCGATAACCATCTTTCCTTTTTAAATAAAGTTAAATGGAAACCGGGAGTCGATTCGAGGGGAAATATGTAAGCGATCACAGAGGTGATACAGACATGGCAAACGCATGGAGATGGTACAAGGATGGCTGAAGACAGAGAGCAAGGCAGTAGCTAAAGGCCTCTGTGGACCAGCGCTCCCGGCTCCCGGCTGACTGGGAGCTGATGTTCTGTCTGTCCACTGCTGCCCTCACAGCAGCATCCAAGATGTCAGAGGACCGTAGCTCGGTCCTAAAACGGCACTCCGGGCTGAACCCTGGCTCAGCAACATCCATCCAATTATTCAAAATGCTTGAGTGCAGCAATGAATTCTTCACAACATAGAGCACATCTAAAAAGGGACTTATCTGCACAAGCCAACGATCCCCTGCTCCGACAAGGGAAGAGGGGAAAAGGGCAGCGGTTTTAAATGCAGCTGCTTAAAAATAAGTCTTTACAGAGGCCGTACGTTTTAGGAAGCATAGCGACAGCTGATCAGTTCTGCGTGACACACGGCATGACATACAAGCCTGCAGGCGCGGGAGCGGGCAGCACTCGGCCAGGGGACTCACTGGGCACGGGCATCCTGGCCACGGGCCTGTGCGTGGCTGTCCCGAGGCTCCCCTAACACTGCGCTGCGCTGGAGTACCGTCCAGAGGGTGTCACAACTTATCTTCTCTTTTGAAATCAGAATCCACGTTGGTTGTTTTAAGCTTGGCTTGGAATTGGGGTCAGGAGGAGGGGTCCACTATGGGTCATCTGGCCTTTAGGTACTGTTTTTTGTTTGTTTGTTTGAATTTCAGAAATGAAGAAGGGTACATGATGAAGGCACTGATGAAGGGAAAGGATTAGAAATCTCCAATTTCTGAGAAAGGGAGAGGGTAGTTAGAGGTGGGTGGGATGTCAGAGGAAGACCAGAACCGCAGGCGTTTAGAGAAAGCCGGGGGGGCTGTTGGAGACTTGTCTTTGTCCTTGCTTTTGCTTCTCAAAAAGGGACTCTTTTTGCACCGAGTTGCTAAATTGTTGTCCCCCGGATAACCCAAGGAAGAAAGGAAAAAAGACAAAAACAGCAAATGAATGAAATGAACGATAACAAATGACACTACATTAGCTGAACGGTACTCGGGAAACCAGAATCCTGTCCAGCCCAGGAGAGATGGAAACAATACCCACTGCACAACCAGAATCAGGACTCGGTGAATCATTTAGGCTCCGACTCCATTTAGATAATTCAGTGGCACCCTTGTGCCAATGCTTTACTTAGCACGTGAGAAGTCTATATTGCTCTAGGAGCTGATGTGTTAAACCATTTTTCAGTTTCAATGTGTTAAATTATTAAAAAAGATGTTTATTAATTTAGGACCTGGCATTTCCTATTCATCCATTTTAATGACAGGTTCCTGACAACGTGGCTCACACACACTAACTCCTGCTCCTGTTCAAAGATCTTGGGACACCTAATGGTATGTTCCTGGCCGGCGGTAATGAAATAGCCTACGCCAACTCTTCACTAACAATTCTCTTACACCCAAATAACCTCTTCTGGCAGGATGAGTTTGAAGATAATCAAAATACCCTTTTGATACCCAAACACCCTCTCCATCAAGAATTATTCCCATTTAGAGCCCTACGCATCCTCTACTCTAAACCTCCCCTTCATGGTCTTTAAATTACAGTCTGACCAGAGCAGACAATTGGTCTAACTTTCTGAGCATGTCATGTATGTGAACATAACTGATTCACCCGATTTCTGATTAAGGATTCAAGTCCATAGAGCAGCGGTTCTCAACCTTGGCTGCATATTAGAATCACCTGGGAATCTTTAAAATCCTGATTTCTGGGCCCCATCCTCCAGAAATTCTGTTTCTTTGTGATGGGGTGGGGCTAAAACATTAGTAACAAAGAAACAGAATTTCCGGAGGATGAGGCCCAGAAGTCAGAATTTTAAAAAGATTCCCAGGTGATTCTAATGTGCAGCCAAAGTTGAGAACCACTGCCATAGAGGAACCTCGGTTACTTCTTTTTCCCACAGCGCCATCTGCTGACCACAGCTCCCACCACAGGATAAGGACCCACTACTCAATGCTGGGGCCCCAGGTGGGTTCAGCATCTTCAGGGACCAAAGCAGCTTGAAGTGCAGGCAGTGCTCATAGGGGTTAAAGTTCAGGCCCCGTATCTGTCAGACCCGGGTTCGGATCCCAGCTCCAACACTTACTCTCTGGGCCAGTGCTTAATCCTGGCAAACCGCACTTTCCCAGCTCTGAACAGGGGACAGGAATGGTGCCGACCTCACCCGGAAGTTAGAACCAAAGGCGATAGCTAGAGCGGGTCAACTGTCTAAAGGGTGCTGAGCCCAGGAAGCACCATTGCACGGCTGCCGTTACCCACATTTAACAATGACCTGCTCATTCATGGACCCCAACGACAGTTTGGATCAGTCGAGCATTTTTTTCTCTGAAAGGTTTGCCAACTCCATTAGGCTGATTATAGTCATTAAGTCAACTCAGACAATAACACAAGTTGAGGTGGTAAATGTCACAACATTTAAGGAGCCAGTATGAGAGCTTCATGATCATTTCCCTGAATGTGAGCTTTTGACCTAATTCACCTGCTGTAAAGACTGGGCATGCAAGCACTAGTCCCCAAACAGTGGGCATGCGTGTGCACACCTCATTTTAGCATCTCCAGTGACACACCAGGACTTGAAGTGGTGACTGCCACCTGGAGAGGCTTGTGCACACGTCACACTCAGAAGGCGGCTTGGCACAGGCCCTGGGCCCTGTCAGCTACTGTAACGCCAGCCGCTGAGAGCACACGAGTCTCAGGCACGGCCCTGGTCCTCAGAAAGCCCTAGTGTCCTTCATAAAATTTACTTTCTCAGGGGGCTTGTTGGGCAGGTTTATAGGTAAATAATGTACACAATGATATTTAAACGTGAATTTGAAGACGAAACCACGTTTAAGACGATGGCTTTGTTTAATCGATTGTAAAATGCACATTTCACTCCCAAACCTTACATCTCTGAAATCAGGATGTAGCCTCGAGCATCTCTCGCATCACTGTCGGCGAGGTGGCAATTCGGACAAAATCATCACTGCCACCACCCGTTCATTTCCTTTCTATGAGCACATAATCCTACAGCTTATAACTGACAGCTTCTCAGACCTGATGAAATATACGGGGCACATGCAACTAGAAACCCATTTCAGAACCTCTGGCTCACTCCCACCCCAGCCCTAAATGACCAGGTACAGCGCCCCCTGGTGGGAGGACTCAAGGCCAGGAGGTGGGAGAAGAGAACCGCACCTGCTTTTCAGAGGGACAGAGAGCTCAGCCCCCGAGGCCCCCCTGAAGACCTTGCACGTGTCCATTACGTGTTAAATGCACCGGGATCTCCCTCCAGAAATGGCTCATCCCAGGCCTGGCAGATACAAGGAAACCCCAAAACTTACCCTCTTGGGC
Source organism: Myotis daubentonii (assembly GCF_963259705.1). Classification (NCBI taxonomy): domain Eukaryota; kingdom Metazoa; phylum Chordata; class Mammalia; order Chiroptera; family Vespertilionidae; genus Myotis; species Myotis daubentonii. The sequence continues at coordinate 8,461,922 of NC_081840.1, forward strand.
TCTCTCTGCGGTAACTGTATGGAGATCCGCTCTGGACATTCCAGGACCCACCACCTGTATGTGATGGGCGAGGCTTCTCGTGCTAAAGGAACTAAATTGTTCTGGGACGAAACTCCCACAGCACTGACGTGGGTTTATATTTTCTACTTGGCTGTTCACATACCTAAGGGGGGAGCACACCCCCCTCAGGCGCCTACACACGTGTGCACACCCAGCACGCCATCTCGTTGATGCTGCCCTGTCCATGAGGGAGACCTGAGGTCCTCCCCTTCATTTCCCACCTGGAGCCAAGGCACTCCTCCTACCTTTTCCCACAGGCACACTGGGGGTGTCTCGCTCTTCCACCCAGTTCGAGCATGATGGCGTGGCCTCCGGGGGCTCCGGCTGCGATTTTGGAGGCTGAGCAGCACTGGGCGAGGCCGCGTCTGAGGACTCCAGCGGCCAGGGAGGGCTGTCTGTGGTTGACTTCGGTCGTTCTCTGGGACCCTCTTTCTTTGGTTTGATTAATTTGACTAAGGCTTTGGCTCCAATCCAGTGGTTTTTCCTATTAGAAGTAGATTTTTAGGACACAGCCAACCCTCACTGCCCCTCCAGTAGGTCATTGGGTGCGCTGATGCAAGCTGGGATTGCCATCACCAGCCGGGGAATAGGCCGTTAATTTGGGGTTCAGAAGGTTGGTGCTCTTCGCCAGCACCATGACCATCAGATGTGGGGCTCAGGGGTGGAACACAGTTTGCAGCTGTGGTAGGGACGGTAGAAGCGTTCATTGTGGCAGGAACCCCCACTAGCCTCTTGGGAAACTGAACTTCAAATACACCTCTCAACTCCTGATCGCTGTAAAGTGCAGGAAGAGGTGCTGTGCTGATCTATGTTCGTTGGCACTTTTCCATCAAAATGCCGTTTTCAGGAAGAGTGAGGGACCTCCTCATTTTCAGCCAGAGTTAATAATGGGTGACATGGGCTGGCATACTTTGCCCATTCCCGGTATTGAGGAGTCTGGGTGAGGGGGAACAGGGTAGGGCAGAGTGGGCTGTTTGAATTAAAAACAGTGAAGTTAAAGGGTAATACACTGCAGCTAACCAGAAACGGAGGCATTCGAATGTCACAAGAACCACGCGTGGGTTCTAATCCTGGCCCTGCCACAGAGCAGCACCGTGCTCTCACAAACCCATTTCCTCATCAAGGCCTCATTTCCCTGTCAACCGAAGGGTCAGGCGGAAGGTGGGAAATTCTGTGCTTCTGTGATGCCAACAGAGAGGCCTTGCAGGATTCATGGTGATATGACCTCAAGGCTGGGCTGGGACAGGACAGTCTGAAGGCCCAGCTCCTGGGGCTCAGGGAAGCCCTGCTGCACAGAGGAGGCCGGCAGCCTCGGGGACCCAGCCGGCCCACCACCCGGGCTGCTGCTCTGCAGAAGGGAACGTGTTGGAGAACCACCCTGGGGTCCAGAGACTCCAGAGGAATGGAGGGAAGACCAACAGGTTTCTGTGACAGAAGACCATGGGTGCTGGCCCAGGTGTCCAGCCCACGCTTCCTTCCCAAAACAGAAACACGGCGTTCTAGGTCCTGAAACCTGGAGACACAGCCTGATAGTCCTGCTTCAGTGGCTCTAAACCAGACTCTCTGCCCCTTCAACAGGACATGGCAGCCGGCCTTTGCCGTCCCTCATAGGATAACGCTGAGTACGGACGGCGGGACCGAAAGAAACTAAATTCTTTCAGTGCTGGGAGACCTGCGCACAGCGGACCTGCCATAGAGGGGAAGGTGCGGGCCCAGCAAACTGGTCACTGCGCCAATGCTACAGCTTTCCCCACTCGTGAAGGTTACTGCCATTAAATCAACTCACTTCTTGGGAGCAGGATCATAGAACTTGTACTGATCCATGATTTTTTCTTCCAGTTTTTCCTTTTGTCTCTGCAAGGCATTTAATTTGTCTCTGTAAATAGAAAAGAAAGAAAAAACAATTTGGTTTTTAAAAATAAAACATCAGCCCAACCTGGGACCTGGCCCAGAGGGGCATTTTTCTGGGACTCTGACATCACGGTGCTCTTTGACGGTCGTGATCGCCGAGGGGGAACATGGGGATGGAAGCACGTCATGTGGCTCCGGGAACCTAACATGTGAGGGAGACCTGCTGAAGCACCGAGGATCAGGCTGAGCATCATTTTAGGAGAACAAACCCCCAACCACCTGAAACTCAAGCTCGGAGACCTGGAGGGCTCTCCGGCCAGCTCAACTCAGGACGTTGGGCACTCGGGGCACCACTCTACCGCCATCATATTTTTAAAATGGAACTGAATTCCAAGAGCAGATTAAGAACCATCTGGCAGTGGGCAGTATCTTTGAAAAGCCAATCACCCCTACCTGCAGAAATCTAGCACCATTCCAGGAAAACGAGAGGAGGATGCACTGGGAAGATGGTCTGACCCCTTCCCTTGGGACACCAGTGCGCCAGGGGGCTCTCTGCCCAGAATGTCGAGGCCCAGGCGTGGGGCTGGAAGCCCGGGCCCCTTCGTGGACAGGGCAGCCACACCCCTTACATGTACTGCTTCTGCTCCTCGTGGTACTGGTCCTTGTTCTCCATGTTCTGCTCTAGAAGCCTCTGGTTCTGCTCATTCAACATCTGGATCTGGCTCACGAGGTGATGATTTTCTTCCTCCAAGTTCCCCTTGAGGCGGGAGAGCAGCTAAAACACACATGGACAACGTCTCAGACACCACGCGCCCCTGTGATCCCACTGCGGGGAACCTACTTCCAGAAGAAGAAAAAGGCCACGTGCACAAAGAGGGCCGTTTTGGTATCCAGTGGGAATGACCAACACAGCCAATGCCATGGGGACGGCCAAGTGCACCGTCCCATCAGGCAGCCACTGGCCACGTGTGGCCACTGAGCACTGAAAACGCAGCCGGTCTGAGCTGAGACGTGCCATAAGTGCAAAGATATACAACAGGTTCTGGGGATTTAACAATTTAAAAACATCTCATTAATAAGCTGTCCGGCTGGTGTGGCTCAGTTGGTTGAGCATCGTCCCAGGCACCAAGAGGTCACAGGTTTGATTCCTGGTCAGGGCACATGCCTACGCTGCAGGCTCGATCTCCAGTAGGAGGGCGTGCAGGAGGCAACCGATCCATGTTTCTCTCATCAATGTTTCTTCCTCTCTCGCAAAAAGAAATCAAATACATTTTTAAAAAATCTCATTAATAAACTTTTTGGGGTTACATGTGCTATTTTAGATATAACAGCTAAATAAAATATGTAATTAAAATTAATCCCACCTGTTTCATTTATTTTTTTAAAATTTTGTATTATGGCCGAAACCGGTTTGGCTCAGTGGATAGAGCGTTGGCCTGCGGACTGAAAAGTCCCAGGTTCGATTCCGGTCAGGGGCATGTACCTGGGTTGCGGGCACATCCCCAGTAGGAGATGTGCAGGAGGCAGCTGATCGATGTTTCTCTCTCATCGATGTTTCTAACTATCTCTCTCCCTTCCTCTCTGTAAAAAAATCAATAAAATATATTTTATTTTTATTTTTTATTTATTTTTTAATTTTTTGACCAATACAAAAGTTTATTTAACAAAAGTTCAATGTGAAAATGGACTGGACTCTATTTTCATATTGTAGTAAAACAGGTGCTGTGGAGAGGGGACATGTGGGAGCAGTTGATTTCTCTGGTAACTACATCCATTCTTCATACTCGTTCCAAGGCTTCTAACATGATGATACTATTTCCTCGTATTACCACCATCCCAATATTGTTCTGTTGCCCACCAGTTGCCATTTCCACACATTCATCTATCACAAGATTCATAAAGGGATCAAATCCCCGTAATATTCCTTGGACATGTCTGCCACCATTTAATTTCAATGACAACTTCTTGTCCATAAACTTTTTTAACTCGGGAGGGTGAGCTTTGCTCATGGTGGCCAAGCGAGCTGAAAGATACTTCCAAACGGAATTCGGGGCCGCTCTGGCGCTCCCGCGGTAGGCCCGGCGTTTTGCCTAATCAATAAAATATATTTAAAAAAAAAATTTGTATTATGTATGCTGGCCTGCATTATATTCCTATCGGACATCTCTGTTCTGGGCGGGGCTAGCACACTTTCTATGTAAAAAGCGAGATAGTAAATATTTTAGGCTTTCCAGGCGGGGTGGCGGTCTCTGTTGCAGCTATTCAACTCTGTTATTACAGCAGGAAAACAGCCAGAGATAAAGTGTACATGCGTGGGTGTGGCTGTGTTAAAAATCAACAAAAAACTTTACTCCTGGACACAGACAGTTAAATGTCATATCATTTCCATTTGTCACCAAATATTATCCTTCTTTTGATTTTTCCCAACCATTAAAAACTGTAAAAGCTATTTTTGGTTCACAGATACATAAAAACAAGTTGGGGGGCTAGATCTGAATTTTGGGTTGAGGCTGGCCAACTCCTGCTCTAGAATATCATCCCAGTTGGTGTAGCAGGAAAGTCGCAAGCTTTGGCTTCAGACAAACTGGGTTGCAACCCACTACTTAAGAGGGACAAGATGGGTACCCCAGCTCACTACATCATTGTGAGAATTAAATGAAAGGACACGGGTGAGCACAGAGCCAAGTGCTCAACCGAGGGTTCGGAAATGAAACAGTACTTGGCGCCCGGCCAGTGTGGCTCAGTGAATGGCTGAGCATTGACCTATGAACTAGGAGGTCACGGTTTGATTCCAGGTCAGGGCACATGCCTGGGTTGTAGGCTTGATCCCCAGTGGGGGGTATGCAGGAGGCAGCCGATCGGTGATGCTCTCTCATCACTGATGTTTCTGTCTCTCCCTTCCTCTCTGAAATCAATAAAAATGTATTTAAAAACACACACACACAAAAATACAGTACTTGGCTGTTTCCATGCACCACCCTACCCTGCAAAAAGCAAAGGTCAGGTGAAAGGTGTTTTCTAACACATCCCCTCCAGTCATGGGGTGTGTCCCCTTCCAATGTCCCTGGCTTCCTCTCGGCCTCTGTGTGACACTCACACACAGTCTTGGAGCACAGACGCCAATGAGGACCCCTTCCCACCTGGCTGAGCCACGGCTGTCGCCCAGGGCACAGGCCCGTGTTCTGAGCCACCAGCCCCGGCCTCACCTCGCAGTGGTGGTCCAGCTTGGTCAGCGAGAGGTCCATGCTCTGGTGCTCCTCCTTCAGCTCGTCGCACCGGGCCTGCCAGCGGTTCACCTCCAGCTGCGCGCTGTTCAGCGAGGTTTTCAGCTCCTTGGTGTGGGCGTGCAGCTCCTCGTATTCCCCCTTCAGCTGCTGGTGCAGGAAGTTGGCCCTGGAGGGCGAGAGCCACAGGGCCAAGGGCTGAGGAGCGCTCCCAGCCTCCGTCCCAGGTGTGCACCTTAATCAAAACCACAACCTCTCTGAATTTTTTCCATGTGTGAATGAGGGTTGAACAAAATCAGCGGTTTTCACATTGGGTCCATTGGGGATCCATGAGGCTAGCCCGGGTCACTTCTGTGGGCTGGGGGGACAGGACAGGCAGGCGCGGACACCACTTCAACGGAGCACCCTGTAAAAGTCCTTTCTGGGTAAGGCTTTGGCAGACCTGCCGACTTGGAAAAAAGGGTTCTCCTATTAAAACTCTTAAAAAACATTGAATCAGAACATTTTTGCTGGACACCGACAGTTAAAACTCTATGTCTGTGCCCAGTTCTTCTTCCAATCCCAAGCCCCTTTCTAATTCCAACTCCCGAGATACATAAAACATGAGGTTCTGAGTATGCTGTAAATCCACTGAAATCACCACCATCATCATCATCATCATCATCATCTCATCATCATAATTACCCAACTGGGTTTCCTGGGGGACTTTTTATACTAGAAAGCTCACATGACCAGAGGCTCATGGACTCAATTTGAACACAGATGTGTCCAGTTTGGCTCACACAGTTTTTTTTGTAAATTAATGAGTTTATCAACATTTAAAAAATTTTAAGTTTCACATCAACATTTCGATATCTAGCTTCTTGGGAGGCGGGGGGAGGGGGGAAGGCGGGAGCATAAACAAAAGAATGACCTGGCAGCCCGGGCCTGCCCCCCAGCTGACAGCCCTCAGAGGGTGTGTGTTCCCCACCAGGGTCTGCTCTGACGCTGACACTCCTTCCCCACCGGCTGGACCCGCCTGGCCCTGGAGGCACCTGAGTCTGTAGCCCCCAATACATATTAGAACAAGGCTGTGGGAAGGAGGGCTTCATGTGGCCGTGCCTCTGGGTTGAGACAAGACGTGGATTTGAATCCTGACTGGGCCACTAACTAGGAGCATGAACTTGAGCAAGTTATTGAATCTCTCTGAGCCTCTTTCCTCATCTGTTTTTTTTTTTTAAGAGGAATAACAATAATGCAGTTAATTCTTATGGTTCACGGAATAATGTCCTATCAAGCCACCAAGAACACTCATTTAGTGGACACTGAAACTGTCCCCCCTGGTTCCTGTGAGTCTCAAATGCCGCTCCTTTATTCGCCATGAGGCTCAGCGCAGACTTGCACTTGGGGACACTGGACAGCACTGCAGCACTCCACTTAGGGGCCATTTTAAACAGCGACATCGCCACCAACAAGCACGAAAATAGAACTCCATGGCACTCAGTGGGCCACAGAAGGGACACTGGTTTGCAGTGTGAGAGCTGAAACAAGGCAGGAGCCAAAGGTCTTGTTCAGCTTCCCCTGCAATGTGCCCATCGGCGACTCCAGTATCTCCCACTCTGGACAGGCCCATGAAAGGCTACCGCTACCGGTTTGGGGGTTCACGTGCATTTCAGGGAGGAGGTGAATTCACCAAGAGGGAATGCGTGAATGCCGGGGACCGAGCGCCTCTCCCTCACGGGATGGCTGGTGGTGGAGGATGAAGGGGCCCTCGCCCGATACAATCATCACCATCATCAAGGTGCAGGGGAGGTCACCAGGCCTAGACAATGCAGCATCCCAGTGTCGCTAGCCCTCCCCTCCCGGCCACCAGCTGGCGTGCCTTTACCTGTGACCGTCCAGCTGTGACCATGACAGGGCTGGTAAAAATACACCGTCACCAGGAGACTCGCTTGAGCTCAGCTCAGTGGGTGCTGAGTGAGTTGCTCGGAATGAAACCTGGCAGAGGCGCTGCAGGGGCGGAGGCGGTTACCTGTCCAGCTCCCCCCGCAGCCTCTGGTTCTCGCCGGCGGCCATGGCGCTGGTCTTCTGCTCCTGCTGCAGGGCCTCCCGCTCGGTGGTCAGTACCTTCTCCAGCTCCTCCAGGTCCGCCTTGTGCTTCAGCAGGTCCTCGTGCCTGAAGAGGGAAACACCCGCTCGGAACGGACCCCCCAGGAGACTGCACAGCCTCCGAGAGCGGCTTCTCTCTGCAGAGCTGAGGGTGGCGGGGATGGGCAGGGAGTGGGGCCAGACAGAGAACGGGAGGATGGCAGATGGGACAGACACCGGGCCAGCTCTGGGGGTCTCCTCCGGCCCCGGAGCCAATCCCCCTCCTTCCACCCGACGTGTCTCTAGGGTCCCTTCCAGTCCCTGTCAAAGCAGCCTCCCTCCGTTACCCCACGGGGAACCATGACCATATATTCAAAAGTTTCCAAAATTAAAAAAAAAAAAAAGAGCCCAGACTCTGAGACTTTGACAGGGAAGAAAAGGCCTGGAAGCTGGCAAGGCACGTCCCTGTAAATCGGCAGCTGTGGTGAACGGCCCTCCTTGTTCTTGGTTGGAGGGAAGAGGAAGAGGAAGAGGAAGAGGGGGCAGGAGTCCCCAGGGGTGCAGGGACCCCAATGCTGACACATGGTTTCCCTGAGCCGCGATCGGCTGGGCACACCCATCTCCCCTCAGGGACCCTCCTGCCCCTCAGCCTCCAGCTGCACCCACCCCACATGGCTGAGGGGGACGTTCCATTCACTTCTCTTCCTGTGAAGCAGCAGATCCAGGGGAACCACGAGGGGCCAGAGCAAAGGGGGACGGGAGCCTGGGGGAGCCCGGCACGCACCTCTCCCCGAGGGCCTTGTGCTCCAGCTCCAGGGACCGGTGCAGCGTCTTCAGGCGGCTGTGCTGGCCGAGGAGGGCCTCGTGCTCCACAGACAGGTGCTCGTGGAGCGCGCCCAGGTGCGCGTGGTCTTGCAGCAGGGCCTCGTGGGCGGCCGCCAGCTGCTCCTGCTGCTTCTGCAGGCTCTCATGCTCGCTCTCCTTGGCCGCCTGCTGGTTCTGGAGCAGCGTGTACTGCGCGGTGAGCGAGGCGCTCTGGGAGCTCAGGGTGGAGTTTTCCACCTGCCGGGAGGGAGGAGGTGATGAGGCTGCACCGGGCGCAGACCCCAGGGAGCCACAGGCTCCCCATCCCCGCACCCCCGCATGCAGTGAGGGGCCAAGAGCAGGGCAAGTGCAGACACCAAAAGAGCAGGGACCCTCAGGGCAGGTGAACCCCAGCCGTGCTGAGGACAGTTCTACCAGCACGTCAGGAACTGCGCTGGGAAGGGCCCAGCCCTCCTTCTCCTTGTGGCTCGGCCCCCAGCCCTCCTCCTGGTGACCCGCCACCAAGGTCCCCGCAGGGAGTCTCAGCGAGTTCTGCAGGTGCTCCTCCTCCCGGCTCTGCCTGAGGGGATAGTCCGGCAGACACGGACCATCACATGGTGCTAAACTGAGTCTGCGGCCCTCCCCACACCCGTGACCTTCTTTGGGCCAATTGTGCCCTTTCTCTGGATAAGCACCTTGGGTGCCCTCCTGGACGGCTGTTAAAAGCCTATTGGAAGTTAAATACATAGAAAATCAGAAAATCTGAACAACACGACCAACCAATTTAACCTGCTATTTACAGAACCATCCAACATCCAAAACCATCAGGAAACTGAAGAGGAAGAAACCCGTCCTAACTCATTCTGAGGCCAGAATTACCCTGATGTCAAAGCCAGACAAAGACACGACAACAGCAACAAGACAACAAAAACGAAACTACCAACTAAGACCCTATTTTAACAGAACAAATCCCAATCTCCTTGCCAAATGGCTTCCTGTTTACTGTCCCTGACCCCCAAGTTACATATTTTCAAACACTTTTCTCGGGCATGGCATTAATAAACGATCACGCGTGTTCCCACATCTGTTAACATAACTATTAACCAACGCCCTAACCTGTGTGGCCCAGTTCTGCTCGATGCTGTCGCCAGTCCAGGAGCCCCTTCACACCCGACTTCCCTGGTGGAGATGAAAGACCCACAGTAGCTTTAAAAAGGCTCTGCCGGGCCCGACAGCAAAGAAGCCTGGTCAACTCTTGAGCCAAACGTAGTCGACCCCAGAGACTCTTTTCCAAGTCATCCCTAAGCACGTTTCCAGGAGGAGACCGGGGAACAGACGAGGCCGCTGCCATATGCTCACTCACGGAACCCGGCTCACCAACCATCGCCACCGTCTAAGGCCCTGAGGCGAGGCACCGGTTTCCAATGAGCCCGTTCCCAACGGGACGCACGGAACCCCAACCCCCGTGCTCTGCCCTGCGCAGCACCTGCAGCTTGGCCGTCTGGGTCTGCAGCGTGGTGTTGTGCTCCTGCAGGAAGGCGCTCTGCTTCTGCAGCGTCAGGATCTGGCTGCTGAAGGCCACGTTCTGGGTCTCCAGGTGCTGCAGCTGGTCCCTGAGCAGCTGCTTCTCGGCCTGCAGAGCCGCGTTCTAGGGGGAAGCACGAGGCCGTCAGACACCCCCTGGCAAATGGCAAACGTACCTGAGTTGTAAGGAACCCTCCAAATGGATGCTTTGGGGGCCAAAACCAGCGTCCTCCACGTGAGAAACTGTTCTCTTGGAAAAAACAATCCACAGAATTGGGGAAAAACACACCTATTTCGGGGGTATGTGCTTTCAAGACAGAAAAGAACACGCACGAAGGGGATTCTGCCGGAACTGGGGTGAGTGAGTGTGAGGCAGAGGCAAGCGCGGCCTTGCTCTTAATGCTTTTCTTAGTTTCCTGGTGAACACCCGAGAGTGCGTCTCGGTGAGCTGCTCGCGCAGGATGCGAGGCCAAGCCCGCAGCCAATGAGGTGGCTCGTGCTCCAGGAGGCTGACCAAGACCTCCCATCTGCCACTACCTGGCCAGAGCCAGGGCCCGGGGGTCGCCAGGCTCCATGGGCTACCTCACTAGCATGGGCCCTTGGTCAAGCCTCAGACTGTCTCAGCTTTCTCGCCGTCAGGTGGTGGAATAAAATCAGGGGTTCACACAGACACTGGCTGACTTTTTTCTGCCAAGGGCCAGATAGTAAATATTTTGGGTGCCAGCCCTGTGGTCTCTACCCCACCACTTAGCCCTGCCCACACGACAGGTAAACTGAGGGCACGTTTGTTCCAATAAAACCTTCTCACAGGAGCAGGCGCCAGGCCTGGCTTGCCGACCCCGGCACAGTGGGACGGAAAGAGTCCGGCGTACGAGCGGCCGGCCAGGTCTGAGGGGCAGGGGAGGGCAGGTCACCGAGGGGAAATGTGACCGCGCCCTTACGTGAGGAACGCTGAAGGAATCCAGAGCTCCCAGGAGCTGCCAGGACACATCAGGAGGAGTCCAGCTAGACCGGGGTAGGCCAGCAGATTCCACACCCGCTGTCCTTTCCCGTGAGGCGTGTCACCAGGATGAGGAGGGGGATGGCCTGCGCGCCGGGGCGGGGCAGCGACTCACGTTCCGCTCCAGCTCGATGGCCCGGTCCTTCACCCGGAGCAGCTCCATGGTGGCCTCCTTGTGGCTCGGCTCCCAGCCCTCCTTCTCCTGGTGCCCGGCCGCCGGGGTCCCCGCAGGGTGTCTCAGCGAGTTCTGCAGGTGCTTCCCCTCCCGGCTCTGCCTGAGGAGCTCGCCCTCCTTCAGCTGCGGGCACAGGAGCACAGAAGCAGATGTGCGGCGGGAAGAGGCCGGCGCAGAGCCCGCGGCAGCCAGGGATCGGCCCCACACACACCCACCCTCCCCCGCAGCGGCTGGACAAGGGGACACCCTGCAGGAGCTCTGGTGTAGATGCACACCCACTCTGTCCTGCTCTCCTTCCTCCAAGGATGACAGGAAGGGCAGGCGCCTGGGACCCCATCCTGCCCCAGCCTGACTTTAGCCACACGACAGGCCCGTCTCCTCACTCCCTGAGCCTCCGTAGTCCGCTCCCCAAGATGGAGGTGCGCTGGGAGGAGAGGGACCGGGTGATGTCAGAAAGCCCCTATCGGCTTTAGAATTGCTTTGTTCCAGATTCCTTATCCAATCACGCAACCAAGAAACGTGTGTGTGTGCATGTGTGCGGAGAGCACTGTGTGTAGAACACGTGTATGGTCAGCATGCATGTGGACAGCATGTGTGCGCCAGGAACAGACTTGCACGCCCTTACGCGCCTCTGTGCACCTGTGTGTCCCATCGAGGGTGCCCATGAGACTGTCTGGGGCCCCACGCCCGTTCCAGTAGGTTCTCACCAGGGTCCCCAGATCTCGCCTCCTCTCCCCCCAAACCTGATTCACTCTCTGGTTGTCCAGCCCTGACGGCATGATCCGGAATAGCTCCCTGCGGCTCACCCACACCTGCTCCATGAGGCGGGTGCCCAGGCTGCCCCTGTGCTGCCCCGGCGAGGCACCGGGAGGGGAGGGGCGAGGCAGGGACCTCCCGGCGGGACCCAGCACCGTCCCGTCCCCGGAGGCAGCTCTTACCACCTGGAGCTCCTTCTGCAGCTCGCGGGTCAGGCTGGCCTTCTCTTCCACCTGAGCCTCCAGGAACACGATCTTTTCTTCTTTCAAGGCCAGTGTCGTCTTTAATGCCAATTCGTTCCTGCCCTCCAAGATCTTGTATTTTCTGAAAATTACAAAGACGCAATAGTACCATTTGTCTGCCTTTCCACCCACAAGCTCCCGACCTCTCCCAGCTGCCACACCCCCCTCCCCGATCAGGCAGGTTTCCTCGGCGCCGGGCAGCATGCGGCCCAGACCATCCCGCCAGAGCCCACCCGGGACTTGCTGTCAACACGCCTGCGACACCGTCACACGTCACTGGGCAGTTGTACAACCATTGCCACAGGGAGGAGTCGTCACGGGCTTTTCACAGAAGGGGAAACTGAGCCTCAGAGAGGTTAGGCCAGTGATGGCGAACCTATGACACGCGTGTCAGAGGTGACACGCGAACTCATTTTTTTGGTTGATTTTTCTTTGTTAAATGGCGTTTAAATATATAAAATAAATATCAAAAATATAAGTCTTTGTTTTACTATGGCTGCAAATATCAAAAAATGTCTATATGTGACACGGCACCAGAGTTAAGTTAGGGTTTTTCAAAATGCTGACACGCGAGCTCAAAAGGTTCGCCATCACTGGGTTAGGCCATGTGCCCAAGGTCACCATGCTATTATCTAGCACGTGGATGTCGTCAGTTGCAAGTCCAGCAAAAAATCCAAGACATTGGATTCCCTTGAAAAATGAGATCATGTAGGAAAGCATTGCAGGAAAAGGCTGCAATAAGCTTTTTTTTTTTTTTTTTTTTTTAATTAAAGGGCTGGGGTGTTGGAGAGGGATAAATACTAGTAGGTGGGTCAGGGCTGTTAGGGCAGTGAAAACATGTATACCGCAATGATGGACACGTCATTATCCATCTCTCCTAGCCCACGCGAGGCTCACCAGGAGTGGTCCCTAATTAAACTATGGCCGTGTCAGTGGAGGTCCATCAGGTAACAAGTGGGCCACCATGGCGGGCGATGGTGATGGTGGGGGAGGCTGCACCGATGGCGGGGAGCAGGGGGCATACGGGAAATCTCCGTACCTTCCCCTCGATTTTGCTGTGAACCTGAAACTACTCTAAAATAAAATCGTTGATTAAAAAAGCAAAAGTAGCCTTTTATGGACAAGGATCTCCCATCCTCTCCTCCTTGGGAACCTCCAGGAAGAGGACCTAGATGTGAAGGACGACAGGCCCTGGGCTGTGAAGACGGAGCAGAGCTTGGAGCTGGGGCGGGGCGCACGCGGGGGCTGCGCACGGGCTGCGGAGCCTGCAGACCTCACGGGGAGGGTCCTCACCTGTCGCCGTCGCTGCTGTCGTCCTGCAGCAGCAGCTCCTTGCAGAGGCCGACCTTCTCCAGCTCCTGGCCCAGTTTGTCCAGCTCGCCGGTCAGCCGCTGACTCTTCAGCTTCTCCAGCACCAGCTCCTGGAGAACAGGGAGGGGATGAGCATGGGCCGGGGGCGCATGGCCCTTCGGAAGGCTGAGCCAGTGCCTTCCCAAGTCACCGGGGCCGGGCAGGCGGTTGATGGGGATGGGTGAACCCCTCTTCCACAGAGAAGGGTGAACACACCCCTCCAGCCAGTGCAGACGACCCGGCCACACGGCCGTGCGCCAGGATGGATCCACTGAGCTCCAGGCACAATCAAACGTGCGTTGGAAATACTGTTACGTCGATCTCTGATTAGTAGGTTCACATTCTAATGATCTCCTCTAGGGAGGACTGTCATTAAATGCTCGTTGCAGAGAATTTGGAACAAACACCAAGTCCAAAAAGGAGGGAGATTTCATTTTAAATTCTGGTTTTGATTGACTTTTCAAAAGCGGGTGCTGCTCTCACTGGGTGGTTGGCGTAGTTAGTCCGCCTGCTCCCCCACCTCTTCGTAGCTCTCCAGTAGCTACAATTTTCTACCTGGTGTCACAGCTCTCTGCATGCATGCCTACCCACTCCAAACCCGCAGGCTCGGACCACCTGCGTGGCAGAGAACGGTGCTCCCCAGACATCCCACCGGCAAATCTCCACCCACCCTGCAGTTAGGTGAAGCCAAGTGACCGGTTCCAGCCGATGGGCTGTGTGTGGAATGACCTGGGTCACTTCCCAGCCGCAGCTGAGAAGAGCCGGTGTGTAACCTGCCAGCGGCCTTTCCCCAGCCATGGCAACCGCCCAAACCTTGTGTTGAGATGGTGACACCGTAAGATCAAAGCGGCTGAGTCCTAGTACAGGTGACAGGCTTCCAGGAGAGTCACCTGGACTCTTGTGAGAAGTAAGCCTGGATGTGGCGATTCACTGCGATTCTGGGGCTACCTGTTACTGCAGCAAAACCTAACCCATGCTCACAGAGGCAGGGACTATGGGTCGCAGCTGCAAGGATTGTACTCTCGTGAGCATGAAACATGTGCTCACCACATCTATTTCCCTTTCTTCCTGGAACACACTTCCCAGCCTCCCTTGTCACTAGGTTCAGCCGTGTGGCCGGGTTCTGCCCCGTGAAGTGTGGTTTTTCTCACTCACTCTCTTTCTCCTCTACTGGTCACATGCCAAGGAGCCAGGAAAGGCCTCCACCAGGGGATGGCCGAGCCCCAGGATGGAAGCCTGGTGCCCCAGGCGCTGCACTCAGGGCCACCTGGGAACAGCCACACTGAACTCAGACACAACTTCCATGTCAGGCCATTCGGATGAAACTGCACCAGAACAGTATTCCCTCCAACACGCTGCAGAAACGCCCAGGTGGCCCGGTCCGAAGGTTCCAGGGAAGCAGGCCACCCATTTACCAAGAAACTGTAGGACAACCCGCACCCTTTGGTCCTGTAATTATACTTCTAGGCTAATCCTAAGGAAAGAAATATCTCTGTGAAGGTGTACATGCCCAGTGTTCCTTAACATAGTGGAGGCCCCCCACCCCCAGGCCAAAGCTGCCCGGAGGGTAGAGATGTGCCCGGGAAGATGTCCTCGGCACTATGGGGGGATGACTCCACGCAGGAAACCAGGAGGGCTGACGTCCAAGCTCTAACCCCACAGCCCACGGCCCTGGGTTCTCCTCACACAGCTCCCGGCCACTCTGCCCTCCCTCGGCCGGAGCCCTGGTTAAGGGAGAGGAGACACACAAGTAAAAAGTAAAAGGAGAAGGAGATGGCTGAGAACTGAACTAGGGCATGAAAGTGTGGAGGAGAATTCAAACATCTTAGAAGATGGAGAGCAAGGGATCAAGATGAGGAAGTGCCGACTTAAAAACCATTGGTACATCCACACAACGGAACACTACTTGGCCATAAAAAGGAAGAAATCGTACCCATTGCGACAGCACGCGTGGACCTGGAGAGCATTATCCTAAGTGGAATAAGCCAGTCAGAGAGAGACAGGTACCGTATGATTTCACTCATATGTGGAATTTCATGAGCAAATAGAACTACCAAGCAAAACAGAGACGAACTGATGCATAGAGAGCCGGCAGGCAGCTCTGCTGGGGGGGTGGGTGTTCGGGAAGGTGGTGGAGGGATTGAGCAAAACAGAGAAGAAAAAAGCGAGAACTCATGAACATGAGAGAACAGTGTGGTGACTGTGGGAGGGAGGTGGGAGGAGGGGAAAGAGGGCATAACGGGGATAAAATGGTTGATAAAAAAATAAATTAAATAGAAAAAATAGAAAACAGCCTAAATGCCAAAAAAATAATTGCAATAAATTATATGTGGCTTAAAGCCTATTTAATGTAACGAAAAAAAGCCCTAACAAATACAATAGGGTTAGGATGCAGAGAGTAGGTGTCCTGTGTGTGTGTGCGCGCACGGATATGCACGGGAGGAACGCTGGGATAACTATAGTCCGTGGTCATCTCCGGGCAGTGAGAGAGCAGCCGAGTTTCACCCGGTTCTTCTTACCTTTCGGCCCTACCCTGTTCAGAACCAAGAAAGACATCGAAGGAGCACACAGTGTCTCAGTTCTGTCTGGAAGCACACCCCTCGTGGCACACCTGTGCGGCTCTGGACAAAGACGTCCACCCCGCGTCCCCCTCGAGGGGCTGCCTGCACCCCACCCCGCTCACCTCTCCCAGGGTGGTCAGCGTCCTGGTGTGCATGGCGACTTGCTTGGTGAGGTCTCTGTTGTCCTTCTCCAGCTCCTTCAGCTTGGTGGCCGCGTCCCGGCAGCGCGCCAGCTCCTTGTCCAGAGCGCGGCTCTCCTTCTCGGCGGCGGACAGCTTGGTGGTGACGTCGTCCAGGGCCGTGTCCTTGAACTCCACCTGCTGCCACAGCCGGCTCACCTCCTTCTCCAGCAGCTTCTTGTCTTTTTCCAGCTGGGCCACCTCCTGCTGCAGGGCCTCCTTGTTCTTCTCGGACGCCTCCAGCTGCTGGCTGGCCAGGCGCCGGGCCTCCAGGTCCCGCTGCAGGGCCTGGGTTTGCGCCTCCAGCTCCCCCCGCTCCCGCGCCAGGGCCTGCTGCAGCCGCAGGTTCTCGGCACTCACGCTCTGGTAGCTGAGCTCCAGGCGCTCCGACTTCTTGCTCTGGGCGCTCAGCAGCTCCACGTTTCTCCTCAGCTCCTCCTTCTCCCGCTCAAGCTCCTGGTTCTCCCGCTCGATCTGAGCCATCTTGGTGCCCGTGAAGCGCATGGCCTCCACCATCCGGCGCAGCTCCCGGTTCTCCTCGTCCAGCTGCTTGTTGTCCCGCTCCAGGCCCGCCAGCTGCACCGACACGTTCTGCAGGGTGTCCAGAGACTTCTGCAGCCGGCGGTTCTCCAGCGACAGGCCCTGGCTCTCGCGCTCCAGGGTGTCGACCTTCTCGGTGGCCGTCGTCAGGGAGCTGACCTCCCTGGCCAGCCTCTCGTTCTCCTTCTCCAGCCGCTGCATCTCCTTCTCCAGCCCCTCCGCCCGCGCCGCCTTCTCCCTCGCCTGCTCCAGGTCCCGGTGCAGCTGCTGCCGCTCGGACTCCAGCGTGCTGAGCTTGCTGCTGGTCTCCGTCACCGTCCGGTGGGGGACTCTGTGCTCCTTCTCCATGTCCTGCACCCGGACCTCGCTGCTGACCTCTGACCTCTCCCGCAGCGTCTGCACCGTTTGGTTGAGATGATCCTTTTCTTGCTCGAGATCCTTGATCTGCAGGAAAACACAATGGAAATGACACAGGTGGCTGCACAAACGTATTTCGGCGATTTGGTCCAATCGGGGGACTAACGAGTAGGCCTGGAAAGACACCCCACCATGGACCCGAAGGAAGTCGTAACGTTTCCCAGAGGCCTGCTACGGACACAAGGTGAAGGGCACGGAGATCCCCCCCGAGACAGTTCAAGTCAAAACACATTCACAGCAGCCAGAAGACTTAGAAAACAGAAACCACACCTCCTCTTCCTTAAAACAACAGAAGTGATTTCCTTGGTGCTTTTTATCCTGGTCCACAGGGGCCCGACGAGCTGGCCGCCCACCCCTGTGGCCGCTCCTCACGCCACACTCCCCCTGCAGACATCGCACGTGATCTTCCCTCTGCCCTGAATATTCACCCGCCTCCACCCTCCGGCCTTCAGCATCACTGGCTCCTTCTCATCCTCCCGGGCTCAGCGTGAGTGCCAGCTCCTCAGAGAAGCCCTGCACCACGATTCTAAATGCCCTGCGCTGAGCAAGACTCTCCCTGGATCCACGTGTATTCCCTCAATAGCACACGTCTGAAGTCACCTGGCTTGTCACCTATCATTCTGCCATACAAGACAGTAAGCCATACAAGAGTGGGGGCCCTGGCCTGTCTCTTCACTATACATAGCATTATCCCAACCACCACTTTTTGCTCTATTAGAGAAACTGAAAAATTCAAGTACTTGATACCAGCCTCTCTTACAGCTAGGGGTAGTCATGTGTTGGGTCTGGCCATTGACATGTCGACAGAAGGTCTGGGGAGGCCTTCCTTCTGTCTCTTCACCCTCCACCTTCCTCCTGCCCACTTCCTGGGGAGACACAACAGCCACTGACAACGCTGGCAGAGCGGGAAGAGGGAAGCCCGGCCCCTGGATGGCATCACTGAGCCGCTGCCCTAGCGTTGGGCTGCCTTCCCTGGCACTTGTTGTAGTGCCAGGCGAATCCACCCAGGGTTCTCAGGGTGACGCTGGACATTTGGAGCAGGATCGTTCTTTGTCCTGCGGGGCTGTCCCAGGGGCTGCAGGACACTGAGCAGCATCCCTGGCCTCACCGCACCACAGCCAGGGGCACCTTCCCTCTCCTCCCCCAGGTCTTGTCAATCCAAAACAAGATAGCCAGTGTCCCTGGGAGGCAATACCTGTCCCCATCCCTCTGCTGCAGCTGAGGATTGCTGGTCTGAGCTGCAGCTTGGTGAGGAAACTGGTCACCGGGAATCACTGATCAATGACCAGGACACGGCTGTGATCCTGGATGCTCCCCCTTGCAGGCAGGGGTGCCAGGGGAGGCCTGCGCTCTGGAGGGCCTACCTGCCTGGCTTTGTCCGCCTTCAGGGTCTCCATGTCACTGTGCAGCTGCTCATTCTCTTTGATCAGCTCCTCACTGAGGGTCTCCAAATCCTGGTTGCTCTGCTTTTCCTTCTGCAGCTGGAGCTGCAACTTTTCAATCTGCAGAGCCGAAGACCCAGCCGTGCAAAGGTCAGTTTCAGGAAGTGAACTGTGTTTTACAGCAGACCTGAACCCTGTCACCCCACAGAACACTGTAACAGGCCTGTTCTCAAGGAAAAGCCCTCCTGCCCACTTCTTGGGGAGGCACAACAGCAGAGCGGGAAGAGGGAAGCCTGGCTCCAGGTGGCGTCCCTGAGCCGCTGCCCAGGCCAGGCCTGGTGATGCAGTGAGCTCCCCACACCCTTGACCATCACCTCTCAGCCCATGGGATGCACTTCCCGCTCATGGTAGAGAAAAAGGTCATGGGCACCAATCGGTCAGCTTCCCTCCCAGTTCACCGCTGTTCACTCACTGCTTCCGTCTTAGGCCTTGTCCACTACTGTCCTGAGGGTCAGGCGACATGCCTGGGGCCAGCGGACTCCACTGCTGGATGTCCTACAGGGACTTCATTCAGTTGGTGACATTCCTATTCACCCAGCTGCTCAGAGAGGTCCTCTGCCACCTCTCTCCCTCCTCTCACCCTCCAAATAAATGTGTCACCAAAGCCTGTCCTTGTCCCCCATACGGCTCCCCTCCACCCCCCACTGCCCGCCCCAGGCCAGACCACCTTCCGTCCTGCCTGGACGATGGCCCAATCAGTGGTCCAACACGGAGCTCTTCTGCGGGACCCACCACGCCCACTCCCTAAACATGGACTGCCTGAACCCACGTGCCTCACGCTCTGTGCCTGACACCTGGACACCGTGATGGACGCAGATTCAGGCTCAGTACCTAGGGCGGGACCTGAGGTGGGGCTCCCAGGCCAGGCCCCTGCGGCTGTCCCTTCCCACTGACACCAAACTCAGGAGGGGGAAAGGGTTGCTCCCTGCTAACGATGTGACCACGAGCGGGTGTCCCTAACTGACAGGACAGCAAGCAGCAGGCCAGCAAGTCACCAGCTTCTGTCAGGGGGAAGTGCTCAGCACACACCTGGCAGGTGGCAGGTATGACAACCATCGCTGAGCCCCCGTGAGAGCGCCAGCGCCCCCTCCCCCCGAGCTTCTGACAGTCAGGGCTGGCGCCTAAGAATCTGCATTTGGACTTGTGACCCTGATGCTGCCGGTTTGGGGTGACTGCTCTAAAACTAACACAGTGGATCTCCACGATCAAAGACCAGGTGGTTCTTAGAGCTCCTACAGACCCTGGACCGCAGGTCCCCCACTGGGCCCTCTGGGGGGAGGACCCTCAGATGCCCAGTGACCCAGTGAGTAGCCAGGACCGAGAGCCTGCTCGATTGGCCTGTCTGGGGGGCAGCCTGGCACAGGTGGGTCTGCAAAGCTCCCGGAAGGATCGTTGCTCTAATGCGGGCTCTGCCTATTTCTCCCGGGGTGAGGCCACCCCTGCCTTTATCTCATAGGTCTGGGCACTGTCTCAATACTCCTCCGGAAGCAGGAGCCAGGCGAGATTCTTCTCCATCGGGGGGGGTGGCGGGGGGGGGGGGGGGGAGATTGGCCGGGCACAGTGGGGCTCACAGTCGTGTCCTCACATCACCGTCAGCACACCAAGCCCCCTGCCCCCCAACATGGGGCCCTGAGGACGGGGCCAATAGCCAGTTGCACTGTAACGGGCCACGTGTCTGAGTTTCCTCAAAAGCGAGAACATCTTTCTTCTCCTTCCTATCGCGGCCCCGCTTCCTAGCACCAGGTCTGGGCTCAGAGGGAACCAGCACCTGCTCTGAGGGCGACTCCTGCCCCCCCGGGAGCCGGCCCCGAGGAGGAAGGCCCGGAGCAGCTGTCACTCGCCCTCAGAGAAGGGCACGGGGCTCAGAGTCCTGGAGCAATTTGCCCAGAGCCCCACAGTGAGGACGTGGCAGAGCCCAACGCACAGCCATGGGCCGACCCAGCCCTGCTCTCCCTCAGCCGGGGCCTGGGGTGTGTGTCCTCCAACCCCCACCATCTTACTCTTAACGCTTCACCCCTGCCGCCCCGTCCCGCACAGAGAAAGGGATGTGACTCCAACCCTGGCATTTCTGATTGTTGTTGCTTTCAGCAGGAAGATGTGATTGCCCATGACCCACCCACCACTGCTAGACACGCCCCACCTTTCTTCGCCTGGTTCTTTCTGCCATGGAACTGGGGCCCTTAGTCCTGTCCATCCCTGAAGGACCTCCATTCCATAGGGAGAGCTCACTGGGCTGGGCTGGGAGCTGGCCCCAAGGGGTTTCCCATCCTCCCTGGGTGGGCACCAGGCTTGGGCCGAGGACTCCTGTGGTGAGGCTCTCGGTCCCCAGAGCATGCAGGGGCCGGGGACCTGCTCAGCAGCCCCCATGCCGGGCTTGTGTTCCCATGATAGGCCTCCAAAGACTGTCCCTCCTCCTCTCAAAATCAGGGTTCCTGGTTGAAGGAATGGACTTAGGATATCGATACAAATGAGGCAGGGAAGGCGCCTTCTCTGAGGCCCACAGAAGGGTGGTGAGTCTCAGGGAAGGACGTGGACTTCGGGAACTATGGTTTACACAGACGTTTCAGACCGAAGTCAGCCTACAGCCTGGGCGACACTTGGGTGGTGGGAGAGCCGAGCAGGCACCAGGGTGCCTGGGACTCTGGGCAGCCGTGTCCTGGCTGACCCTGTTCCCTTCTCAGGTGCCCCCGAGTGACCATGCCGTCTGGACGTGTCCAAGGCTGTGCCCTGGCTCCAGGAAGGCCAGCGTCGGGCCATGTCCCCTATGGTCCTCAGCTGACGGCCGAGACGCACCATTCACCCAACGTTAGGGAGGACCCATGACGTGCCAGGCTCGGGGGAGAAAGCAAAACCAGCCCCGCTGGTCAGGACAGAGGCAGCCAGGCCCCAAGCGGGCTGAGGACAGGGGGGAGGAGCAGAAGGGCCACCTGGCCTGGGCTCCTGGGACCGGACACAGGACAGCTCTGGTCTGGGAACGGCGGCCCCTCCCTTCTACCAGGACTCAGAGCCAAGACAGGCCTCCCGAGGGCTCTAGCAGGGCTGCCATGGTTTCCTACAGGGAACTGACCCAGAGAGGAAGCAGGGGTGGGGGGGCCCGAGAGGCCGGGGGCTAAGGAGTCATGCCCATTGCACAGGCGAAGGCAACAAGACACACAGATGTCCCTCATGTCCGGTTGCACTGCTGCAGGGGCAGGTCGTGCTGCCTCGGGACTCTGCTCCATGAGGACTCGTGTCCCGCTACCATCACTGTGGCTGCCCTGCACCCCGCATTTCTCCCAGCTGCGCATCCTCACCGACACCTGGGCGCTCCGCCTGGCCTCCTGTTTGCCCGAATGTTCCGCACAGTTACCTTCGTGCTGAGCTGCTGGTTCTCCTTCTCCAGCTCCCCGCACTTGAGGCTGCTCTCCTCCAGGGCCAGGGAGGCGTCCCGCAGCCCCTGGATGGTGCTCTGAAGGCTCTGGTTCTCCTTCTCCAGCTTCAGGATGCGGCTGGAGGCGCATTCGTTCAGCTCAAACACGAACGACTTCCTGGAGGCTGAAGAGCAAAGTCGGGTCAGGGCCATCACCCCGAGCCCTAGGTCTGAGGGGCCTGGGGTGGTCGGCTGGGTGCCCTCCGTTGTTCACAGGGTGCTGTTGCTGTCAGCACCTGGCTCAGCTGGGGCCTGGTAGGGAAGCAACCCAGAGCTTAAGAAGAAAGAAGGTGACGGTGGAGAGGCCAATGGAAAACCTCAAGATAATAGAACTGATGGAACCACTTTTTACCAAGTTCTAACCTGGCCACCAAGTCAGGGATTTCAGAGACTAACAGAGATGGCAAAGAGATGGCGTTTTCTGTGCCAGCCCTCAGAGTGGTGGGGGTCTGGGTGGCTCAGCTGAGGGTGTGTGTGTGTGGGGGGGTGAAAATTGACCAGTATGTCTGCTGGTGGTAGAGGCTCTGCGGCAAGTATGTCCAGTACTTACCATCCCTTAGTAGGGCCTTCGGACAGAGATTTCATTTTGTGCTTTCACAATTGCATTGAAAAAAGAATGAGACAGTATATCTAAATTGCTTGAGAAAGTCTAAGCGAGATCAACATAAGGTAAAGACAGACGAAGGCAGATTTCCTCCTTTGCTTTTAAACAGCTTGAAGGCAGAACAGAAAAGGGAGCACGGACCCAAGAAGAACCTGAGTTCTCAGCCCCTTCCTGCCACAAGCAGGTGCGTGAATTTAGGTAAATGAACGTATGAGCGGTCAGGGTGCTCCCTCACCTGTCCCTCCAGGGCCACATCCTCACCCGGAGCCTTATCACACTGCACTGCTCCTAGGGCTGCACCCCACCCGCTTCCTGTTCACCCCCTCGGGGCTGGAAGGACCTAGAGGGGACGCCGGTTGTCACCGCAGCACCTGAAGCTGGACGTTCCCATCGCCCACCAAGGACAGCAGCACAGACCCAAGAAGCCAGAACAGACTGAAGACCCGAAGCAGCAGGCAGCTCAGCAGTGGAGCAAATGAACCTTCGTGGTCCACCTCCAGCTCAGCGCACACCACAGACAAACATGCCTGCTGTCAACACATGGAAACTCGCCAAGGGCTTCATCCTGCCAAGGCTACCAATGACACTAACAGCCAAAACTCCACTAAGTCACAACCTGTGCTCATTCAGATGGCACCCTTTGCAGCATTCGCTTTAAAGGTAACATTTTTAAGCGCATGGTTCTGTGGCATTAGATGCATCCCCACTGTCCTGCAACTCACCCCACCCACCTCCTGTCTCTCTCAGTGCCTCACACCCGGCTCTGTGCTCCTGGGAAATGATGGTGAAGGATCTCCAAGTGCAGCAGTGGAGCTGACGACCAGCCTCATTTCCTCTTCCCTAAAGGCCAGCGCCTCAGAGGCTCTTGAGAGGACACAACAGTTTATTGGGAAAACAAGCGATGGTTCCCTACTGGGTGCTGTGCTCACGAGCACCCCCAGAGCCAGAGCAATGGGGATCTTTTCATCCAACAAGGGCGATGAGGACAGCCATCCTTTGTTGGTGCCCCGGGGGCCAGGCCCAGCGTGTGGCTTCACCAGCTCCTCTCACAAGACACGCATAGCAATCCTGCGAGGCAGCTTCATTACCCCCATTTTGCAGATAAGAAAACAGAGGTTTAAAGAGGTCACCTGGCCAACAGGTGGAGGAGCCAGGACTTGAAGCCAGGCCTTTCTGACTCAAGAAGCCACCACACCATCCACGCAAAAGTCCATTCACGCTTTGTTCATGAGCTGCAGCTAAGCAGCAGGAGTGGGAACACCAAGAAGTAGTCACGGGCACTGAGCTGAAAGGGCTCACACACTACACAGAGGGCCTGAGTCAGGGAGGCTTCCCAACCCACCAGCCTCCCTGGTCTCTAACAGAAACATTAGGTCTGAGAGGTCCCTGCCAGCCGGCACCACTCCTGCGTTCCACCAGGGGGCAGTGTCCTCCCCATGAACCTGAGCTCCCAGAGCAGAGATCCCTGTTGTGCCCACCCTTGGTCCCAGGAGTGCTGAGACTCCAAACCACAGAGAGAACCGACTCCTCACACAGATTCAGAGTTCAATGAACTGATTTTAAGTTTGGAACTGATGGGGACCCTTGAAGAGAAGGACTATCCAGCTGCTCTCAACAGCCTCTCCATGATGCTTAGGAATGTGGATCAGAATTGGAAAAGCAGCACCTCCCCCACCCCCCAAACCAGCCCAAGGCCCTCCTGTGCGCTGCAGAGATCTAAGCGCACCTTCGCCTGCACCCTCAGGTGCACGTGATGTTGTTGAGCACAGAGACTGGCTACTTGTTTGCCGGGTGCACTGCCTGCCCCTGGCCAACCCCACACCTCCTCTGGGGGCTGTGAGGGGGCAAACACAAGAGAGAGGAGAAGAGGCCTGGTTCCCCTGAGAAGCACACACTTAGCAGGCCCTGCCCAGGGAGACAGAGAACAGACTGCACCCATCTGCCCGATGATGACATGGATGGAGGAAATCAGCCCAGGCCTGTTCTAATGCAGGTTAGTGACCACTGGGGAAGGCTCCTGCCATCCAGAGCGTTCAATCCCCCACGGACAGATCTAAGGCATCCTCTGGGCGTCAGCGTGCTGTCATCTGGAAGCTCCTGGGACTGTCTGCATGGGGGCTGAGAAATCTGGCAACACTTACTTTGTAGTTCATGTCCTGACTTCAAGGCTGCCAGACCCTGCATGTTCTTCTTGGGGAGAATTGCAATGAAACAGTTCCAAATGGCCCTTGAATAAAACCCTATTCACTTGGGGTGAGGATGGGCTGACACATGAGATTCAGAGCCAAGGGCTCAGCTCCCTGGATGAGGGAGAAGCCGCAGCCAGGCTGGCTCCCAGGCCCCAGGGGCTCTGCCTACCGTCTGACAGGTCTGCATTCTTGGACAGCTGCTCCAGCTCCCAGCCCAGGTGGGCGGACTCGTTCATGCTCTGCTTCTGTGCAATCTCGAGGACCATGTTCTCCTCCAGCAGCTCCTCAATGCGCTTCTTGTCTGTGTCCCGGTCCTAGTGCAGGAAGAGGGGAGTGGTGAGGATGCCCCCATGCCCCCCTCTGGACAGGCCCTGCCCCTGTGCATCCATCCTCATTCCCCCAGGATGAAGGGCCTCCATGCACCTGCTCACTTCCAAAAGCACAGCTGCACAGAAGTGACTCCAACACAGGCCCAGCTGGGAGACCTTACAGCCACTAAAAGACATGCTGACCCAGTGGCCTAGGTCCGTGGTCGGCAAACTGTGGCTCGTGAGCCACATGCGGCTCTTTGGCCCCTTGAGTGTGGCTCTTCCTAAGCCTTAGGAGTACCTTAATTAAGTTAATAACAATGTACCTACCTATATAGTTTAAGTTTAAAAAATTTGGCTCTCAAGAGAAATTTCAATCATTGTACTGTTGATATTTGCTCTGCTGACTAATGAGTTTGCCGACCACTGGCCTAGGTGATGAAGACACCCGACGTCTCTGAGTGGTGTCTAAACAAAGTGGCGTACAGCACAGGGCTTTAAAGCAAGTGATATGATAACGGGCAGCTCTGCGGCCCCTTAGCAGGCCTCATATGTCTTGGAAAGACTGCAGGAACTCCCAAATCACAGCTCAACCCACACCACAAATGCCCTTTTTTGCAAAAGACGCCCATGTACAACCATCCTGACAGAAAAGCAACACAACAGTCAGGCCCTATCTGTTTTGAGGGCCTTAAGTGGTGTCCACTCAAGCTGGCGAGCTTTGCAAGCAACTCTCCGCAGTTAGCGGGTCACGGCGTCGGCAGCAGCACCAACCCAGTAGCAGGAAGTCGGAGAGGGCACAACATGCACCTGAAACTGCCCCGATCTGTCGGACACATGCTGACAACGTCATACCAATTCCAGGTCGTGCAGCTTCGATTTCAGCTGCAGGTTCTCTTTCTCCAGCTCGTACAGTTTATCGACCCGGGCCCGAGCCGCCGTCAGCTGCTCCTCCAGAATGGACTTGGTGTCAATCAAAGTGAAGTTATCTTCTCTCAGCTCCTGGTCAGCAAACACACACATGAGAACCATCAGACCCAGGCCCCCGGGTCCTGAGGACCGCGTTCTTCGGGCATCTGCACCCAAACCTGCACCTCAGGGTGACACGCTGCCGCGGACGTTCTGTCTCCGCTTGTGAGCACCTGCCCCTTCTCCATTAGGCCAGGCCCGATGCACGTTCTCTATGGAAAAACTCTCTGAATCAAGACACTGTTTAAATTTGGGAAGGGAACACCCCTTCAGCGTCTACCTCCTGCCAGCCCTGGTGTTGGAGCGTCTGACATGTACAGCCTCATCTACTGGACAAGTGCGCCTGCTGACAGGTACGGGGCTTTGCTCAACAAGGAAGGGGTGGGGCTAAGAGTCTGTCCCATATTCCAGGGCCGAGTCCAGGCCTCGCAATTCAATAGTCATTCCTCTGATCTGGGTCCTGGAAATAAATGGCTATGGGTGAGCTATTGTTCAACACACAGTTCCTATTTGAACATTTCACTCACGTCCTCTTGGAAAACCAAAAGCTCTCGGCCGTTTCCTGGAAATGAGGGCTAAGGCACAACAAACAATACTATGGGCCTCTGGGTGTCAGGCACAATCTGGGTGTGAGACGCCATGGGTGGGCCCTCAAGGCCCCCTCATGGGAGGAGTCTGCTGGACTTACTCCTGTCCCAGGGCCCAGCACACACGGGGGAGCCGTTCAGCTCTTTCCCCTCATCTCTGCTCCTGTCCCAGGAGCCTCCCAGAACCACTCGGTGTATTAGGGGGCTGAGTCTCCCCCAAGTGCCTTCAGTCTGGGAACACACATAACGGGATGTGACCGATTTTCTCGGTGGGCAGTTTCCCAAGCCTGGCCCCACTCATGGGTTCTAACGACTGGGAGTGGGCGGTAGCTGCTGCTTTTCCATCTCATGTTCATTTTCCCCACAGGGCCCAGAACCCAAGGTTCTTGGTAGGAGGGAAGCCGTGGACCTCCCATCAGTGGACTCAGTTCTGATCAAAGCCTGGCAGCGGGAAGGGTTTGCTCAGACTCTGGAGTCACCTGGGCACCGTCTCTCTGCCCATCCCCAGCCCTGCACTAGGTGCCCTCTGTCCTTGCACATTCACTCTTCACAACAGCCCCGAGGGGGAGGCAGGCACAGTCCCTTCCTACACACTAAGAGGCTGCTGTGGGTCAATTAAGGAATGAGCCCCAAGCCATAAAGCCAGTGAGGGGGTGAAGCTGGGGCTTGAACTCAGCTGGAGAGCTCCAGACCTGTGTTCTCTTACGGAGCCCCAGGGTAGGGGGTGGGGAAGAGGGAGAGGAAGAGGCTCAGACTACTATCAACGATGTGAGCTGGAGCCCATGGAGGGGCACAAGCAGGAAGGAGGCCCGGCTCTCCCTCTTGGCCGCGGCCCCAGCATTCTCACCTTGTGTCCCAGCCAGTCTACCCACCAGTACTCATCTCTCACCACACGCTCAGGCCCTGAGCTCCCAGAGCACAGCCTGCCGCTTCAGCCTTACGACCAAGTCCTACTCGGCCTTCAGAACCCAGCTGGGGCTGCCCCCTCTGAGAAGTGCTTGCCACTCCACTCTGTCCCACCCGGTGAGTCAGATGCTCGGGCCCCCCAGTGCCCACTCTGAGGCAACACTGAGCTGGCCTGTCCCCCTCCCGCAGGGCAGGACTATTCCCTTTCTGCTCTCGTGGGCCTCCCAGAAGTGTTCAGTGACCCTTGACAGCTGAGTCATGCCATGAGGGGGAATCAGGGGTGGCAAGTGAGTTGGGCCCTGCAAGGCTTGGAGACAAGCAGGGATGGACAAGTGTCCAGAAGCAGAATACAGCGTGGAACAAAGTGACTTACAGCTACTATTCAAATATGTTTCCATTTTCTGGTGGCATCAACCTTCGCCGTATATTAGGTGTCACAAGTATCTGAACTTGCTTTGCACACCCTGCCACCTCAGAAGTGAGAGACCAGACCGCAAGAAGCTGTGCCAGGGTCCTAGAGCTGGCAAAGGGCTTGGCCCGGACGAGGGAGGAGCCACACCCCTGCAGCTGCCCACAGCCAGCCTGGCCCCCCGAGGGCCTGGCCCCAACTGAAACGGAGGCTATTTAGAGGCTAGACGCAGCCCAGCAAACAGCTGAGGGGCCACGTTTAGGAAGTCACAGGCCAGGCCTGACGGCTGGTCCCCCAGTGGAGGGCAACCGTCCTCGGCTCTCTGACCCGCTGCCCATCACACCCGAAGCGTCACCATTTGGAAGGAGACAAAACCTGGTGACTTTTCCCCGTCCTTCTCCCCAGATTTCAAGTGTTTTCATTGCTGGGAGATGGGTTTGTCCTTGTGTGGTGACCACCAAGTGCCCTGTGTGCGCCAGGCCCCAGGCATGCAGTCGCTTAAGACCCCGTCCTCCCCTCGGGGGGTCGAGGGGCACACAGGGAACCTGGCCGAGCAGGGCTGACCGGGGCCTGCGCACAGTCTGCGGGGCTGGTGGAGCCACCGCGATCTAAGGACGTGAGTGCAGCACCGTCCTCACTGCTCCCTGGGCCCTGGCACATGGGCCCCGAGAACAGTGTGACTCACCCTCTGCCTGGCCTGGGCTCCATGAACCACACGCTTTCTCTTGTAACTCATTAAACTAATGCAAAATTTAAGGCATGACTAATATTTTCTTTTGTTTTTGTTGCTATTCCTCGCAGCCTGGCAGCGGGAAGGGTTTGCTCAGACTCTGGAGTCACCTGGGCACCGTCTCTCTGCCCATCCCCGGCCCTGCACTAGGTGCCCTCTGTCCTTGCACATTCACTCTTCACAGCAGCCCCGAGGGGGAGGCAGGCACAGTCCCTTCCTACACACGAAGAGGCTGCGGCCGTGGGTCAATTAAGGAATGAGCCCCAAGCCACAGTGAGGGGGTGAAGCTGGGGCTTGAACTCAGCTGGAGAGCTCCAGACCTGTGTTCTCTTACGGAGCCTCAGGGTGGGGGTGGCGGGGAGAGGGAGAGGGAGAGGCTCAGACTACTATCAACGATGTGAGCTGGAGCCCAAGGAGGGGCACAAGCAGGAAGGAGGATATTTTTCCATTGATTTTTTATTTAAGGAGAGTGGAAGAGAGAGGGAAAGACAGAGAGAAACATCGATGTGAGAGGAACACATCCATTGGTTGCCTCCTGCAGACCAGGGCCCGGGCTGGGGAGGAGCCTGCAACAGAGGTACAGGCCCTTGACTGAAACAAACCCGGAACACCCTTTGGTCGGCAGGCTGATGCTCTACCCACTGAGCCAAACCGGCCAGGTCTAAGGCATTACTAACTTGACAGCAAAATTATTAATCATTGTGAAAAACATTGCCGTATCATCCAGGGGCACGAAAGCTGAGAACACGGAAGAGGAGTTCCCGTGCGAAACCTTCCAGAAGCCCGGAAGCTCCCGGCGCAGGGCTAGGGCCACACAGGCCTTCGGTCGCCGTGTCTGTGTGACTGAGCAAGGCAGCCTGCAAGGGCCCCGAAACGCACCCCCATCCACGGGGCAGTTCCAGGGTGAGGTGTGGGGGCTGCGTCCGGAGGGCTGCAGAGGCAGCGGTCTGGGGGAGCCTGTACATGACTGTCTGGGACCTTCCCACCTGTGCCACTTTCGGTGAGTGAGTGTGCCGTGTACCAGGACCTGTCTGCTGCAGATTGATGCCTCTCATCACCAGCAGGGCCAGCGGACCATTCCCAGGACAAAGCGGAGAGCGGCCTCTCATCCCCACCCGCCCAGCCAGGCTGCCTTGGCACAGCAACCAGGGCGCCTCCTCCACAGGGGGTGGGTGGGGCGAGTGTGTCACCCACATTCCTGGGGAAAGACCCGCCCTGAGTGGGTTGGAGGTACAAACAGCCATCTCCCACCTGCCGCCACGCGGCCCAGGGGCCTCAGGGCCCGTCCGCAGCAGGAGAGCACGTTGAGGTCCCCGGCCAAACAGCCTGCCCCACGCACACCTGCCGGCCACCAGCTGGGCAGGGAGGGGAGCCTGTGACCCCAGACTGCGCTCAGCCCCCTCACAGGCTTCCCGGCCGGCAATGGGGATGATTTCTTACCATCCAACAGGCCCCCCAGGATGAGCTGGCACCCTGATTTCACCCAGTTCCCTCAAACTGCCTCTGACCCCTGGGATCTGCGAAGGGAGCAAAATTCCCAAACCCTCGGAAGAGGGGTCCGAACCCACTGTTGACCTGAAGCAGTCGGGGTGAGTGGCCAAAGCACCAGAATCCCAGCCTCAGCCCTGACACCCTCCCCGGAATGGACCCGTAACCTCGGGATCCGAGGAGGCTGTGCCACTGAGAGCTTAATATCGGACGTGCCCATATACCAGGCATTTTACCTCTTTCATTGTAGAAACCTCATGAACTAGCACAATTATCTCTGTTTTATAGATGAGGGAACAGTCCGGGTGAGATTTAGCCACAGAAATTACAAGAGTCTTAATAAAGGTCATCACTGTGGCATGAAGCGGGAGAAGGAAAAATCCCAAAAGAGCCAGGGCCCTTTAATCATATTCCCAGCCCTACTCCTGCCGCTCACAGAGGGAGGCACAGGGGTCGTGCAGACAGGCCTGGTGCAAGGGCAGCTGGGGAGGCATCGCGGCTCCTCCCCCTCCTCCAGGACAGCTCACCTCCATGCGGGCCTTGTAGAAGTCCGCGTCCTTCAGCTTCTCCCGGAAGCGCATCAGCTCCATCTCCAGCCTCTCCACGCGGCTCCCCTTCTCTCTCAGGGAGTCCAGCTCGTCGAGGTAGGCGCGAGCGGACCGGGCGCTGGCAGCCAGCTGGATGTTCTGGGAGGTGGGCAAAGGCAGGGGACCTGGTTCAGGACACCCTCGGGGCTGGGGAGAAAGGGGCCAAGTCCCTGCAGCTCCAGGAGAAGCCAGGTCCTGGCGGCCGAGCGGCTCCATGTGCAGGCCCCCGCGGGGGCCCCACACGCCGTCACTGAAACATGTCATCCCCACAGCAACCCTCACGACAACTGGCTCTCAGGCAGCGTTGCTCTGAGCGGGAAGGAAACAGGCCTTTGTTGGAAGGTCCCGCGGTTACATTCCTGGACCCCGGGCCATGGTTACTGGGCGTCCTAGCCCCTCGCCCCCATCACACACAACAGGCTTTCCACTCACCTCCTGCTTGACTTTCTGCAGCTC
The DNA here is from genome assembly GCF_963259705.1 of Myotis daubentonii. Classification (NCBI taxonomy): domain Eukaryota; kingdom Metazoa; phylum Chordata; class Mammalia; order Chiroptera; family Vespertilionidae; genus Myotis; species Myotis daubentonii. Next base: position 8,492,756 of record NC_081840.1, read on the forward strand.
CAGCACCAGCTGATCCACCTCATGCCTGGTGTCCGCCAGCTGCTCTGTCTTCTCCTCCCTGGAAGCACCCGGAAAGCCCATCACCCTGGGAGACCCCAGCGGGAAAGGAAAGGGGACCTGGCTTCTGGGCGTGAGGAGGGAGTCTCATGTGGGGCTTGTGAATCGCTCCCGACTCTAATGTCATTTTTAAGTTTTCAATGCCTGCTCTCGGACTACACCCGCCAGACAGCGAGCTTCCCTCTGAGGGTGCGGGACAGGGAAGGAGAGACCCCAGGAGCCACTGCGCCCCTCCACAGCCAGGCAGGCGGCGAGGCCCACTGGCGGGCAGGTGAAGGCGGGCAGCTCCCGAGATGACGGGCAAGGTGACATCACAGCTGCAGGAAGGAGGGAACAGGCTCGCCACGTGGGCGAGACACATCCTCCCCCCAGCCAAGAACACACACCCCAGTATGCGGCCATTCAACCCCCACCCTGGGCCTGAGGGTGAACACAGGCTGCTGCTCCGTCTGTAATGTCTGGACTGGCAGGAGCCCTGAAGACCCAGCAGAACCCCTCTTGTGCAGGCCCCGGGGGGGCGGGGGGTGGGCAGAAAGTGGACTAGCCACAGGGACTGAGCTCAGAGCAGAGCCTTCACTCTGGGGCGCTAGTGAGCTGCCCCGTTTGCTGCATCGCATGGCAGTGAACCAGGCGTTAGAAATGTGTTGGTGACACACGCCCAAGAGCAGAGAGAACGGGTGGGTCACCGGGGGACTCACAGCTCCTGCCGGACGCGGCGCAGCCTGGCCTTGGTGTCCGCCAGCTCCACGGCCAGGTGCTGCTTGTCCTCACTGGAGAGGCTGCTGGTCGGGCTGGGCGTGGACTCGGCGCTGGAGGACTTGAGGGGGCTGGGCGGCTGCTGCGCCTGGAGGTAGTCCCGCTCCTGAGTCAGGTCCACGATCAGCTACGCGGGCAGAGAGGGCTCTCACTGGCGTGCTCCTGTGCCTGGCACAGTGCCCGCCCTAGGACTCGGAGAAAAGGACCAGAACACGGAAGCAAAGGAGATGCCAGTCGATACTGCAAGACCAGGAGGGAAGCAGGAGGAAGGTGGTGTATGTTTTTAAAAAGCGAGGGTATGTTAGTGAGACCGAAAGGGGCGTGTGAATGGAGTAGGGCCCCCACCCCAACGTTGATCCTCACACAGGTGTCTGGGAGGTGACTGTGCCCACGTCCTGCCCCATGGAAACTGGACCACGAGAGAAAGAGAGGCTTGAGAGGAAGAGTCAGGAGGAGGAGCGTGGCCCGTAACTCGGCCCCAGGCCCAAGCCCCGCCCTGACCTGCCCCCCTCCCCCGCCCCCCGGGCTGCTGGGCCACCCGCCGCAAACCCACCTCCCTGCACTCGTCTCGATCGTCTATGAGCCTCCTGAGGTGAAACACCATGTTCCGCGAGAGGGCCTCCAGCTCCTCCAGGGCCACGTCCGGGACCTCCAGCCACTGCAGGTCAAACACGTTCTCCTGGTTGTGCGTCACCTGAGGGCACACACGGGTCCGGGGCTGCAGAGGCCGGGCAGGGAGCAGCTGCGGGGGTCCCCGAGAGCACCCCCCGCCCCAGGCCCAGCCTCGGGGGCCCAGGCGACTCCGCCACAGCTGACCCATCTCACTGACATTAACCCTCAGCCACCAAGTTTCCGTGGCGGGCGGGGGGCTCCTTAGCAAGTGCAGCCACTCCTTCTGCCGCCGAGTTCTTCACGCACACAAACCACTGCGCTGCCCCTGGTTCAGAGCGGACGCTGACTGTCATACCACAAGCGCCCCCTACAGTGCAGTCGCTCCCCAAACTGTCCTCTGAGGTTTTCAGTGGAGCACCATCCCTCCATCACACAAAGGAGGGAGGCCGTGGGAGTGGGCGTGGGCGGGCGAGGAGAGGAATAGCGCCTTCCTCCCTAGAATCTAACGCGAAGATGGCAAAATAATAAAACGCTTATGTCCGAATGTTGGGTACGTAACAATCATGTTATTTTTCGGGGAAATATTTCATAATAATTTCCAGGTAAGCCTGTATCTCATCCCCACAGGCCGCGCAGGCCCACCTGGCTGTCCCCTTTCCGCCAGGTCCTCGCCGGCCAGCCTCTCCACCGACTGCCCACCTGCCCTTCTCACCCTGACCCCCCAGACCAGCCAGAGGCGGCAGAAGGTCTGTTTCGGTCCCCGTCTTCTCCGTGTGGGAAGATGAGTATGAGTGCAGTCGGGCCTCAAAAGGGGAAAACAAACGGGAATCTACTCAGTGAGGTGCACCAAAAAAGTTCTTCCACTTTCCAGAGAAGTAAATGGAGGTAGAAAACAACTTAAAAGACAAACGAACAACAACAAAAAACACCCCACAAGAAAACAGGGCCTTTCGCATTCTCAAATGACATCCATGTCCTTACCTCTCCCCGCCTCTCAAAGGGGAAAGTTGGGTTTGGCAGATCTCGGAGGATCAGGAGAAATCCCAGCCCCTGGTACCAGGCACCCCAAAGGCCCGGTTCCGGGTCTCAGAGGCTGGCTCGAGGCCTGCTCCATCCCCATGCTTGGGAAAGGCCTCTTATGTCTGGAAAGGGGATCCTGGGACACAACCCCAGCGGCACATCGGTCACACGAGCAGCTTTATTAAAGGCTCATGTTGCCCGCCCCCCCGCTCCATGCTGCCTCCGTGGGCCTCCTGTGCGGCTGGGCCCCTGAGTGTTTTCTGAAGCCCAGTCCCCACAGCCAGCCCTGAATGTGTAATCACTCGGGACTCCACTGGCTGCATCCCACCCCCTTTCACTGTAAATATCCTACTGGCTGAGCAGGGAAGGCGGCGAGTGGCAAAGACCTAGTCCCCAGACACATACATTTTCAAAACACGTGGACACACAAGGAAAATTAAAAGGCAGAACGGTTCTCAGGCGACCAGGTGGCCACTCACCGCCACGAATGGCTAAGGGCATTTACGACGATGCTCATTTCCCCGCGACTGTGACAGGCCGCTCCCACCCCCGGCTCCAGCGCTGACTCAGAGCCCATCACCCCATGGTGCCTGGGGGCTGGGGACCCGTCAGCCCGGCCTGTCCCCGGTGCCGGCCTGGGGAGCTGTGTGCAGCTGCCCCTGCCAGTCACGCACCTGCTCCTAAGTGCTCCTGCTCATGTCTTTTTCATGCCTTCATCTCATCTGTCCAATGAGACTGAAGGCTGAACCACTTCTTCCGAGATAATTAAACATACAGCATAGGCTTCTTCTGGAGGGAGGCGGGGAGGATGTCAGGGCAATACACTTCCAGGTTGGTGCTGCCCCCACAGGCCCGGTTTCCAGGGAAACCACTTCTGACGTGACCACCTCGGCCGAGCTCCATGGCGAGGGACTGTCCTCGGGGCAGAGCCCTCCGACCCCACCCCAGGGGCCGAGTCGACAGCGACAGCCCTTCTAGGACTTGGTGGTTTCTCACTTCCCAAGGGGTGGCCGCCGTTTCTCTGCCATGTCCCTGAAAGAGACGGAGAACCTTTCTCCCTGATGATCAACCGTGTGAGGCAGGGCGACATGTGCCAGGATATATTTTCAGGGCCTGTAAATCACGTTCTGAGTCCAAACCACTTGACAGCACTTAAAAATAGTCCGAGTCCATATTAGGCAAGAAGAGGAGGCAAAAGAAGACTTGATTGAGGTATTTTTAAATTTTTTTTTTCAAATTTTTACCCCCATTTTCTTTTAGCTTGCTGATGACTACCTTTCCAAACAGGTTCAATATTTCTGTGGTATCTGAAACCTAAAATCAGTAAAATTGCTAACGGGTGATGTAGTCTTTCAACGTTTCCTGGGTGGAGAGTCCTGGCTGACACGGGAGTGGGGGTCCACAGCCGAGCCCCACAAAGCCAGCCACACACCTACCTCCTGGATATGGGCCACGATCCCGGCCTGGGTCTCGATGTCCAGCTGTTTGATTCTGTCGATAAACTCCTCTTTCCTCTCGCACTGCGGGGAAACGTGTGTTAATGGAGGCATTTTGCGAGTGAGGCAACCTGAGCCCGCCACAGCCACAGAAAGGTTCCAAGCAACCTGCCCACTAGCCCCTGGCTTCCTCCTCTGTAACCAAGAATTTGTCCTCCCCACCGCCCCTTAGACTGAGGTTTCTCTAGATCACAAGGTGCTCCGATCACCTACGTCAGCGTCACCTGGGGCGCTTGTTCTTAAAAAGCCCGGTCCGGCTGAAGACATGGGGGATGAAACCCAGCAATCTGCACACTAACCAAGCTCCGGTGATTCTTAAACAAGGAAAGATCAAGCACCCCTGCTTTCAGCCAGATGGCGACAAACGTTGTCTTCAAAGGGCTGGCTGGTGAAAACATCTCAGCGTCCGCGGGCCACTTAGTCTCAGCCTGCCTCGTGCTGTGCGAGCAGCCGGAGACAGAACAGGAAGGACCCAGTGGGGCTGCTCCCTCAAACGTTTATTTCCCGAGACGGGCGGTCAGATGCGGCCCCAGGCGGTGTGTGGCTGCTGCTCTTCGCTCTAGGTGTCCCTATGCTGGGGACGATTTGCTGAGGCACCCTGGGCTGAGGGATCTCCACCTGCTTCTTGCCGAAGGTGCCCTGGTATAGAATCGGCTGCCACCTACTGAGTGTTCCCTTCGCTCAGGAAGCTGGGACGTGTCAGCTTCCCTCCGACCTCACTCACTAAGGGGGAGTCTATCCCCACAAACCCACACACAAGACGGCCAAGGCCAGGCCCCCTCCACCCTTGCCCATGCCATACCTGGACGGCACAGCCCAGCACCAGCAACAGCACCTTCTTAATTTCCTCCATACTCTTCCCTGAATCAAAAGAGCAACAGATTGAATTAGACTCATCTGTTCACAGTATCGCACCAGTGACACACCAGCGTGCTGTAGAAATGCTAAAAACAAAGATCGTTTCTCTCCCCAGTGATTTCGACCTGGGTGGACACACGCCATCTGCTTTCTACATACGGGCTTGTATATTATTTAAGCCAAATGGGAATTCTGTACATAACTATTTGTGGTCCTTTTCCACTCAAATATATCATGAGTATCTTCCCATGATGCTCCACGCACTTCAACATCAGCACCTCTTCTTAGTGTGTGTGGGAAGCCAAGCCCAATGGCAAGAGAGGCGACTCCGCAGGAAACACTGCGTCGGCTCTAAGATGAGGCTGCACACAACGCTCCCCTTCCTCGTGTAACGTTTCAGCCCCCGGATTCACCCCCCAGCTTCACGTTATCAACATCCTGCACATCTATCCCACCCCTCTCCTCCCCGTAATTCAGTATCGATGTTCGGCTGAAGTATTCCAAAGAAAACCCCGACAACATGTACGTGTCACTTGTGATGGTCTCATACTTCCTGCGTACAAAGGCCACAAACTCACTCCACCAATCCCCTCCCAGAGGCTCCGTTTCTCAGTGCTTTAATCTAAGGCAGTGGTTCTCAACCTTGGCTGCACATTAGAATCACCTGGGAATCTTTTTAAAATCCTGATTTCTGGGCCCCACCCCATCACAAAGAAACAGAATTTCCGGAGGATGAGGCCCAGACATCAGGATTTTAAAAAGATTCCCCGGTGATTCTAATGTGCAGCCAAGGTTGAGAACCACTGGTCTAAGTGATGCTAAACAACACCTTAGTGGCCAGTGTTTTTAGAATAGAGAAGAGCGGACACAGAAGGCAGAGTTCATACAGGAAATCTTTATGAATTCTGTTCACAGCAGAGGAAGACAGCACTGAAAGTGGGAACAAGCACTGCACAGGCTCACTGCTGATAGCAAGAGCATAAACAAGGAGGAGACCAGAAACCCTGCATGCACACCACACACGCACATACAGGAGCTCAAAGTTACAGTCCCAGGCTGCTCAGTGAAAGAGCAAAGGGTTCTGTGCCCTTGGCACCCTGCAGTTACACACAGTGACAGCCATGAGCCATTCACTCACTCATTCATTCATTCGCACCCAGCAGGCATCAAGGCAAGCCTAAATCTGATCCAGCGCACCGTCAGAAAAAAATATGGAATTCCTGTTTGCTGAGTTTTATAACAGAGGAAGGAAAACGGTTTTCTAGGTGGAGAGTCAATTTTAGAAAAATCTTCATTCCGGGGGAGCAGTGCTGTGCTTGTTCTCACTGGGCCGAGTGAATAAAAACGTGCCGATCACAAGTGCACCCTGTGATTTTCATCCCTACACGATTCCTATGAAACATATAAAAAAAGAGAGAAAGAGGGAGCAGCAGAAGTCCCCTCGGTTCTCATGGAAGGCTGACACCCAATTTCTCACAGAATTTCAGGAATAAGAAGAACTGCTATTTTCATCCATCTACCAGATTGTGGGTTTTGAATAGTTTCAAAATATACATACGACTCTCTCCTGGGTCCCTGCCAATGAGACTGGCTCAGTGACACAGTGAAGCAGTCGAAGAAGAAACAAACCCACACACAGCTCCCTTCCAGGCACCCATGTGCTCTGGCCACTGGGAGCTTTGTCGTAATCAACACAGTCCTCTGCGTTCAGACCAAGAAAATCAACAGTGAACATAATCTGAAAAAATGTCGAGGGAACCTGGAAGGAGGACCGGAGTCTGCAGTGAGAGTCAGGCAAGGCTTCTTAAAGGAAATGGTCTCTGAGCTGAGACCCAAAGTGAAGAGGAGAGGTTAGGAGGCAGGTGAGCGAGAGCATGCCAGGCCCAGGAACAGCCCATGCAAAGGCCCATGGTGTTTGTCCAATTATAAATGCTCTGTGGCCCTAACCGGTTTGGTTCAGTGGATAGAGCGTTGGCCTGCGGTCTAAAGGGTCCCAGGTTCGATTCCGGTCAAGGGCATGTACCTTGGTTGTGGGCACATCCCCAGTAGGGGGTGTGCAGGAGGCAGCTGGTCGGTGTTTCTCACTCTCTATCCCTCTCCCTTCCTCTCTGTAAAAAATCAATAAAGTATGTTAAATAAATAAATAAATAAATAAATAAGTGCTCTGTGGTTAAGCTTGCTTACTAGAGTTGGTTTTTAGAGTGAGAAATGGGGGGCAGGGTATGAAGCAACGTGGATTTCGGTGCTGAATGAGTCACAGTGGGTGGGGGAAGGTTAGGCAACATCAGGCACCCTCCACATCATCTACCCACAACCTCACATCTCGGGGAATCCCACGACTGCCTGAGCTACCGGTTGAATCTAAGAAAAACCTTACTTCCTCTACTACCTGCTTCCTGGAGTGGTGACACAGAGAAACTCACCCCGTCTTTCTGAGCAGAAATGGAACTCACTTATGCTGATCTAAGCTGCACATAGGCTACAGATGTCTGCAGCATTCAGCTCCCACAGAAGGGAAACCACCTGGTAGCACGCGTGCATTGCTGCAAGGCGGACAATTAAGCCACACCAACCTGTAAACCAGTGGTTCTCAACCTTCTGGCCCTTTAAATACAGTTCCTCATGTTGTGACCCAACCATAAAATTTTCGTGGCTCCTTCATCACTGTAATGTTGCTACTGTTATGAATCGTCATGTAAATATCTGATAGGCAGGATGGTCTCAGGCGACCCCTGTGAAAGGGTCGTTCGACCGCCAAAGGGGTTGCGGCCCACCGGTTGAGAACCGCTGCTCTAGAATGTGCAGGTTGGGTCAGATCTGCGCTGGACAATTCCCTGACTTCCTCATCTCCCGTCCGGGCAGACATGGCCGACCACACCGCTTTCTCAGTGAGCCCGGCCTGAGGCCACTGGGTCCTTCTGAACACAGCGCTCTCGGCCACTGCCAATCGCGTGGAACAAAACCGAGCTTCGGGGCCAGGTCCATGATCCCTAGCGGCCCCCCTTTTTGGTTCTACTCTTCGATTCTCTCAGATGCAGACTTTCGCATGTTCTCACTTCCTGGTCTCCGGGTGCGGAAAATAAATCTGGTCTGTACACGATCACTTAGGTACGAAGGTGGGGATCGGGTAAAGAAAGGTAACAGCCCTTCCCGGGGGAGCTCTTCCTGCCCCAAGCGGCACACACTGCCGTGCTGGGGTCTGGGGTCGGCGGGCACAGTGAGCCAGCCGCAGGGAGGGTCAGAGAGACACAGGCACAGGCACAGGCACGCCTCCTCCTGGCTACCTCAGCTCTCCACAGCCAGAGGCCCAGGATCTACAAGTCCACAGTGAGGCTGAGGGTTTAAGCCTCACACCTGCAAGCGCTAACCCAATCCAGTGGCTAATTCTGCCCTCCTCCGTGTCCGTCGCTCCCACAGACCATCGCTGCACTTAAATAGAACCTGCTACTGTTTGATTTACTCCCTTTTACAAGCAAGAACGGGGTCCCAACAGGCTGTTACACTGAGATCTGGCCCCAGGTCTGTCCCCACCTGCTTTCCCCTAATCTCTCCTAACCGCTTCCTCCCGAAACTGTCGTCCCTCCCTCATGGACATTCCTTCCAGGGCGGGGCTCCAGCTCGCCCAGCTCCCGATCCCAGGGCCGTGGTGCAGCAGCTCACCAGCGTCTGCCGACGGACGGGCTGACGTGAACTGTCAGCATCGAGTCCCAGGGGAAGGGCACAGGAATGGCACGTATGTCCTCAAATGTCATTTCACTCAACGCCACTTCATTATAACGATGGTGAGATGCTGTAGGAACTTAATTCTTGATTATATCAATTCACCTAGAGTAAGCCTGGTTTCCGTATACGTAGTTTCACTTAAAGTCACAGAACCTACAGGCAAGGTTAAGTGAGAAGTCAGTGCATACATGTATCTTCTTACTAATCCTACATCCTGCTTTCCTCTGACTTAGGTGCTAGTCAACCACTCAGCACGCTTTCCCTGGCCTCGTATGTGAAAACCAATCCCCTCATAAGGACGGTTACGGCGCTGCCTCGCTGATTTGAAGAGAGCACTGCACTGCACATGGCCATGGCCCCATATGTACGTCTCCTGAGTGAGTAACGATATCCCAGCCTCACCCCACGGGCACAGCTCTGGGGGCCCTGCTTACAACGAGAACAGCTGTCTATGATCGCATCAGTCGGGGCCACCGTGAGTTAGTGCCATGGGCACTGCTGAGAACAGTGTGGATAGCAAATTCCTCGTGGGTGGGCGCATGGGGACCCTTCATGCCCACCCTGGCCCATGGGGTACGAGGCAGGCACCTGTACACACCACCTCACAGCCTGGACCGCAACCCTGGGAAACCCTCGCCTAGATTTCTTCTGCCAAGAAGGCCACACAGGTGGCCCCCCACCGGCATGAACATAAGCAAGCACTCCTGTTTGTTTAATTAGTCATTCAACAAACGTTTACCAAACACAGACTTTGGCCAGCACCGAGTCACGTGGGCAATGGTGCCTGGGCCCCCCCGAGTGCACCCAGGCCGGCGGCCTCCTTATCCCAGCGTCTGTCCGTCACCCGCAGCAACGCTGCCACCCCACCCCCAGCACTGCTGCGTGTGGCAACGGCCAGCCTCTGCCGGAGGATGGAAGGCTGCTCTCCTACATCCCGTAGAACAATCTGAAACAGACAGGTCACCACCAAGAATGACTCCCTACCCACCGACCTGCCCGCCGCAGAGGCCGAGCGCAAATCCGCCTCCTAGCACCGAACAGCGGAAGGTCAGCAAAGGAGACTCAACCACAAGAGTGCAGACCGTGACCCAGGGGCTGTGCCGGCTGTAGGCGAGGTGGTGGCGGACGATCTGAGAAAGGGTCCCTCCCAACCCCCACGCAGAAAACTCAAAGCCCAAACATTGCCGGGAACACAGAGACCTTTGACAAATAGCATCTGGTCCCTCCTCGGCCGGCCACAGAGGACAGTCCTGCCGGAAGCCATGGCGAGCGGCAGCAGCCGGGGAGCATACGCTGTGTACGGGCACCGCTGAGAAGTTGACTAAACAACGCCTGGTATCCAGGCAGGTCCCAGGGGCCGTTCACAAGGCCGGCGCTTGGCCGAGTTGCCACGCTCGCCTGGCCTTGGGGTTAAGCAAGCTTTTCGCGTTCCTCGAAGAGCGGAGCGCTGGCTCTCGGCTCCAGCAGCCCTGCCTTCTGGGCGGACTGAGCAGCAGCGCAGGAGCTAAGGAGCGGCCACACGCCCCGCACTGGGAACAGCGTTTCGGGGCTTTTCTGAGCCTGCTCCCTCCAGGACGAGACAGGAAACAGTGATAGGATCGAATGCCTGAGGATTCGTCTCCCTCACTTTTTCTTCCTCATTCAAAGGAACTTAGATTTTTGCAAATGCAAAAATAAAAAAATGTATCTTAGAGAGTTGAGATGAGAGAGTTAGGGAGAAGTGAAAAGGGTAAGGCCGGGAAAAAGGACATAATGCTCGTTAGCCCCCACGGGAGACACTGGACCCAGCAGGTCACAGGGCCAGCAGGGCACTGGGGAGGGCAGAACCCCAGGCCCACGGCAGGGGAAGGAAGACAGCCCTGTGGCTTTTTAAAGGCACACTCTCAGCAGCAAAAAGACTGCCCCTAACCAATCAGATTCTGAGCCGCCTTCCTCGGTTGCCACAGGGCCGGGGAGCAAACCATTGGGCACTCGGGTCTCTGGGTTCCCAGCCAGTCACCAGAAGCAGAGCTGTGCGGTGTGGGCTGTGAGGGAAGGTTTCCATGGGACCCGGAAAGCACTTCAAGGACACTCTTGACAGGAGAGAAAGTAAACACTGAGAGGGTTAAACATTAAATTCCCAGCAGCGTCAGGAGTTCCGTTCCCCTCCAGCCTCTGAAACCTAAACTCCGCCGGCCAGAAGACTGCCTCCCTCCCTCCCTGTGCCCTGAGCCTGCAGCTCCCCGTGGGACTCCCCGCACATCTCCACTCCTGAGCTCCTCCCACCTGGACTCCTTCCCTCTGCTCTCTGCTGTCACACGGCCCCTCCTCCAGGAAGTCTTCCTGCCCTGCCCAGGCAGAACTCATGACCTGCTCCGCACTCTGTGTACAGCGGGCTCACCTCGCTCTCACCCTGGAACAGAGCTGGTTCTGCATGCTTTGCCCTCTACCTGCCCCCACACGGGCTCGCGGCTCTGGAGCAGAGACAGCCAATTCACCTCTGGGACCCCGGGACCAGCAAGGTGGGCATCAGACAACGAAAGCTGGAGGATGAGCTTGGGCTGAGCTCCCCTTTGAGCCGCTGGCCGGGCAGCCTGCTCAGAGGAGGAAGGCACAAAGGCCTCGGTGTACTGGGAGGGTCAGGAATTGGCCCTCTGGTTTCCTGCACCGAGCTGTGAAGGAAGGCCATTGGCCGCCTCTGTGGGCTCAGAGGCTCTGGCTCCTCGAGGTGTTTTGTCCCTCGAAGGCCCTCCTGTAACCACCATAGAGGGAGGACAGGAAGAACGGAGGGCCAGACCACGAAGAGCGTTAGTGGGACCCCAGGCCACGCTCAGAGGTCCCAGTGGTATTCACTGCAGGGTCCTGCCGGACCCCCAGCCGGGCTCCGAGAAGTGGGGTCTACAGTAACGAGGTGCCGGACAGACGCTTCCCCGGGGACGGACATCCCACTGAGAGAGCTGGACCACGCACGGTCAGAGAGGAAATCCAGAGCCGACCCGAGGTTCAAAACAGGAAAGGAGAGTGAGGGCTTGGGGCCAAGAGGGGCAGACGCTGAGCAGAGACCTTAAAAGCAGTTTAAATCAGCGGGCGCCCACCGGGGGTCCATGGCCGACCGGGGGTCCGTGAGGCCCGAAAGGCCGGTGACCGCTGATCTAACGTGTACCAAGGGTTGTTCATGTTCACGGGCTGCCCTCCAATCCCGGGCAGAGGTAAACAGCAGCCTCCTGTCCGGTGGGTGAGGGGGGTGCGGGAGACACACCGGAAAACCTTGTAAGCGTATGCGCTGCGACATCTCGCTTTCAGACAGAGGAAGGGGGACGATGCCTGGCGGCTCAGGCGTTCGGTGTCACTGTGTGTGAGGGGGAGGGGCGGACCAGGAGCTCTGCTGGGATCTGTCCTGCCCCTGGCATTGGACTCCACTGTGATGATTTGCCAAAAACAAGAAATCACCAAAAACTGTGAAACGTTATAAACGACAGGACACTGTCAACACCCGCGGAAAGAGCTCCTCATGCTCCCAACACGCGTGCGGCAGGATTAGTGAGAGCGCCCGCCTCCCAGCAACACGCAGAGAGAAACCGACTCCGTTCTCTATTTACAGAGAAACCCCAAATGCTTCACACGTCTATTTTTAAAACGTCAAACAGAAAGCCCTGCCCCATAAACACGTCCCTCTGCCCCTGGCACTCAGGTCTGCATCGTCTCGCTGGGGGACCCGCCAACTCCTTTGCTCTGGGAGCCCCTGTCCCCCAGGACCCGTCCTAACCACCCCACGGGCGCGTCCAGCTCAAGTCCCTCTGGTCCCGACATCACGGTGAGGCAGCCCTCCCCCCGAGCCTGCTGCCTGGGCAGCATCCTCCTCCTTCGCTCCCAGGCTCAGCTCCCACTTCCTCAGAGCAGGGCCACAGCCTCTTTGATTGATGTCCGTCACTTCTACGTGATGCTGGGCACCCCGGGCGGCACTCTGTTCACCTGTCACAATCTTAAATCAGGTTCCCGGTGATGTCCTGAAACCGGGTTATGGGGAAGGTTGCGTAACTCTGTGCATTTATGGAAAAGGTCACTAAATCGTACATTTAAAGCGGGTAAACTGTATGGTCTGCAAATTACACCTTCATAAAGCGGCGTTTTGTGTTTTTCAAATCGGGGTCCACATCTCTGCAGATGTTTCCGTTCAGCGCCCGACCGCAGGAGGGGACCTGTGTTCTCCAGCATGAACAATTCCCACAGCCGCGTGGGTCACAAAGGGGCTGGGACCGAGACCGCCGAGGGAGGGCTGGAGCCAGGGCTGGTGTGTGGAGGTGCCTGGTGGATCGGGGGTCCCCAGAGGGCACAGGAAGTGGGGACACCGGCAGGGACGGGGAAGAGGAGGCGTCGACAGGAAGGTAGCCGAGCTCTGCAGTGTGATGAGGCGGCAGGGCGGCTGGTGGGGGAAGGAGGACACGTTTATTGAATATTAGGTTGAACCAGACCCACTGCTGCTTTCGTAGGCAGTCGCCTAGAGTTCAACCGAACACGGGCCTGTCTGCGTGGACTCAGACGGGGAGCTCAGGCTCTGGGGTGGAACGGAGCAGATTTCAGTCAGCGTCTCTGCTTACAGACCGAGGGACCGGGCCTGTCACTTCCACCCTGTGAGCCTGTTTTCTCATCTGTAATGGGGGTGGCACATCACATCCCACAAGCACCTTTCCACTCCCACTTTGTGGTACATGTGCCATGTCCACCACGTGGTGGGCTCACCAAGGGCTCGAGAATGGGCGTCCCCCTGCCCCGCTCCTCTGCCTTCCTCCCGTCACCTTCCTCCCGTCACCTTACGCAGCGACCTCCAGATCGGACGGCAGAGCAGAGATGAGCTTGAACCACCCAGCTCTCTCGCACCTCTCTCCTCTCCCCTTAATACCAGCTCCCACCAAATCAGGGGGCAGCAGTTCTGCTCAGCAAAGCAGACCCCGACTTCATGAAGTTACTACAGAAACTGCGAGAGGCCCCGCCGTCCGGGCCCCAGGGCTGCGGCTGGGATGGGCTGCATCTGGGGGACCAGGAAATAAAGCCGGGAAGCAAATGGCCCAATGGCGGCCGGGGGTGGTGGTGGGGGTGGGGGGTGGAGGAAGGGTGTGCACGGCCGGGAGCACAGCCAACATGAAGGGTGTGAGGCTCCTGGGCCAGCCGAGCAGAGGACTAACCGGAGGTCAACAAAACCTCTTCCTTTCCGCGCATGCAGACAAAAGGCAGACACGCCAGCCAGCGGGCTCAGGAGGACCCCCCCCTCCTCCCCCCCCCCGCCCCCGGCAACAGGAATAATGCTCAGCCGCACCTGGCCCGGTGCCCCCGAAGCGGCTGCTGCTGGTCTCAGGGTTGGGACACTAACCTAGAGCGGCTCCTCGCTGAGCCACGCCCTTGGCCGGCCGCTCAGCGCACTCCCCCTTCCCTCTCAAGGCAACTCTAGCTGCCGTCACATTGTCAGGAGCAGGACGGCCAGCCCCAGTGACAGCACGAGGAGAGCCGGCCACAGAGGGCAGCTGCTCCTTCTGCAGCAGCCCCTCCCGCGGCGGACCTTCTGCAAGCCCTGGCCTACCCCAGGAGGCCCCAGCACCCAGCAAGGTCTCCGCCGGACACAGGAAGTCCCTCACCGCGGGACGTCTGTCCCTGGGGCCTGGGAGCTGGTGGCCAGGAGCCATGGTGCGGGAGCTACCGGAGCAGCGCCAATGAAGCTCCGACGCTCTGGAAGATGGCCAGGAGCACATTGCATTCGGTCTCTCAAGGTCCAGCCAGTGTCCGGGCTGTGACTCGGAACCCTTGCCCTCTGGGGCCTCAGGTGCAGTGGTGAGACCTACCGCGGACTGAGAGAGCATCACGGGGTCCCCGAGGGAGAGATGCGAGCTCCCTCAACAGATTCTAACTTTCTTCCCAGAAGGTGCCCGCCCACTACAGCGTCACGGATTGTGGAGAAGAGATACCCCTCCTCCTCCCCGAGGCCACCATACAACTCCGGCCCGAGCCCACCGAAGCAGTGGCCTTGCCTGCCTCTGCACTCCCAGGGGAGGGGTCGCACGGATTCGTTCTTAAGGAAGAAATGTGCTCTTGGCTTCCTGCCTCAGGGTAATAAGCCCACCCTTCGAAATCCCACCGCACTGGTCACGTGTTTTCAGCGTGCCGGCTCCCAGCCGGCAGCCGGGGCTCTGTGTCCAACAGCTGCCCAGAGCCACTGGCACAGGCCAAGCACCCGGGGGGCGGCTTCCACTCACCAGACAGCGGGTCTTTGCCAATCATCAGAACGTTGGGCAAGTTCATTACGATCAGCTGCTGCAGAACCTCCTACAGAAACCAAGAGGAAAGACCCCATTAACAACAGGAAACAAAAATAAAGGATGACGAAGAGAATGAGAGCTTATCAAGTCACTGGACGCGTGCAGAGCCACGACAAGGTCACTCCGAACACGCTGCTATGTAACAGGAAGGAACAGCTAGGACAGAAACAAATGTGAGAAGTCAAAGCTAGCTTCCGTCTGCCCCGATGGTAACTACACGCACGTTATGTCTGCACATGTACAGAGACTTGGGGGAGAAGGTACGTTACACGCCAGGACAGCAGGACCAGGTGTGAGAGTCCTTTTAGAGACGGCTTTATTTTTATGGCGTGGTTTGCTTGTGCGATTAAAAGTACAGAACGAAAATTAAGGAGCTGCTGCGGGGTCTCTGTCACGGATGATTCGGGAGGCTGCGTTCGCCAGGTCTCCAGGCTCCGGTACACGCTGTCAACGCTAAATGCGGAGTCTCCGCCTGCGTACCGCGGCGGCTTCCCGGGGAGAGGGATAAATCACAGCTAATCTGCGCCCGTCAGGGAGGTGGCGCGGGAAACGAGCTGCCTTCTGGCCCTCACACCAAGGGTCTTTGAAAGCCGGCCCAGCACCAGCCATCAGTCATGCCCCGTGTCGGGGGCCTTTGATGAGCCCGCCTAGGAGTGTGCCGCGTGCACCCTGGCCACCACGGCCTCCCCAGAGGCCTCCAGGGCAGGTCGTCTTCCCCCTCCAGACGGGCCTTGTTGTTTACAAATCAGGAGATAGAAACCGAATTTTACAGAAGACAAGTAAGGGGGTAGGTTTCCTAAGTGGTCTTGGCCTTAGAAAAGTGGTTGGGGGGTGGGGGGAGCGTAGAGGAAGCGGGGGGAGGTCAATGGGGGGGGAAAGGAGACATATGTACTACTAGTTGTAATACTTTAAACAATAAAATAAATAAGTAAATAAATAATAAAACTCCAAAAAAAAAAAAAAAAGTGGTCGCTATAGAAATTCTTCACCAACAAAAGCTCTTCTTACGCCTTTTTAAAATGTTGCCAACTTTTTTCAGGACTCACTCGATTGCGCAACGTGCTGAAGCTCTGCATTCAGTACCTTGCCAGCTAGCGCGGATACAGAAAGGGGGGGCGATTATACAATCGGCCCAGCAGAACACCCCAGAACTCTCGCTCTGAATCATCAGGTTAGAATGGTGGCCTGGGCACGCAGGCCGGGAGATGCCAGCGCCGTCAAACAGTAAGTGCACTGACTTTATCCTCCCTTCTTATCATCTTTCCGTGGCTCCTGTTCACGGAAATTGGGGGAAAGGGATGCTAAACATGAGGTGTACCCCACTCCCAACACACCGGGTCCCTCTCCACGTGGTGTTGGAGAAAGCTTTTCTTTGCTACCTGGGGTCACATGTCACATCAGAGATGGCTACTGTTTTCTTAAACATGTCAGTGGGTACATGCCTGTGCTGGACAGAGGTCTGAGTTGTGTAACAGCTTCAGCCCTCCTTCTGGCCTTGGGAAAATTCAACATGAAAAAAACGGTCTTTAAGTGAATGGCTCACCAAAGGATTCCACAGTCCACTCTGGGGCAAAACACGCGCCACCAGCAAAACCGGCAAAATCCCCTTTCCAGCTGCTCAGCCAGCACGAGGGAGGACTCCCACCAGGTGAGCCCCGAGTCCGGGAGGCTCTGCCCGCCTTCACACACAGCTCGACGCTCAGCCCAACTAACTTCTAGAAGACCCGCTCGTTACTACTGCCCCGCCACCCTCAGTCCCTTCTGGTGGTTGTCTGTGTGTGTGGCGCAGCAGCCCCACCCATGCTCAGGGCGCTCGAAGGGCACAGGTGTCTAACGGAGGCCCAGCGTGGGTGCACACCTGGAAGGTCGCTGCAACCATGCACAGCGGTCTTTCTGTGCTATCGATCCCCTAAGCCAGTGGTCGGCAAACTGTGGCTCGCGAGCCACATGCGGCTCTTTGGCCCCTTGGGTGTGGCTCTTCCTAAGCCTTAGGAGTACCCTAATTAAGTTAATAACAATGTACCTACCTATATAGTGTAAGTTTAAAAAATTTGGCTCTCCAAAGAAATTTCAACCGTTGTACTGTTGATACTTGGCTCTGTTGACTAATGAGTTTGCCGACCACTGACCTAAGCCAAAGCCGCAGGAAACACTGCTAGAAAGCCCATGTGTGTTCAACTTTGTCTAATCAGTACTTGCTAATTTTGCCCAAGAAATATGTGTCACTTGTGCAGTTAAGAAGTGATGTTTACAATACACAAAATAAAACTGAAAGTAAATTGTAGGAAAAAGAAGTTATGTTTTATGAACAAACTATATTTTGTGTGTTTTTAAAATCTGTTCCTTTCAAAACAGCATGGGTCTCTTAAGATCTAGTCCTGTGGCCCGACCCACTCCAGGACCCCCTCCTGGACCCCACGCACATCGCCAGCAAAAGCAGGCGCAGGGGTGTGAGTGTCCAGGGCAGTAGAAATACGATGCGAGACAGTAATTTCAAATGACCCAGTAGCTCCCCTCAAAAAGTAAAAAGAAACGGGTGAAAATAATAATATACTTTAATGACGCCAACATACCCCAAGTATTACCACTTCACCAGACAGTCGACAGGAAGTCGTGAACACTTCACATTCTCGCTTCACACCGAGTCTCTGAAATCCAGTGTGTCGTTTATACTCCCAGCACATCTCAACTCGGACACTACATTTTCCTTGGAAACCCTTGATCCGGGAAGTAGCTTCGCATACCCAAGTTCTCCCAAACACACTGAAAAGCGTCCCGTTAACTGAACCGAGCACCACTTTCTAAATTTAAATGAAAAACGCCTCGGTCACACTAGCCGCATCGGGAGATCCCGACAGCCACATGTGGCCGGTGGTGTCACGCACCCCAACACCCGTGCCGAGGGACCTGGTGGCCATCGGTCCCTAGCTAACGGGTCCCCTCGGGGTGGCAGGGCTCCAGGGCAGCCGGCCAGGCCTTCCATCTAGCGGGGACGTGAGGAGGTTGCTGACGAGCGGGCCCTCCCGCCTGGCGCTGGGAACAGAAAGCCACTGTGGAGGCCGCAGCTGACTCTGGCTGCTGGCATGGGGTGGGGCTGAGCGAGGCCGGAGAGTGCAAGCCCAGGGGTGTGCTTGCACACACCCCCCCCAATCGGGCCCCTCCTAGTGCCCCCCAGGCCTTCACAAAGGCAGTCACATCCCCAGGCAGGGACGAGGGTGCACACAAGCCTCCATGCAGCCTGTCTTGTCACCCGGTCCTTGCGGCCTGACTCAGGCAGCAGAGAGGAGTCAGGCTTGAAGTTCGGCCTCCTGGAGACGCCCCCTCCCCACAGAGCGTGGGGGGGTTACCATCTGTGAGCCAGGGTGGGCTTGCACCACGTTTGCTCGTGGATCCTAATCCAAGATGCTGGGAGACCCCAGGTTCTCCTGTTCATGAATGAAACCGGACCAACGGCATTTATCCCGCCGGCAACTGCTTCACACGAATCAAAGGAAAAGTCACAAAAACGGACCAGAGGCGGTGGGTGCGTTTGGCTTCTCAGCAGCAGGGGGCTGGAAAGCGTCTGTAACGTACACCACCCAAGGCTGCAAACCTAAGTCTAGGACCTTATCCATCCCAGTGTCTCCCCGGGGGCGGTCACGATCAAAACAAGGCCCCACACGTGTCCGGGAGGGAGGGGACAGGCCGGGACACTCCCCAGGAAGCGTCTGTCACCCCAGCTGGCGGGTCCCAGGGCTGCATCTGTGCCGGCAGAGGTGTCAACAAGCCCCTCCAGCTGGCCGCCACCGTCAGATTCCCAGCTCCCCGGAACCTTGGAGGCAACCGAGGGTGAATGGAGGGTGAATGGGGCGTGCGGGGGCCAGTCTGCAGGCCTGGGGCACTGGCTCTCGGGCGTCACCGGGGAGAGAAGGTCGAAGAACAGAACCAGGAAGGCGAGTGGCAGGAAGACACCCCCTTCCCACTGGAATGTACTCGGCGGGGAGAGTGCAGCACACGGCGGGGTGCCCCCTTCCAGGCTCTGTAGGTGGTCGAGCCCTGCTAGTGGCAGGAGGACAATGCGGGAGGGAGGCAGGAGCAGACTCCAGAGGCACCTGGTTACACGCAAAACGCATACCTGACAACAACCCAGTGGTCGTGGATGAGGGGGCCTCTCTGCCACCCACAGCAAACGAGACGGGCACCCAGGTCCACGGCTTTGCTGTGCCCATGGTGCCAGATGCGTGCTCCCCTGGGCCCTGCATTCGGGGCTACGGCAGGGGGCTGGGAGGAAGGGTTCCCAGAGCACCAGCCACTTGACACAGAGGCTCGGGGATCCCAGTGCCACCCGCTACCTAAGGCAATGCAGGGGCCTGGCTGAAAGGCTTCAGAGTCCTGCCAGGGCCCACGCTGACCTCTGCGCCTGCTCACAAGAAAGGCCGTTTTCTCCGCTGGTGGAAGAAGTGCCAGGTCCTGTTAAAGCTGCAGGGTGTAAACACTTTTGTGTGTGTGCCCGGCAAAGGTTATCTTGTTTCCATTCCAAACACTGGGATTGTTGGGTTAAGAACAATGATTTCATAAAGAAACAGGGAAGAAACTTTTTCTCCCCGCTAAATGAAATGGAATGTTATCTCTTGACATTTTGCTGGGAAGGAAAAATAAATGCTGCTAAAGGCCAGAGTTTAGGTCCAGGGAATGACTCTCCGTGGGGGTTGGCATAGGAGCTGCTAGTGCAGAGTAAATGAGAGGGAACGCCCAGAAAACATCAGACAGACACCCAGCAGAGGCCTCCAGGTGCAAGGTGATGCTCACGGTTGCCGAGGAGATCAAGGTGGTCCAGACAACACAACGGGCCTTCCATACAGCCACACAAACACAAGGGGCCTAGCCACGCTCTCAGAGTCGCTACTGAACATCAGAAACACGAGGGCGTCAGGTTGGAGTGTGCCCCCCGCACTCACACGGCATCTGTGAGCGGAGAGTTCTCAGCCTCGCCAGGAAGGCAGGCAGGCACACAATCCTAGCACAGGTGCCACCTAGCACAGGTATCAGCGCGGCACAGCAAGGAGCACGACCAAACACTGCCCAGGGAGCCCAGGGCTTCCAGGGCGGCAGCCGGCAGCCGAGGAGCCCAGCAGGTGAAGGAGGGAGCTGGGACGTGCATGGACCACCTCCTCCACGCAGCCACCCTTCAAGCCCTTCATCTCATATGATTTCCTTTCCTCTCACATTTTGCCTTGTCAATCAACTTCCCACTCAGAGGCAGCAAAACGCTGCTAATAGTGACAGCTGATGAAATTAGACTGATCAGAAAATATTCCTCAAAATTTATATTAAGTTTTTGAAAAATAAGTGTCTTGTTTTTGGAAGAGATGTCTTCTCTCTCACACACTGGCGAGGGAACCAAGTCATGAAAGCCAGCGGCTCTGCCCCCGACCGTGACGGCGGTGCCTCGCAGCTGGGCACGTCGGCCACCAGGCAGAAGCCCGAAGATGCCACAGCCTGTAGACGTGAACACAAGTTAAAAACACCCCAGAGAGAACCGTGATGCTGGTGTGGATACACCATGCTTCCAACGGTAAAATCCCAAATGCGAGTTTTCTGAGCCCTGGACTCAAAGCGAGGTTCATGTTCCACTCGTGGCCTGCAGCAGTCTCAGACAGGAACGCCTCCCCGTCCCAGCCCCCTCCCGTGCCCTGCGGGAGGCCCTGCGGGAGGAGGAGACCTCTCACCTCACAGCGATGACAGCCTGCACACTGGCCCTCCTGGCTGAGGGGAGAAGCCCTTGGGCTGCTGAAAGGCTGACACCCACAGGGCACCCACAGAGAGACCCGGGAAGTCAGGGCCCCCTGCGCGCACCCTGGGGCGTACGCCATGCCACCCCCTCTCACCGCTCCAGGTAACACACCCCACACCTCCCACCGGAGCTGGCCGAGCCGCCTGGCCTTGGCCAAGGCAAACACCCCCAACCACAGAGACGGTCCCGTCTCTATGCTCAGCCCGACACGCGTGAGGGGGTCAGGAGGAGAGCGGCTAGGACGTCCCATCTGAGGGAACCGCAGCACAGTTCTGGTGGTGGGGCTTCATGGCGGGACCCAGCGCAAGGCCGGGGCGGACACTCTAGGCTGGTGAGCTGTCCCCCGGACCACACCGACCTCTGATGGCCAAACCACGGCACTTCCTACAGCCAATCTGCCTCCTAGGGCCAACCTGCCTCACAGCGCCCAGTGACTGGTGGCAGTTAAGCCTGCTGCCCCCGCCCCGCCAATCACGCCTCCCACCGTGCCACCCATCTGAGTACAGCGGAGACTTGACCCCCAGACCAAGCGCCACAGCAAATTCCACGAAGAGCACAATTTTCTAATTTAGCTGCCGAGAGGGGATGTGAGCCTGATGATTTATCCTCGGCCGTCTGTTCGGAGCCTGGCCCACGGGGCCATGAGCTTTAAATCCATCAGGACAAGGGCTGTGGCTGACCGCATGCCCGGTGCAGGCGAAATGAGTGGGTAATGAAGTGCTTTCATGTTAAGAGGCTGTCGGGGAGCGCCGCTGATAGACGCGGAGCGCTGCTGATAGATGGGAGCCATCTGCTCCACCTTCTCTCTCAGTTAATCTGGGGTCCCCAGGGCCCGAGACCTGCTCGAGCCTCGCAAGCCCAGGAGCCCCGGCTCCCCTAACTAGGCCACACAGCATTCTGGGACCCAGCCATCGAAGGCCACCAGCGCAGCCGCAGGCCGTCAGCAGTTCCCCATCATCATAAAACCCCCTCCGGGGACCACTGCTCTAACTGCAGGTCCTCAGGGCTGCGTTCAGAACCCAACCCAACCCATTCTTTGTTCGCAGAAAGGAAAACAAATATTTCCTTTGAGCTGATGGAGGAGGAGGAGGAGAGGAGGAGGAGGAGATCTGTGGGAAGGAGCCCCTGGAAACTCTAATGCCACCACCACACACCACCACGGGAGGGCAAAGCTGCTTCCGGTGTGACGTGTGACCGCGGGTCGCAGTCCCACTCTGAGCCACACCCTCATCTGTAAAGGGACTAAGACTGTCTCTACGGATGGGCCCTTTAAGAAGAGGGAGGCTGGAATTGGGGACCTAGGGCTGGCACAGAGGAGCACAGCAGATCTTTACGGAGTTACTGACATAGAGCAGTTAACTCTGAAAACAGGCAGTGCCCACGCGTCCTGGAAGAACCCAGGGGAAACCCAACAGGACGGGACTGGGGGACACCTCAAGTGTCCCCATGAGCGCCTGCCACCCTCCCCCTAGGGCTGGTGTGATGCCTGGGGTGGCTGTGGGTGCGGCCGACTTATCTGATGGTAGGAGGGCTTCTTCTGAGCCCCTGCACCACGAGAGGTGGTGGGGAGCCCCGGAAGCAGGGGCGGGGCGCTGCTTTCATCTCCTTCTGCCCATACATGGTGCTCCAGGAGCCACCTCACATGGCAAATCTGAGCCTGGCCACCTGTAGCAGAGGCCCTCACGGCCACAGGCGGACGCACACCCTTGCATACAGATACAGCCAACAGCCGGGGGGGGTAAGAATCGGCATTTAAGAACAGAAGAGCCTTACAGATTCTCTATAGAGCAGGGAGACGGAGGCCCGGAGAAGAAAACCATGAGGGCACAGCAACCATCTAGATCGGGTCTAAACACCCAGATCTCCTGGGACTCACTCCCATTCACCAGCGTCCCCTGAGGGCCTCCTACGGCCAGGGCCACCCTCCGGTGGGGGCTTTAGGGGAGGGTGGGGACGGACTGCGAGATCAGGCCAAGAGGATGGGGAGAGGCGTGGACCTGTCCTCACACTTCAGTGCAGGGGAAGGGGGGTGGCGGCTCTAGTGCACCCTGTCCCCGCCTGCCCACTCAAACAGCATCATCTGTGGCTGGGGCTGACGTGAGGAACTCTGTTTTATGGTGGTGAGGAATCTAACACTTTGAACCAGCAGCTGTAAAGCCCTTTTCTTTGAGCTTCCTGGAAAAGTCAAGTGTTGTTGATGGGCAGGCAAGGGAAGGTGCAAGGCTGAACAGCCGGCACCACCCGCAGCCAGAGGCGCAGGGTGGGGAGGGCACACAGGGCCAAGATGGACCTACAGGTGGACCTACAGTGCAGGCTCACAGCAGGCAGGGCCCACCGGACCCAAACTGCTCCCCTGCACCCTCGTCAGGCCGACGAGGCTCTAGGCCGAACCCCCAGGTACCTTCTGCCCTGGGCATGGCCACAGAGCTCAATGGGATAAGCGTGGCCTTTTTGTGTCATCAGGTAGCTGGGCTAGGGATAACATGGCATAGAAAGAGCCACTGTTCACCCCACCACTCATCCCAGGCCTACAGGCACCCCCTGGCACGCATACCCGCTGCCTCACAGTGCTGTAACCAGCTCCCCTCCCAGGGTACATGTCGGAGTGGCAGAGTGTGCCAGGGAGCCTCTGGCTTTGGGTGGCAGCCTGCTGGGACCTGTGAGGGCAGGGAAAGGCAGGCAGGGAAGCCAGCCTCCACCCCCATCACCCATAGTGTGAACCTCACAGGACGAAACGCACCAAGGTTCCTGAGTCAGGCAGGCCTCCAAATCCATCTCCCCAGGCAGGAGGCTGGGGGCAGGGAGAACAGCGGGCAGCCTTTCATTCTCCTACTTACACCACTGTCTCTCCTGGGCACCACCTGGGTGGCAGGTAATGGCTGGTTGGAGGTGGAGGTGTAAGCAGACAAGACCTCTGTCCTCAAATCCAGGAAATGCAGACAGACAAACTGAACAAAGCTGGCAGGAAGCAGCGAGGGTGCCCAGGATGTGTGCATGGGGCTGGGCCTTGTCCTCAAGGAACCCAAAGCCTGGGAATAGACAGACCCGCTGGCAAGTCTGGGACCCTAACAAAGGGGATGTGAGACATCTGAGCCAGGGGATAATGAGAGTACCTGGGAGGGACTAACCCAGGAAGGCTTCCAGGAGGTGGTGTTGCGCTGAAATGGGAACAGAGAGGAGCAGGTGCCCTCCAGGAGTGTGTGTATGCACAGGGTTGTGACGGTGGCAGGGAGAGGTGGCAACAGAGGCAAAGGAAAGAGCAGAAGGCACTCCCCCAGCGCATGACCCCACACAGTGCAGGAGTCCTCCTGCCCGCTGCAGTCCAGGGGAAGGACCAGAAACCCTGCTCAGGTGGCAGCAGGGCTCTGGGGTGCCCTGTGCAGGTCCCCCCCAGCCTGTTGCCGCTGGGCCTCAGCTTCGAACCATGTGCTCCGTCTGCAGAGCCGGGTGGGCAGGCATCACACCCGGCCTAGAGACCACGCAGAGCGCCTGGCACGTGGCCCTGGCGGGGCTGTTCCAGACGACGCTCAGAGAGCACACGCACGCCTGCCTCCTGCTTCAGGGTCCCAGCTCAGAACAGCTCAGCGGTGCCCAAATGCAGGAGGCCTACGGTGTCAAAAAAGTGAAACCCATCAAGGAAGGCGTGAGGGTGCACCCTGGGTTCCTCAGGACACAGAAATCCTCCTACCCTGGCTCACCCCAAACCAGGGGTAGGCAAACTTTTTGACTCGAGGGCCACAATGGGTTCTTAAACTGGACCAGAGGGCCGGAACAAAAGCATGGATGGAGTGTTTGTGTGAACTAATATAAATTCAAAGTAAACATCATTACATAAAAGGGTACAGTCTTTTTTTTTTTTTTTAGTTTTATTCATTTCAAACGGGCCGGATCCGGCCGGCGGGCCGTAGTTTGCCCACGGCTGCCCCAAACCCTTCCCTCCTCGCTCGCTCGCTCAGGGCTTAGGATGAGGCAGGAGGAAGGGCTGGACAGGAGCGCCTGACCGCCCCTTCCTCACCCTCACTTCCTGTCTTTTCCCTCTGGTCTCAAGAGGAAAGGCCTGGACTGGGCAGGGCGGGCAGGTGCAGTGCTGGGAACCCTCAGGGCCAGTCCTGGCTCCGGGGAAGGTGTGCCTGGTTGATGAGTGATGCCAACCGCGGGCAGAGCCACACAATCCGCACTCAGGAAATAAGAAAAGCTGAAGAGCAGCCAGTCAAGTCCTACGTGAGCACCGAGGGAACTGCGAATGCTCCACGGTGGGCAAGTGCGCGAGGTAAGGCTGCTACCGCCTCTCTGGCCGCCCCACCCTCCGCGGAAGCTGCAGACTGAAATCCCATGAACTGGTCACTTCTCATCTTGGGGGTTTGCAGCAAATGACCAGGCTGCCTCTAGAGCAGCGGTTCTCAACCTGTGGGTCGCGACCGCTTTGGCGGTCGAACGACCCTTTCACAGGGGTCGCCTAAGACCATCCTGCCTATCAGATATTTACATTACGATTCATAACAGTAGCAACATGACAGTTATGAAGTAGCAACGAAAATAATTTTATGGTTGGGTCACAACATGAGGAACTGTATTTAAAGGGCCAGAAGGTCGAGAACCACTGCTCTAGAGAGCAAAGAAACTTGGGAGGGCTCTTCTATCACCAAGAGTTTATTCTATAGCAGGAAACCGGGGGAGGGCGGCTCAGGACACAGTTGAAAAATTTGGTAGGAGGGAGATTAAGAAACGACAAGTTTATAATGACTAACATCACAGCAGGAAGTGAAATCTCAACAGATGGTATCGCCGTCAAGGCAGCTGCCCACACTGGGGGGTGGGCAGGGGCTTGTGGGTGGCCTGACCTTCCCCTCACACCTAACGCCGTGCTCTCCACCCTTCAACTCCCCTCCAATACCTTCACTACCCAAGACCCTTGGTTGGAAACGATCACTTCTTCGTCTGTCCTCCCAAACCCCGGCACTCTGTACCCCACATTCGAGGTGACTGGGAACCTCAGACTCTCGGGCACAGGTGCTGTGGCGTGCTCACCCCTGCACCCTCCCTGCCCCCAGGCCTCTGCAGGTGCTGCTCACAGCAGTTGCTCACCAACTGCTGGCTACACTGAGCCGACTGACCGCAGGGGGGGAAGGGTCTGGTGCGAACAGGCGCCTGAGGACCTCGGACAGACCACTGCGCACACCTTCCCCCTTCCAGAGGACACAGAACACTTTCTTTTGAATGAGCGTTAATCGCAGTGTTTAATAAGCCAGAGGCTGGGCTAGATACTGTGTGTATCACCCCACTTCATCCTACCTGGCCGCGGTACTCCTGGTGCACCCGCAGTTAGCCAGCGCAAATCCACCACCGGGGACGCTGTGGCAGATGCGGGGATATGCAGAAGCATATAAATAGGTCATGTGCATGTGCCAGGAAGGACTGGGTACTAAGAAGAAAAATAAAGCAGGGTAGGACGATCAAGAGTGACGGAAAAGGAAGCTAATACAGACAGGTGATCAAAGAGGGCCTGCCGATTCAATACATGACAGCTGAATAAACTATGGAGAAAAGGTGTGAGCCAGGAGAGAGGCGGAACAAGAGAATTCCAGGCAGAGGGAATGCGGCGAATGGGAAGGTGTCGCAGCTGGAACAGGCTGTGCGGTCCTCGCGAGCACGAGGTTGGCGGCCGGCCTGATCTTTGAGGCCGGTTCCAACAGTCCCCGGTGCGCACACAGCCCCCGTGGTCAGATGCCCCGCTCTGAAGCCCTGGGAGGCAGAAGGCGCTCTCACGGTGACACCAGAGGTTATGGCGGGTTCAAGCCTGTGTGCCAGGCATAAGTGGCTGGGGCTGGCCACATGGAGCGCAGTTCTGAGGAGGATTCGGAAACTGGATCTGGGCTCAGAGGCGGAGCGCCACGATCGATTAGTGATGTCTGCCTCAGTGGGCGTGAAGGCACAGAGACACTCCCTTGTGAGAATTACACTTCCAGAAATGCGTGTTGGGGCACACAGCACTCAACAGCTGACAATCCAGGCTGCCAGCTCTGGTGTGCCCCCAGGCACGGCCCCGAGCTCCCTGAATTGGAGGAGTTCAGCGCGGTTCAGTGACTTGCCCGGGTCACTTGTCGGTGAGTGGAGCACAGGATCCAATGCCAGCTCCCTGGAGTCCAGATGCCACTTTACGATCCTGCTGACCTTGTGAGCCCACAGGACTTGTGCTGCAATCATTAGGTACTCACCGTGCTAGGGCCACGGGGGTCAGAGGTGGTGATGCACTATATCCTGAGAATGACAGTAGTCTGAGTGTAACGAAGACCTAAAAATAGTGACTCACACCAGGTTCAAGATCTGAGAAGACAGGCAGACCATGAGCCCCACCTCAGGGTGTCAGGGACCTGGGCATCGAGCTGCATTCCGAGCAGGGAGGAGGAGGAAGGGGAGGAAGGCACGCTGCCACCTCCTTTTCAGACGGCTTCCCAGAAGCAGCCCTCAACACAGCCCCTGACGTCCCCCTCAAGCCACCTGGGTGGAGTCTAGCTGGAGGGGAGGCCGGGGTTCTCTTAAGGAAGAAGGGGGTGAACAGGAGCTGGGGAGTAATCGGCCACATAAGAGGGATAAAACGCGCCCTCTGGCCTTGGGGAAATCAGCATCTCATTAGAAAGACACACACATGTGGGGACGATTAGTGGGTGAGGCCTCTGTAACAAGGCACCGATTGTGTGACAGATAGGAAGCAAGTGGTTAAGGAAGCGCAAAGCCCCAGGTGGCCACGGCCACTCCAGCCAGCGGGCACTGCGGAGGGAGACCTGAGCTGATGGGCAGGCGGCGGGGCAGAGAGAGAAGCAGGGGGGAGGGCAGCTACGGAAAAGTATACCACTCCCCACCCCAGTGAACCCTGGGCCACCGCAGCCCCAGCTAAAACTGACTGGGGTGGGGAGGAGTGCTGGGCCTAACGTGCACAGAACTGGGTTAATTATTAATCATAATCCTTGGCTCCTGACACTCATCTGTGGTCACACACGGCTCCTTTTCAATTAGTTACTTCTCACACTGTAACAACCACCGGCAAACCCAGCACCCAAAGCAAAGGCTCGGACTTTGACAATAACCTCTGTCTAACTGGATGGGGCCCCAACCCCACCCCGACTCCTCCCATCCAAGACACCATCCACCTGAATCACAGGGGCCCGGTGCACGACATTCAAGCACTCGGGGGGGGGGGATCCCCTCAGCCCAGCCTGCGCCCTTTAGCAGTCCGGGAGCCCTCGGGGGATGTCTGACAGCAGTTGGACATCCTTAGCGCTGCAGCGGAGGTGTGCCGCTGGCTCACCAGCCATCAGCCCGGCTTGTGGCTAAGCGGCGCTCCCCCTGTGGGAGTGCACTGACCACCAGGGGGCAGCTCCTGTGTTGAATGTCTGCCCCCTGGTGGTCAGTGTGCATCATAGCGACCGGTGGTTCTGCCATTCGGTCGATTTGCTTATTACCCTTTTATTATATAGGATGTTACACCAATAAATTCACTAAAAATGTTTTTTTAAAAAAGCACACTCCCTCACTCTCTTTGTTACAGTTTTACTGAATCAATAAATATTCCTAAAAAGAACATTTATGTTAGTTGCTCTTAACTTTGTAAGGAAAGGAATAGTGCTGCGTGCAACCTTTGGGAGCCCCCGCTCTTTCTGCCTCATATTCATGCTATTGCTAAACCCATCCACATCGCTGCACGTTGCTGTCGCTAACGTGCTTGGACGGCTGTATAATATTCCATTGTGTGGCCACGACTCGACGTACGCATCCAGTCCCGTTGATGGGCATCTGGGCTGTTTCCAGGCTTGGCGGCTGTGACCAGAAATGCTGTGACCATTCCTGCACAAAGTCTCCCGGGTCCGTGCAGGAGTGTCTCTCGGGTGCACGCCGGGGCCTGAAACTGGCTGGGCCGTAGCTCACGTGGATGGTGAACTTCAGGCGTTAAAGCCAGACTGTTTTCTAGCGGCGGCACAGTCTGCCTTCCCTCTGGATGCTGGAGTTCACCAAGCGCTTGGATCCTTCCCAGCTCCCTTGTGTTAGCGGCCCCTTCACAGGGGGCAGACACTGACCAGCATCACAAACTCCTGTGGGGGTCCTGACCTCCGGTCAACCCGACTCTGAAACCGGTGCCCCTCCACTAAGGCCTCCCATTCAGGCCAACTCCTGCCGGAGGGAGAGGCTGAAGGGGCAAGGATGACATTGCAGGCAGAGGGTGACACCAAGGAGGACACCTCCACTAGGTCAAGTGCAGGGTCAAGAGCAGAAACACAGAGACCCAGGCCAGTCTGTACAGGACCCAGCCTTCGTCACCCAGGGCCAGGGAATGTGCCCACAGATGAGCCTTTGCGAGGTCTGACTGGTCTGGTATGGCCGGTGTTTTCTCACTCGTTACTTACTGCCCCCGACTCATGTGCCACCTCATAGCAAGCCCATGTGAGCGAGACGTTCATGGTGCCACGAGTGTGAGCTCACCCCCTTCTGCTCCATTCCAGCGCCTGCTCTCCTTCTGGGCTAAAGGGACAGGTGCCAGCGATGGCCTGCACAGCCAGGTCTGGTCCCTGCACCCGTGCTCGGGCCTCCCATTGGAGTGCCTCACTCATTCCCCATTTCCCGTGGGCGTGGGCCTGCTGGAAACCAACAGGAAAAAACCTGAGCTCTCTCTGCCCGTAAGAAGTTTCATTACTGGAGAACGGTCTACCCTGAGAACAGGGTAACGGCAAAGGGGTCTGGGGCTGCAGGTAAGTGCTATGGGATATCAGAACAGGGCGAGACGGCCGGGCACTGCACAGGCCCACTGTGAGACAGCACCTCGGTGCTATTGGGTGGGACCCCGAAGGGGCCCTCCTCCTGGGGCTCACCTCCCAGCTTCCGGTGGGATCTTGAGACCAGCAGAGTCATCCCCCACATCATTCATGTCCTCATGTTTTTGTCTTCATGTGCAGATGCTCAATAAACGTTTGTCCAATAAACTCAAAACTCCTATTACTATTGAAGTGTTAAATACTCAAAAACCTGCATGAAATGTTACTGGTGGAATTCTGGGCCCCTTGGGGTGGACGAGCCCACCGAAAGCTTTCAGGAACCGTTACATAAAGAAGCCCATCCGTGTTCACCAAGCGGGAGGAAGCGAGGACATAAGAGCCAGTGCTGGCGTGGGAGCTGGACATGCGTCTCCAGGCAGGTACACAAGCGGGAACGTTTCCAGGAGAACCCTATACATTTTTCAAACCATGTTATAGTGAAAAGTTTCAAATGAAAAAAACAAAAAAAGAGAGAACAGGGCAATAAACCCCTCATACCCATCGCTCCAATTCAACAACGAGGAAGATGTGCTTCCTCCTTCTCTTTCCCTTTGTTACAAAACAAAAAGAATTTTAAAGCAAACTCCAACATGATGTCATTTCACCCTCCATCAGAATCCCCTCTAGGGAACACTGGCATTTTCTTACACAGCCACAACGACATGCTTGAAGCATTTTCCCCCTATGTGCTCCTTAAAGTGAAGCACAGTATGTTTTGGGACAGAGGCCGGCCTGGCAGTGGGAGAGCAGGGGAGCAGGAGGGAGGGGAGGAGGGGGGTGGGGTGCGGATATAGAATCCTTATTGGTGAACCCTGCAGACAGACACACGGGGGTGGGGGTGGGGGGGGGGCCTTCTGATTTGCAAGCCCCGTGCAGGTTTCCATTTTCTCCTCTGTGACTCTAACCACTGCCCAAAGAGAATGAGACACTGGGCGCTGAGGACATGTCAAGGTGTAGTAACAGGGTTGGTGGAGAAATCAAGCAACTCTTGTAAGTGCCAGACACCCTGTCCAGCGCGAAAAATGAGCTAAAAATTAGGACAGGAAGCAGGGTGTGCCTCGATCCACCCTTTGTTTAACCTGCTGAGGGCAACTGCTCCCACCTCGGAAAATGTCGCGCCTGCATCACACAATGGCCGCACCGAGTCACGGGTGCAGGGCTCTCCTGTGGGGAGCCCGAGTTCCCCACCCCCCACCTGTCCTAAGAAGGGTGCTGTGAGCCACCAGAGCCATCACATATTACCGAGGCCGGCTGTCCTCCCTCCTCGCAGCTCCGCCTACACTGACCACAGTCTGAGGCCGGATTCCTGCTGCAGACGCCAGGGCTCTGGCTTCCGTGCTCCACTGCGCCCCTCTGCACCTGGCACGCTGCCAAGCCCCAGGGCCTTTCTGCCAGACCCAGGAGAAGCTGCCTGCAGAAGCCCCCTCTTCCCATCATCAGCTCACAGTTGGAAATGGGGTGAAAGGGGCGCCCCAAGCAGTCAGTTTAGCAGGAAGGCTCATCTCTCAGGCAGCTGCCTAAAGCCCAGGCCTGCCGGGCCCCAGTGGGGGGTCGGCCAGGAACTTCAGGGGCTGCGTGGGCTCCAGGCAAGACCGGCTTTCTTTGATCAAGCCCTCCTCCCCAGCCCCACCGCCAAGGAAAGGCTGGCCCTCCCTCATTCTCCTTGCTTGCTCAAGTGTTAAGGAGCCAGGAGAAGGGGGTGGGGAGGAGAAGGGTCATGCTGCTTCCTCCAAGGGCCAGTAACTTATTAAGCGCCACATCCTTATTCGAGGAGGAGACCTGGAGGTATGGAGGTGTCCGTTTACTTTGCAAAACCAGTTCTTGCTGCTTGAGGACAGTGTGGGGCTTGGTAAATGGTGGCGGGAAACCGGACACCCCTGGGAACAGCGCCATTCCATTCTCGGGACGCGAAGCGCTGGGAAAAGACACCAGCACCCCTGCAGGTCATAAACCACGTTATTGTGGGCTGCGTGCGGGGACGGAGAGCCCAAGTCACCAATGGATGGGACGTACCACTGACATGCGATCGCCCCTAACCACACGAGGCCCATTTTTCTCACAGTGAGACAGAAACAATTCATCTGTGCGCGTAAACTTCCAGTAACGGGATGCTGTAAATCCTGCAGATAAGCAGCACCCTCTGCTTCTGCTCTGAAGGCCAACTGTGCACCCCGGTGCTCATAAGGCCTTCTGGAGTGCCATACCCGGGACCCAGGGCACTGGTGCAGCCTGGGCAGACGTTCTGAGGACCCACACCCGGGGGCCCAGGGCACTGGTGCAGCCTGGGCAGACATTCTGAGGACCCACACCCGGGGGCCCAGGGCACTGGTGCAGCCTGGGCAGACGTTCTGAGGACCCACATCTGGGCACCCAGGGCACTGGTGCAGCCTGGGCAGACGTTCTGAGCTTCTGAGGAGAGCACACCTGGGACGCCTGTGCACTCGGACATTCAATAAGATTGAGGTAAGGGACTTGATGCGTCAAAACCAAGCAATGCGGATCATCCATGTGTGTTCAGGGCAAAGACCCCTCTGACTGACAACTGTGCAATGAACAACGTACCAGCGCAGCGGAGAAAGGGCAGCCCCCGCTCCCCTCCGACCGGCATCCACCGCTCCCTCCTGCACTCCCAGTGGCTCCGAGGGCCAGCCAGTGAATTAGGCTGGTCAGCGTGGCGCTAACCAGGCACATGCTGGACTCTGGGCCCTGCAGTCCTTACTTCCCTGGTCACACAGCCCCAAGCCCCGCCCCTCAAGTCCACAGCATGGGGTTGCTGGTAGGTCACCATCCACCCAACATCAAAGGACAATATGGTCTCCAAAGGCAAACTGTTTCTTTTCCTTTCAACGTAACGTCTCCACATGAAGCAACGCGATGCGATCGCTTAGATTCCCAAGAGCTCTTTCAACTGATCCACATGGGAGACCAGCACCACGAGCCCTCCCTCCGGGCCCAGGGACAGGTCCACGGGAACACAGCACCCTGGGCTGGTTTTGCTTTGAGGCTTAGGTTCCCGAGCCTGCAGGACCCCAGCGTACAGAACGCCGGGTGCAAAGTGCAGTCAGTTGACGAGGAAGTTTATCTCTCGAACTCTGGACATTTCTAACAACCTCGGGGAAGGAAAGTCTACCAACACATGTCACCCGTCAGGTCCCAGAGTCCTTTGCATCTCCCCCCCATACCCAGAGTTCTCTAGTCCCACTTACACCAGGAACCTAAACACCAGAAAGGCTGCACCTCCCCCCACCCCCACCCCCGTGGGCCCACAGCCCACGCGTCCTCCAGCTCTGACAGTCAGCGGTACCCAGGCACGCAGCACAAAGGCGGGCGCCTCCCGCGGCCTCACTGAGGCACCGCTGGGCAGGAGCCAGCAAGGGGCAGGTGTCTTGCATGCCCAGCCATCTGAGGTGGGGATTCCACCCCACGTGTCACACAGGAAACCTGTGACTGCAGATGGGCTTCCAGTCACCAGGCGTGATGGCTTTGAAGCCAGAAGCTGTGCCCTTCCTGGGTAGTCCGGGGTGTGCCAAACAGGGGTCCGGGCATTCCGAAGTACTAAAGGCCTGTTTTCCTACTGGACTGGGCACCGGGCTCACTGGCCATGGCACCTCTCCACCCACTTCCTTGTCTATCTAGAGAATTACCCACATGCATTTTTGTACCAGAGGCCACAGCACATAGGAAAACACCACACCAAGAGCAGAAAGGCCTGGGTTCCCGTTTCAGGTCTGACAACCCACCAGCTGATGTGACCCTGAGCAAGCCGTTCACATCCCAGGGCCTCATTTTCTCATCTGTAATAATAATAGAACCATCTACCTAACACGTTTTATACATCTTTTTTTTTTTTTTAATCCTCACTTGATATTTTTCCATTAGTTTTCTTCTTTTTTAAAAATACATTTTTATTGATGTCAGAGAGGCAGGGAGCGGGGGAGAGAGAGAGAGAAACATCAATGATGAGAGAGAATCATTGATCGGCTGCCTCCTGCAAGCCCCACACTGGGGATCAAGCCCGCAACCTGGGCATGTGCCCTTGGCCAGAATTGAACCTGGGACCCTTCAGTCTGCAGGCCAACGCTCTATCCACTGAGCCAAACTGGCTAGGGCTCCATTCATTTTTAGAGAGAGTGAAAGGGGAGAGGGAAGGACACAGAGAAATATCAATGTGAGAGAAGCATATCGATCGGTTGCCTCCCACACCAACCCCGACTAGGGCCTGGGCTGGGGAGGAGCCTTGCAACCGAGGTATCGAGGTAACGTGCCCTTGACTGGAATTGAACCCGGGACCCTATGGTCTGCAGGCCGACGCTCTATCCACTGAGCCAAACCGGTCAGGGCTCATACATCTTCTGATGACTGAGTGTTCTCTCACCCTCTCCTTTGACAAACCTATAGTGAGCACAGAAAATGCAGCCAGCAGACTCGTGTCAGAGCTTGTGTATATTTGCACGTGAGCACATACACATGTCTGTGGGCTCTCTTTCTAACTCCTCCAAAGTTCCAAAGCCAGACGAAAACCCAGGCACCCTTTTCCTGTCTGGTTAGGCTAGGACAGTGGTCGGCAAACTGTGGCTCGCGAGCCACATGCGGCTCTTTGGCCCCTTGAGTGTGGCTCTTCCACAAAATACCACGTGTGGGCGCGCATGCACAGTGCGATTGAAATTTCGTGGCCCATGCGCAGAAGTCGGTATTTTGTGGAAGAGCCGGTATTTTGTGGAAGAACCACACTCAAGGGGTCAAAGAGCTGCATGTGGCTCGCGAGCCGCAGTTTGCCGACCACTGGGCTAGGAAAAGGCACAGGAAGCAGACTCAGGTGGTCTCCAGGTGACCTGTCCGCAATCCGCAAGCCAGCCAGAGCCGCCCCCGTGCACGGGGACCCCTGGTCCACGCCTGATGGGAAGCAAGGCAAGGAGGGGAGGAAGCAACCTCAGTGGACAGGAGCTGGGACCCCAAGACCTGGACGCACCTTCTTCCAACGGCCGAAGGGACAAAAGAAAACCACTCAGTGGCCTGTCTTTGTGTTTTCCTATCTGTAAAATGAGTTGCCGGCTGAACAGGATTAGTGGTTCTCAGCCTGGCTACCAGCCAGAATCATCTAATTAAAGCTTCTAAGAGAGCTTTTCAACAATATTGACACCCACGCCCACCGGACCACTTAAATCAGACTCTCATTCTGCGGGGTGGGGTGCGCAGGGGACAGAACCACCACCCTGGGCCACTCCTCACACCAGCCACGCGCCATCAGGACTTGTTCTGGAGCAACCCTCATTGGCCCCAGGGGTGTGTGGGGGAGAATGGGGGGTATGGGAGTCCCAACCAACTTGTGATCAGATGTGTCATGGCACATGGGAGCTGGGGACCAGGTCTGCTATAATTACCCACCGTGTGGCCACAGCCACCCCCAGCCAGGCTCCCCAACCCTCCGCCCCAGTCCGCCATCCTTGTAAAACGAGGGCACTGGGCCTCGGGGCTCGGGCCGCCTCAGCCCAGCTTTCCCAGGCCCTGGTGCTGACTCAATGCTGGCCTCCTGCACGCGGAGGTCCAGGCAGGTACCAGGCAGCGCCTGCCGTGGAAACGCCCCCGGCTAAGGCTTCTGTCACGCGCTGCCAGAGCGACTCGAGATCCTGGCTCAGGGCCCCTGGCCTTCCCTGTGCAACACAAGCTACCGTCACCTCCAAGAGCAACCGTGACTGCGTCTGCTGCTCGGGGCTTAGCTCTGATGCTCACAGTCAGCTCTCAAACTCATCCGTAAACAAGAAACACACACGGCAAGCTGTCAGCCGCTAGTGAAACGCAGAAAATGACTAAAAAAGGGCCGATCCACTCCAGCACATGACGTTGGAGCCAAATAAAGACAGAGCTCTGCTCTCACAGCGGCTGTACCTCAGAAGCCCCCGTGGGGAGAGACGTCGGCTCCTCCCCTTTGGGCTGGTGTAAAAGGGCTTCCTCGGGGTATTAATAGCCCTCAGCTGTCCCCACAAAAGCCAGAGATTCCCTTTCCAGGAAAGGGCCACAGGCCTGGAGGACAATGAACTATGAGCCACTTTCATGTGTGGAGGTGGCAGGATGGTGTGGGGACATCTGCCTTCTCTCTTTTTCTGCAAA
Organism: Myotis daubentonii; assembly: GCF_963259705.1. NCBI lineage: Eukaryota > Metazoa > Chordata > Mammalia > Chiroptera > Vespertilionidae > Myotis > Myotis daubentonii. The sequence goes on from NC_081840.1 coordinate 8,528,250, forward strand.
GATTTATTCTGATGACAATCACTTATGTGATAAGAATAGAAAGCAGGGAGGAAGCCTCCAGGTTCCTGCCTCTGCTTAGTCACAGCTCCTTGGGGGGTTGGGGGGGGAGGCTCACTGCCAAAGGGAGAAGCCCTCTTCCCCAGCCATTGCTGGCCGGCCCAAGGCAGGACGCTAGCCTGGATGCCAGGCCAGCACCAGATCCAGGCAAACCAAGGTAGGCAGGGGGCACTCCTGTCCTCCTCGTGGACGGGGCCAAATAAGTCAGTTTAAGGGCTCAACAGCTAATGGGCAGGAGAATGGGGTCTTTATGGGCCAGGTGGGGGTAGGTGAGGTGAGAAAGAAAAAAAAAAAATGGCTCCATCCCCCTCCCTCCAAGAACAGGGGAGCTGTGTGTCCTGTCCCTGCTACCGCCTGCCTCCTCACCCGCCCCGGCTTCGTCAGGGGGAGTTGCCAGCAGCTTTTCTAAAGCGATGTGATCCCAAGTTCAAAGCCGAAGTCACGGACCTAGGCCCAAAAGCCTTCAAGGGGAAAGGATGCTTCTGTGGCTGACAGTTTAATCCTGGTTTGATTTAAGCACGAACTTCTAAAAAGTCCTCAGATCCCAGGACTATCTATCCATCACCAAGAGGAGTATCCTGGCTGTCAGGGCTTAAGATTAATTGCTTCGAGGTGGAAAAACCCCTGTGCTGACTCCAAGGGAAAAGGTTTTTCCTTTAAACCAAACAGGAGAAGACAAAGCGGGGGAGGGAGGGGAACGCTGACTGATCCTGCTCAACCAGCCATGAATGTCACTTAGCCACGTTTAAAGCTGGGGCGGGGGTTTCAGCCCCTTTTATGATTAATGTCATGTACATTTTTATCAGACGCCCTCTTCACTCCTTTAGAAAATACCTGAGCCCCATGTCTGGCACAGAGCCATACGTGACATAAAAACCTTCTACCCTCTTAATTTATGCTTTTAGCATCTCCCTCTTATTACCATATTCGAGAGGGTGGGGACCCGGCTAAGTCAGAGCAACACCTGAAACATGGCACTCACTCGCTCTGTGCTAAATGCAGAAATAACACAAGCGGGCATCCCAGAAATAAATATCAGTGTTAATTTGAGTCCCTCCCCCTGCACCCCCTGCCTCCAGCTGAAGACGCTGGGGCTGTAATGCAGACACTCACTAGTCCCACCTCAAGGCGTGCTGACTGGCTGTCCCAAACCTGCACTGCCCGACCCTAGGAGAGAAAGCCCACAGCTACACCTGCCGCATCCTCCTGAAGGTGCCACCAAACCACCTTCCAGGTCCCACATGCAAGAAGTCAACAGCCGGTCTCCTTCTATTACAGGATTCCCAGCAGCCGAATAAGTTAAAAAACAAGCGAACAAAAAATCCACATCGACACAGAGGTTCGGAAAGTCCAAAAAATGGAGTGGAAACGTCCTGCTTCCTTGGCCTGAGTCACAGGTCACCCATCTGCACCGGAGAGTGGAGCGAACGAGGCCTCCAGAAAGGGTGTGGGGTTCAGCCCCCTTCCTGGTAACATCATGGGAGAATACAATTAACACAAAGCCACATGAAACACACGTTAACATTTACCATCTTCGCCGATTTTAAGAGTCAGGTTCAGTGACCTCCAGAGTTCTTTTCATCCTGGAAAACCAAGCGTTGGTTTTGATGGGTTAAGAATAGCTCCCCATCCCCCGCCCTCGGCCCCTGGCAACCACCACGCTACATGGTTTCTAGGAATCTGGCCACTCCGGGGACCTCATGGATGCGGACTCATACAATATTTATCTTTCCGTGGCCGGCTTATTACAGTCAGCACGCTATCCTCCAGGGTCACCCGTGTTGTCGCCTGTGTCAGATGTTCCCTCCTTTTTCAGGCTGAATAATACTCCGCTGCATGTGTGCACCACAGTCTGTTAATCCTCTCGCCCACTGGCGGGCGCTGTGCGCTCCCACCTTTGTGAGTAATGCTGCTCTGACTATGGGTGTAGCTCCTCGCTTTTTTAAAGTCAAAGGTGACTTCTGAAATCAGGCCGCTATCTAACAGACGCCAAGTTGGATTTTCCCGAGCACACCATTTCCCTCTTTCTTATTTATTTATTTATTTATTTTTAGTTTTGGTCTACTCAGGAATTTAAAGTCAACTTACCCCTCACACTTTCTAAACTCTTTCCAACCCAATCTGAACATAGACTTGGATTTCAAACTCCTATCATGGATTCTACCTCCCAACTCCATCTGCCCTCCACCCCTGGGTCCACCGCGACAGCTGCACCCCGCTGACCCCGCTCCTGCCAACTGGGCCATCGCCAGTGGCTCAAGCTCTCCCTTCCCGAGACTGTACCTATGAGACGTTCAAACAGACCCAGGAATGTAAATGGCCTATGAACTGTGCACTGGATCACCCGCTCCTGCCATGTGCCACCCCCCACCCCCCACCCATAAAACCCAGCCCAGGAAATTTGGGGGTGGGGGTGGTTATGGACACGGAACTTGAGGTCCTGACTTGACCCCCCAGAGCAGTGGAGACCTCGGCCAGACCTAGAGAATCCTTTCCAAGGGATAAAGAAAGGAGGAAGGCTTCGCTGGTCACACTGCCAATGACCTGCTGTTTAAAACGGCGGTTGGAGTTTAAAAGGACAAGCTTGAAAGGCTTGTCGAAGTGGCTTTGCCTTTAGAAATCGATGTATCCCACCCCTTTGAACCCCGGGGTCAATAAAGTCCCAAAGCTTCAATACAGGGGATGCATTTAAGTAGGAACATTTTACTTGTTCCTTTATTTATATTTTAGAGAAAGGAAAGGAGGGAGGGAGGGCAGAAGAGAGGGAGGGAGGAGAGGGGGGAGAGAGGAACATCAATGTGAGAAACATTGATCGGCTGCCCCCAGGCTGCACATCCAAACTGGGGACAGAACCTGTAACCCAGGTTTGTTCCCAGATCGGGAGAGAAGCGAACGCCCCATCTTTCAGTGTACAGATGCTCCAACTAACCGAGCCACACTGGCCAGGGCTAAAGTAGGAACGTTTCAGAGGGCAGCCCATCACACTGCCCTATCCCGGGGGTTCCCAGCCTGGTACTGGGCTGCCTTAAGCAGCCCGTTCCCACTGGAAGGAGAACAGACTATTCTGTTCGGTTGCTGGGGTTTGGATGAGAGGCGTTTATTTTTAAAGTTTTAAAGTCATTACGCCTGAACAGTAGTAAGCTCCAGGGAGCCAGGCTGGCTAGACAAAGTTGAAAACAATCAATTTCGTTTCCACCCCCCAGGGCCGGAGCCTCCTGTACCTGACATATGGCATCTCCATCAACAAAGCAGACACCACATGAGAAGCCTGCAGGTTGGTGTGAAAGCCGCAGGGGAGCCTCTGAGAGTGGGATTCAAAGGCTCCAGCCCCCTCCCCCACCCGGCATCTCCGCCCCTGTGCCCCCGTGACCCCCCCGAGCAGTCAGGTCCCGGGTACCTGCCAGGTGTCAGACACTTAAGGGACACAGAGTGACTAAAGCAAGGCCCTGCCCTCCGACTACTCAACAGGCCAGGGGCTCGGAAAGGTCACTTCAGCCTGGAGGGAGGGCCCCGGCCTCGGACCGGAACAACAATGTACTTTCTGAATGGAATGACAGTCTCTGAACTACTTATTCCTGTGAGTCATGGCTTCTCCTGTCACTAACACACGCTGAGGGCCGACACCTTTCCCCGTTGGTGACACAGACGCAGGGCCTGCTGTGCACGAGCTGCACGCTGCGGCAGATAGAACCCTGAGGCCTCCAAGAGATGACGTGCCTCCGACACCTGCTACGCTGCGAGCACACAGTAAGCGTAAAGCAGAAGCTCGCGGTACAGGAGAACTCCGTGGGGGCGGGAGGCCAGCACGCAGGTGTGTGGGTACCGGACCAATCCCAACCTCGGAGGGCAACTCCTGGAAGGGCCTCCCATCATCTGCTCACTAACAGATGAGTGCAGCGGGGCCCAGGGAGGGGCCTGCCCACGTCCCCCTCTGCCCAGCCGGGCAGGCACCATGGGCATGGGCACCTGCACCAGGCCCTGGTCATCCCTCCCCACAGCCCTGAGGCAGGCACTCGTCACTGGAGATGAATGAAGGTGCCCAAGGCCACAGCCTGAGCAGGAGCTCAAAGGAACCCTCTGCCTGTCCCTCCGGCCTCGTCAGCAGATGGGCTGGCGTGGCTTTTCTGACTCTGTGCTCGGATTTGTACTCCTGTCTCCCCAGCCTCCATTACACAGGGACTCGCCCTCCCCCGGCAGAACACAGACTAAGCCGGGCAGCCCCCGCAGAGTGGGGAGCGAGAGCGAGCCACGGTTCGCTGACTCAAAAACCCGGCATGACTTCATCTGTGCCTCACAACAACCTACAAGGTAGAGCTGAATGATGGATGCACTGTAGGTCACCTTGCTAGTACCAGTGCCACGCAAGTTTCTGGACTCCTGAAAGAATTAAATGACCCAGCTTAGCCACGTGGTGGGTGGAGCTCGTCCTTATTTCTGCCCCCTCCCCCCCACCCCGTGCCTTCTCCTCCTTCCCCGCTGGCTGCACCTTCCTGGCCACCCCACAGAGCACAGGGCAGGGGCTGGGTGGCAGCTCACGGCCCCCCAGATGTGCTGCGCCCCATCTCCTCCCACGGAGAGTGGCCCCCCCATTTGGAACACCATCCCTCCCTCTCTCTCTGCATAACCTGCTACAACCCAATCGCAAACCAGCGGGATCCCTGCAGCCTACAGCTGGCAGCCTCGTGGCCCTTCTGAAACCTCCACGCCCCCTCAAAATATCACCAACACAACCAGGATCGGGAGACGGGGGCAGCCTCTGCAACACCCCGCCCCCCAGTCTTGGCCGAACCCACCAACAGAAGACAAGCACCCCGTCCTCATCACTGTCTTTCCCCTCACCACTAGGACCAAGTCCCCGAACGCCACAGCAAAGCAGCAGAAAACTCTGCCTTTCCCAAAAGAACAGTTGAGTAACAAAAACTGTTATTAGTCCTGGATATGAGCCACGCAAGCCTCGCAGCCAGCTTCTCGGAGGGCAGAGCCTGCCCGGGCAGGTTCTCCAGATCTCCTCTGACAAACCAGCTATAACATCAAACACGCTGGTCTTGGCAGGGAACACCAAAACCCAAGGCAAAGGAGAGGCAATTTTTTCTCTTTTTTAAAAACGTGAAGAATCCATGCCCCATCCATTTCCCTCCCTTTGGTCACAAACAGAAGTGGTACCTCTCACCACTTCCTACCGCCCTGGCACTCAGGATGCCGAAAGAGAAGCTGTGTTTGCAACCTCATTCACCCAGCGACGTGCTCGAGCCTCACACCTGGCCGCTCCGTCCTGAACGCGTGGGGGACAGGGCCTAACGGAGGCCAAGGCGCTCCCGCAAAGAGCCGCAGCTCCTGCTCCGTCACGGCTTCAGCTCACGTTCTGCCCGACGCGCCGACGCGGAGCTGCTGCCTGATGGTGGGCGGCCCAGCTTCCCAACCCCACACAGCTTTGCTGCTCTCTTCTGTGACGGGCTCGAAAACAGCCCGCTTTTTATTTTAAACAAAAGGCTGCAAATTAACAGAAAACTTGAGCAAAAAGTAAAAAGTAAATACAAGGTGAGGGCACACGTATCAGAGACACGAGAAAGTCCAGATTTGTAGAAACGTGAAGATCTGAGTGGGTCTTTGGGGCCACCGCGTATTGGGCATTAGGGCTCAGTTTGTGCAGAACAGACCACAACACAGGGGCAGCCCGCAGGGACCCTGGTGGCATCCTGGGCACAAAAGGTAAGACCCTGGAGCTGCTCCCTCTCTGTGCAGGCAAAGGAGGGAGTGGCAGCTCAGGGACAGAATGGAAACCCCCAGCAATTCAGGGTTGGACTTCAGGCCAGGAGGAGGGACACACACACACACACACACACACACACACACACACACACCCTCCTTCCTCCCCAGCCCCCTCTCCCCATCTCCTTGCTTTAAGCCTCCATGGCCTGGCGGAATGCCAGCTCTGCTAATTACGTCAGGCCCGCCTTTCACCCCTCCCAGCCCCTGCCATTAGCCCTGATTCTCTGCTTCCGGCTGCTCTGGGGGGTGCGGGGTAAAGTCTGGGGCCAGCTGCTCCCCGGGTCCCACCCTGGGCCCAACCCCGGAAGTGCTGGTTTCAGAGGTGCCTGAAGCAATCCAGTCCTTCCTCTGGGGCTGGGCTGGCGTGAAATCGGGTTAACAAGGCGGAGGCGAGCAGGAGCCCCCGCAGAAGCGGCACTCCTAGGCTGGCGCGGCAGGCGAGGCATCTGGCTCAGGGTGCATGCCGCCTGCTGTTGGGCGGATCCTGCCAACCTCCCCAGAAGGCAGCAGGCCACCCCCCTGCATCAGTGATTGTGGAGAGCCTGAGTTTTAGAAAGAAGCTTCCCCAAGTGACTGAGGCCCCAAAAACGTGTCGCTTCTGGGGCCGTTTCCTTATCTTCCTCATGTAAGGGGACAGCAACTCCTTCCTCACAGGCTAGAGAGCTCCCGCAGAGCGCAGGGCTCCCAGCGGGCACCGGGCGGTCTCTCTCAACCTGGTGCCTGGGGCACAGAGCTGGGTCCCAGCGTCCTCAGCTCCGTTCACTAGGTCCTGACAGCTTTTCTTCTCAACGCACAAAGGAGAGAACAGAAGGAAAGCAAGTGCCCCTGGCGGGCTCACGTCTTGCAGAAACACCTGCCCCTGGAAAGGTTGGGGCCAGGCAGTACGTGACCAGGCACCCCCAGCCCCATCTGCTCCGTCCCTGGCCAGCAGGTGAGGAGTCACCGCCTTCCTCCACTTAGTGTGGAAGCCGCTGGCAGGCCTGAAAGCTGCCCCCGCCTGTGGCCTGTCCGGCTGGCCCAGAGCCACTACACGCAGCCCCCGGGAGCCCTGCCCGCAGCTTTCGAGTGATCAGGTTCTCAACCTGTGGGTCGTGACCCCTTTGGGGGTCGAACGACCCTTTCACAGAGGTCGCCTAAGACCATCGGAAAACACATATATAATTACATATTGTTTTTGTGATGAATCACTATGCTTTAATTATGTTCAATTTAATTATGTAACAATGAAATTGGGGGTCACCACAACATGAGGAACTGTATTAAAGGGTCGCTGCATTAGGAAGGTTGAGAACCACTGGATTAGATGGATTCTCCTGGCAGATGCTCACACAGGTGGGGCACGGAGCACGCTGCTGTCCACGCCCCCACGTGGCCAATGCCCCACGTGAGTCTCGGGGAACTCAGCCCCTCTCCTCTGCCTGCGCCTTGGTCCAGGGCCCCACCACCTGCCCTGACTTCCTCCTCCTTCCTCCCATAATCCACTCTAACTACGGGCACCGATGATTTCTTTCTTAAACTTCCCCTTGTAAAGGTTCTCCAAGGACTCCCGAGGTCTTCAGGGCGAAGTTCAACTTCCTTAGCAGGGCACTCACCCCCTGGAACTCTGCCACCTTTCCAGCCTCACCCGTAGGCGCTCCCCACAGCCACTCTCAAGTGACTTCGTCTCCAGGCTGTTTTATGTCTCCATAGTATGCAGGTGCTGTTCCTCTCCCAGGACACCCCATGCACCCCATTTTCTGCCAGTCTAGCTCCTTGACAATCCTTCAAGATTCGGAGCAAGGGTCACCCCCCTGAGAAAGCTCTCCGTGAGGTTCACCCGTCCCTGGCTGGGGAACCCCCTTCTATGTCCTGTGCACACGCAGGGGTTACAGCAGTTGGGTTACCTGGCCTCTCTCCCACCCACCAGATGTGAGCATCTCGGGCAGGAGAACAGCCTTTAAGAACAAGAGACAGAAAGAAAAAGAACCGGGCTGAGCCACGCCCACCGCTCCAGGCCACCGTCGCTTGCTCGTCTCATCACTCCAGGGTAGAAAGGATGCGAGGCCGGGAGGCGAGAGGAAGGAAAGAGGAAAGGAGGGGTCCACGCAGACCACTGCCCTCCTCAGGGTCACTTCCCCACAGACGGGAAGGCTCTCTCTTGGATTTTAGCCTGAGGGCAAACATTCCCAGTGAAGTGAGGACAGCACGCTCCTGGGTCGGGTCCACGGCAGATGAAGGGCTCCCATGGCTGATATGGGGGACGGATGGGGGCTGGCGGGGGGCACGGGCGTCTCTCTGGTCCTGGACCACCCAGTTCACTGCCTTCTCTCACCAGGGCCCGCTCGCCTGTGGCTGTCCTGCTGGCGATTCCAGAGCGGCATCCAGCCACTCTCCAACACAAGGACGGTGGCCCAGACACACAGTACAAATCACCTCATGCCTTCTTCCCCATGGCAGGATCAGCCCTCAGCAGGGACCCAGAACCCTGCATCCTCGCAGGTGCCATCGCAACGCACCAAGGGCACGGTCACTCCGTCCAGCAGAGAAAAACAAAGGCCTATGAAAAAGGCATACGTCCTCAAAGTATTCATGCCCTCTGACCCAGGAATTCCATGCTAGGAATTTATCCTAAGGAAACGAGAACAGTTGAAAAATTTATGTACCCAGTATGTTCATGGTGGTGGCCGTGGTTATAATTCTGAGACAGAAATAACAGCATCAAAGACAGTGGTACAGCCACATGATGAAATGTCACGGACACACTAAAATCCGTACTATGAAAGGGTATTTAATGACACATCAAAATGCTTACAACACAGTGAAAGGGAAGAAAGGTTACAATTAATGATCTCCACACCTTGAAACACATACGCATGGACAAGACGTCAGAAAGCATAAATACCAATGAGTGGATTTAACTGTCTTTATATTTCCCCATCTGCAATCAGAAAATATTTTTATGATCAAAATCTTACTTTGATTCCCCCCCCCCCACCTTTTTCTCTTGACTCCTTCCCTTCTATATTGGCTACTCTTCTTCAGAATACAGATACAGGCTACAAAATCAAGAGTATCCACCTCACGTTCCTCCTCCTTAAGCGTTAGAGTCAGAAGCAGAGCAAGTAATCCCTCCCCTGCAAATTAATACCATGTGTTATTCACAAAGCAAATGCTGGTGGTACCGGCAGATACGGCCAAAGTGGCGGATAAGCTCCCTGACCACTGTCACCACCAACCTTCACTGCCACCAACCCTCCAGGCCACACGAACGAGGCCGGGCTACGTGACTTTACCACGTCCCCACCAACAATGTACAAATGTACACTTCCTACTATTCTTACTTTTGAACAAAAGTCTTTCATTTTTGAAACCAAGCTTGCACATTTCTAAAGATATTTCTCATGTTTAGTAGCCAGCCCAGGCTTATCTAAGACGAGGGCCATGCAGAGCTGACAGGTCTCAAAAACAAGGCTGAGTAGGGAAAAGGTACCGGCAAGGTATGGAAGTTCTACCTGAAGATGTCACAGTAATGCTTGCACGTATGTATGCACACACACCTACATATATGTGCACAGATATATGTATACACACACACGGCAAGAGAAATATTCACATATGTTCATATTCATTCGAATAACACAGGTGTTCATGATAAACACTGGTACTGTTTTATTTTCAATTCTTCAGAGCAATGAAGGAAAAGACAGATCACAGAAGACAAAGAACCCAGACTACTTCTTCTGCTGTTTCTTCTGAGATCAAGAACACTATTTGGGGGGAGGGCAAAGGGGGAGGATGAGGGACATCTGTAATACTCTCAACAATAAACATTTTTAAAAGCCCAACGAAAACAGTCACATCAGCTAACAGTAACAGCTGACATGTAATAAAAGCCTACTCAGTGCCCCCGGAAAACGAACAATAGTTTGGGTCTGCTGTGCCTTCTAACCACGGTGAGAGACCAGAAGCCAGAAGAGCCAAGTTCAAGGAACTCATAACACAAAGCTTCCCTGAGGTGGTCATAACTCTAAATCGTGGCCACCGCTGGTCACTGTGGGGCCGTGGAGTATCGGACTCCCAGGGCCCATCCTCTTCTTGACGGGTGCGAACTCAGAGGCCCAGAGAAGGACCGCACCTGCCCAGGGCGGACGAGGTGTGTTTCTGCGGTAAGTGACGCAGAGGAGCCACTGGGAGGACCGAGCTCTCCCCGCCCTAGGGGAACTGGCGGAAGGCGCTCTTCCAGACATCACCAGGCACGCTCTGCAGCCCGGGGCTCCCAGGTGAGGGCGCAGCAGCGTCCTCTGCAGGGATTAAGACGGAGGCAGGACCTCCACAGCAGGCCTTGGAGGGGCTGGTTAGAGACGCAGACCAGATGTGTTTCTAACAAGTTCCCTCCTGCTGGGCTGGGAACCCCTCTTTGAGAACCACTACTCTAGCCCACTGATTCCCAGCATAATAGGAAGGACAGTAAGACTCAGCAGCTGGGGAACTTCTGAAAATACAGAGTCCCGGCCCCAACCCCAGAGGAGTCCAAGCCCCAGGCCAGGAGAAGGCCTGAGGTCCTGGCTGACACCCGCGGTCAGACTGCGCCTGGCCGTGTGCCTCCCACCCACCTCTGTCTTCTGAAAAAGGTCAAGGACAAGGTCGCCACAGGCTTTCAGGGGCAAAACATAAGCTTCCTGCGCAAAAACAAAACAAACAAAAAAAAAACTTCCTGCACAACAAGACCACGCTATTGGAGAGAGACCCCGGCCCTCCTAACTGCCCCGGCCCCACGGTGCCGCAGGAAAGGACGGGCAGGGTGAGAGCCGCTGCCTGGCAAACAAGGCCCAGGGCTGGATTCCGTGACCTTGACGCGTCTGACTGACAAGCCAGGGGCAGGAGGGCATCCCACGCTACTTGGGGATGACCGCTCACCCTCCCTGGTCAGAGTAAGGCATGTTTTGTCTCACTTCATCTGCGCCCCTCACAACAGCGGACGCTGGGCAGCACTTCTTTGGAAAACTTGCTTGAATGTCGCTTGACAATAATGACCAATTATGCTTCAGCCACAATGTCAGGTGGGAGGGAAAAAAGACAGGATACGCGATTGTGTATAAGGCACGACCACGACGGCGTGAAACAAAAACTATTCATGGGAACACTGGGAGGAAACACTCAAACTGCTCACGGGGATTGTCTTTCAGTGGTGGGATCGTGGGTGGGTCTTTTTTCTTGCTACCTGTTTGTTTTCCACGCTGTTTATAAAAAGCACGTACTACTTATATGACCAGGACTTTACTTTATAATCAGAAGAAAAAAACAACACAGCTCAACCTTGCCCACGCCTACCGGTGTCAGCCCAGCGGCAAGCGTCCTGCGGCGGAGGCTTGGTCCGCGTGAGCAGGACTGAGGCGGGGACGCTCTGCGGCCTTTAGCAAGTGCTTTAGCAAACATTTACACTGGGCGCCGGGCTGGGGCTGCCACGCACCCCAGCCCTGCCCTCGGCGCAGAAGCCACAGTGCAGACGCCGAGCTAAGAGGCTTGGTCCTTCCTTCTACCGCGATTCTCTCTGGGCCCTGAGGGTGGACTGGCCGTCTTTTCCTTCCCGAGTGGTTCCTGTGCTCTGGAGCTCTATCTACACAGTCCGCCAAGAGCAGCAAACTGCCTGCAACTCGACAAGGTCCCCAGCAGTGCCGAGCCCCCTTGGCCAGCCCAGACCTGCCCAGCAGGGCTGCTGCCCACCATTAGCGTGCACCCTCCCCAGGCCGCGAGAGCAGAGGACGGCTTGTGCATGCCACACAGCCTGCACCGAGCCCGACTGCGGGCTGCTCACGGAGAGCCTCAGAAACGGCACCTCCACCTGAGGCCCTCATCGCTGCCACACGGGAGTGGAGACGACCTCCCAGCAACACCTGAGGCGGGAGGCCTGCCCGTCAGGAGTTCCGCGTTGGCATCTCCCTGGTGTTGATTCATCTGAAACCAGGAGCAACAGGCCTTCGTCCCAGCAACTGGGGCAAGTGCTGACTGTGACAAAGGACAGGACTGTTTGTGCCTCCCGGACTTCCTCCATCTCAACACCTTTTCTCCTGTCTCCTTCCCATAATCCACCAATCTTGGAAACTCAGTTGTGCACCATCTGTCCAATCAGGTGCCTCTTCCTCCAAGAAGCCTTCCCACATGCCCCCCATGCAGCCCGAGTTAGGGTTCCTGTCTATTGCACTGTTGGCCCCATCTGCTTCCCTGGCACCAGCACACAGCATCAAAAGCACCTGCTTTCCACGAATGGTGCCCGCAGCCAGGAATCAAGCCCCTCCACACCCAGACCCAAGTTCCAGGGCAGCACCACCGCCTCTGCCCAGCTTCCCCTGCCCGTGGCTGTCACAAGGGCAGCACTAGCTGAAACCCACCAGCCTGTAGCTTGCCCGGCCCTCAGTGTGGCTCCCCTCAGACAAAGAAACAAAGCCACTTCGGTCCCACAGACCCCGCTCTCCCAGGCCCCGCCCTGGCTCCCGGCCCCTCCTCAGCGCAGCTGGCACTTCTAACTGAAAGGATGGGGCTGGTTGTAAGCCTCCCAGAGGCTGCTCGGAGAGTCACGGTGCTGTGCGGCCAACAGGCCATGGAATGAGCACAGTGTCTGGCCCAGGATCTCGGTGAAACCTCGGCGAAACCTCGGCATGAATCTGGGGCTTGTTGATGAGCACTGAGTGGTTCTTAAACCATGTTCCCTGGGGTCCCAGGAACCCACAGGGATGCCCTGAAGGGAGAGGGGGCTGAGCAGAAGGCACCAGGGTCCCCCAACCCCCAAGTCAATCAGAGTCACTGGGTGTCACCTGAGACCTTAAAAAAACTCATATGGGGGGCAGGGGGGAAGTTTCAGTGCTCAGAAAAAGTGTGAAAACCAGGGCCCTGAGGCGCAGTTTCGGTCCATATTGCATCAGCGCTGGCCATGTAAAGACCACAAATTATCAAAGATTTCACCCCACCTTCCCAAGGCTGGGGTGGGGGTTTTAACAGCCCTTCCCCATCAGGTCCTCCAACCACGGACTCTCTGCTAATGAGGTGTGGTGAGCACGGACAAGCGGGCATTCCACACGGTGTGAACTCCAGCACTCCCGTCTGCAAGCTGGAGGCTCGCCGATTACAGTCCTGCCCCAACATAACCTTTCTGTGGTCCCGTATCTCCTGCAACCCCTCGAACTGCTGCTGTACAAAGACGCGCTGAGCTGTGGGTGATAACCACATCAGGGTGCCCATTAGGGTGCCCCTCCCGGTGCCCATGCCAGCCACTCCCCGAGCGACTGGTGCTTGGGGCCACAGCGATGACCCGAGGCTCATCTCTGGGGCCCTCACAGCTCCAGACCCAATGCCTCGCACACCATTCAACCGACATTCCCTGGGTGAGGTAAAGCAATTCACATCTGACCCTCCTCACAATGCAAAAAGCAGATGCCAGTGAGAAAACACACCCGCTGTCAGCAAGCAGAAGCCTGACCGTGAACACATTTCCTCCGGGCTTCCTGTGGGGAAACCGTCTGCGTGGCGGCACTGCCAGGAGCACAGGACCCCTGGGGGGCAGAGAGCGGCCCTTACCTGGTAGTAGGTCTTGATGTTTCTCACCAAGATGGTCAGGTTCTGAATGCGGAGGTTCACGTCGTTGTTCACGTGCTGGTTGATGCGCTGATTAGTCGGCCTGGGGTCTCTAGGGGGAGAAACGCGAGAATGGAAATGGTGTCTCCCAGCGCTGACCGCACCTCCCTCCCCAGCGCTGGGCAGTCCTCGCCAAGCCTAGGTGAGTGTGGGGCTATAACCAGGGTGGCTCCAGTCAAACCCTAATTCCGCCCCTGCTGAGCTGTGGACCCGAGACGCGACACACATCACTCCCGCTCCCACAAGCCCCTACCCTCCTCAGGCCCTTAACCAACGGCATTTCCATTCCCACTGCTAGCAGCACCCCTCAACCACCACCAAATGCAATGCAGACCCAAAACGTTACAGTGTAAAAATCAACAACCTACCCCAAAATATATTTCAAGGTTAAAAGCTGAACACACGAAAATATGAGTCATCAAGAAAGTAAAAGGGGAAAAAATGGTCCACGTTCTGACTTATGTCAATGAAAATCATTAATGTTCTACTTCGCATGGGTTCCCTTCCTCTGTCACCAGCATCGGTCTCACGCTGATCCTGCCTGTGGTTTACGTTCTAGGGACACGATTCCATCAGGACAAACGGACATCAGCCCGTGGCACCATCTGGTGTACCACGCAGCCTACGGGAAATGCTAACCGGAGCGAGACAAGTGATGCACGTGGGAAACCCCCAAGCGTCATTTATTTTCCGCTCTCGGGCAAAAGTCCGGCCTGGTCATGATGAAAGCAGTCATCTGAACCAAGCGACTTGTCATTTCACTCATCTGTGTCTGTACAGGATGCGTCTCAACAGTCTCCGTGCGATAACGAAGGTTTCCTATCTGAAGAGAACAGACCTAATAGGACCACTCGGCTGCCACCTCCCCTGCTTTTCCTAACAAAGCCCTCCCCCCGCCTTACTGTCCCAAGACACAGGCGGGAGGTCTAATCAAATGAGGGCTGTCTTCATGGTTTCACCTGTCACCCGAGCCCTGTGATAAGGGCGCTGAGCCTCCTGGGAGCTGGACTGACGGAAGAGAGGCAGGCCTCTTTCTCTTTCGGCGGTAACCCGCCCCCTCGATACACGAAGGGGGGTTTGGGACGGTATGGAAATCAATCGCAATGACACTCGGCTCATTTGGAGTCAATAATTAATACAAAATTGAAAAACAGGAAAAAAACACAAAACTACAAGTAGAAATCATTTCAAATGTCACTGGAAGTACATTTAAGAAAAACAAACTCGCCTTGACTGGTTTGGTTCAGTGGATAGAGCGTCGGTCTGTGGACTGAAGGGTCCCAGGTTCGATTCCGGTCAAGGGCATGTACCTTGGTTGGGGGCACATCCCCAGTGGGGGGTGTACAAGAGGCAGCTGATCGATGTTTCTCTCTCATCGATGTTTCTAACTATCCCTCTCCCTTCCTCTACGTAAAAAATCAATAAAATATATTTTAAAAAAAGAAAAACAAACTCTTCGATTTCAACGGACCCTGGAGATTACAGAGACTGAGATTAAACTGCTTAGGGGTGAAGTGATGAGAGAAGCTGCCTTTCGCTCTGAGGCCAAGTTCACAGCAGGGAGGGGCTTGAGCACCACAGTTATCCAAAATGTAAATGAAGCCCACGTGAAGATGTGCTCGAAGAAAGAGGATGTAGCAGGGGTCCCTCTGCTGGGATTTGAACGTTACCATGAAGGAAATGACAGTAACAAACTGACTGGCTAGCCAGAGGTGGGGAGCAACTGGCTAAATTAACTGAGGAATTGTGCCGAAGCAATGGGACCACTGGTGGAACTAGCCTCGCTGCAGCCTTCTCTGTTACTTGGGATGAAGCTATGAAATAACCAACAGGCGTGTAAACGCCACTGAACGGATCATTCCCCGGGTTGAACGTACCCCTGCTTATATCATCACGGCGCTGGATCAGAGAAGAGTTCTATAGATTAAACAACGTAGAGGAGAAGAGAAAGATTCTCAAGGAAAAATCTGAGGACTTGGAGCAGTGAAGGGCAGCTGGGGAGGTGGCGGAGCCTGCCAATCTTCTAGCTCCGTGGTCGGCAAACTGCGGCTCGCGAGCCACATGCGGCTCTTTGGCCCCCTTGAGTGTGGCTCTTCTACAAAACACCACGTGCGGGCGCGCACGTACAGTGCGATCGAAACTTCGTGGCCCATGCGTAGAAGTCGGTATTTTGTGGAAGAGCCACGCTCAAGGGGCCAAAGAGCCGCATGTGGCTCACAAGCTGCGGTCTGCCGAGCCGCGGTCTGCCGACCACGGTTCTAGCTGAAGAGAAGGATGAGGTCTTCCGTTTGAACAATCTTTCCTGCGCTGGTTCTTTCAGAAGTCCTAACATGGCACCATTTTAATTTTAAAAAAATAATCAATTAAATTAAACTCAGCCATGAATATTTGATAGCTGCACTATGAGTCCCCATCTTGCACTGTGTGTATCTGAACCCCTTTACTCATAACGTGCAATACTTAGCCAGGGATCTTATTCAATCACCCTATAGCCCCTAAAATAGTCAGTGGGTCGCGTGGGGAAACCAGAGGACCTCTTTTCAACTGTCATGTGACAACATTTTTTTACTATCTCCACACAAAAAAGGTCAACGGTTCAGTGGGAACTAATTTAGGAATAGAGGAGGCGTTCAGAGTTTAAACGGCAAAGGCACTTTTAGCTGCAGAAGTGCACCTACCATTACAAAACGATTTACCTTGACGATGCAATTCTCCCTTGACGACGACACATTAAAAGATAACAAGCAATCTCACAGAGTGACAAATGTGCTTCTTAACGTAGCAGAACTTAGGGAACGTGAAAGGCTTTTTCTGTTTTGTCCTTACTGTCGCCTCAGCTTTCATTTACGTCCGACGGGGACCACCCCAGGGGTGCCAGGAGCCACAGGGCCTCAGCACACACAGGGACGCTCGCCGCACCTAGAAGACACTCCACGCACCAGGGTCGGGGCCTGGGCTCGAACCATCTCTGCTTCTCCCATCAGTTCTGAAGAGCGGTCGCTAACTGAAACTACACTCCCCAAGAGCCCTGACGTTTACTATACGAGCAAGTAAACTAATTATCACGATCATTAATACTCCCTCCTTTAAGTCTCTCAGGGTAAAGGAAGGTTATTAGGAACCAAATCAAAACAAGCCGAGTATGGTCTGTTCCCACTCTGCCCGGGACTGGGTAACCCCCTCCCCTCCGTGCTGCGGGAGATACATCAAGGGCTGCTGATTCCAATCTGGGTCACATCAAACGCGTCCACTCCCACAAGCGCACATTAATGACAACGATGATGACATTTGTTGGGCATTTTCTATATACATGATCTTTTTTAACCCTCTCCAAATCTATAAAGTACCACCCTCTTCTTACAGAGCAGGAAATGGAGGCATAGAGAGTTGAAGTAAGGAATTTGCTCAAAGTGAAAAACTAGTGAGTGGCGGGGGGGGGGGGGGGGGGGATTTGAACTTGCCTGCCTGATGCTAGAATCAAAGCTCCTAGGTAACTTTGCTACGAGACAGTGAAAAATGTGTCCACCGTGAATCAGACACCTTCTTTTCCCTCGGGTACCAGGAGGTACCCAGAGACTGCATTGACAGAGGAGCTATTCAGCAAGTTTCCCATGCATCTCCATCCGCGCCACCCAACGCCTCACGCCCATTCAGGAATTCTCCTAGACCGGGGCCTCCCCTGAAAGCTGAGCTCACAGGGCTTTCCTGCTTCCCGGCACTGATGTCACCTCACCGGGAGGCCGGGGCCAAGAGACTACTACCGCAGCCTTCTTCAGTTGCCACAGACAATGCCCAGGTGCAGTCACGTGAGCCCCAGCAGCCTCCATATGGCTCTGAAGTGTCAGGTAACATGCCTCTTATCTGAGCTCCAGCAAGCCAGTTAGCATACTGCTCTCTTTTCTCAGGCCTACCAGCCCCGGGGAGAGCTGATCAAAGCAGGTGAACAGCACACAGTCGAAGCTCCCAGCATGGGTGGTACAGCAGAACAGCCTTACCTGCTGGGTAGCTGACATTTCTCCCATTTGGCAGAAGTGGAAACAGACGCTTAGCTTAAGTACAGTGTCAGATGTGGGGCTAGGACGTGCCCCCGCCCCCGAACCTCCACCCCAACCCCCCCTCCCCCACGAGTCCAGTTCTGCCCTAGAACACACTGGGAGAGGGCGAAGGCTAAGAATTACCAGCAACCTAGGAGACTAAGACGTGGGAGAAAAGACTGAAGGAAAAAACCCAACGCATACGGGATGCCTCAAATCCTTCCTGGATTAAGAGAGTATAAACATAATTGAGTAACTGACACTAACGCCTTCTAAGTGGCAGGCACTGTGCTAAATGCTAACACATCACCTCATTTAATCCTCACCACCATCTCTTAGGGGAGGCACTTCAGTTCCCATTTCACAGATGAGGAAACTGAGGTGATGAGTGCCATGCCCGGTGTCAGGCAGCTAGGAAGAGAGACACCTGGACTTCAAACCCAGGTTGGCTTGGCTCCCTCTGTGTTGACACTAGGGCTGGAATTCTTTTCTTTTCTTTTTGTAATTGAGGGAATTTTTACATAGAGTAAAATGCATTGTATCTTAAGTTACAGCTTGATGAGTTAAAAAATGAAACATACTCCAGCCATTATACAGAAAACTTCTACCCCTCCCAGTTCTCCTGCACCCCTTTTCCAGTCAGTCCCCACCACTTCCAAAGGCAACGAATGTTCTCATTCCTACACCTGGAGCAGGGTTATTCTCAGCACCAATAGGTACACTGTGCTGCTGGGGCCACTCCCTCCTGGATGTCCTCGATCTGGAAAGCCACCCCAATGGCTTCCCTGTGGTCCCTTTTCTGTGCCTGGCCCTGACCAGAAAGACCCAGAAGAGCCCTGCTTACGGCTTTAAGCCCAAACTAGTCAGCCCTCACTTCTAGACTGGTTACCTTGGCAAATCACTGAGGAGAAAATAGCATTTGAAATTTTCAAGGGGAGACAAGAAGCCCTGCAAACTGAATGTAGCCGCGGGCCCAGTGTGGACGGGCAATGAGCTGGCATTTCTCAAAGGAACGTCCAACAAGCTTTCCTGATTTACAAGCAAGTGGTAAAAGCGTCAGGAATTCCAAAGGTCAGGGAAGAAAGAGAAACAATCCCCGGGCTTTTGTTCTCCCTCTGCCTGGGTGTGAAAGCTGAATGAAAATGCTGGGGATACTGCTGATTTTTTTCATCAACAGGCTTTGGCTTGGGCTTGGGTAAGGACAGGTTGAAGTTTCACTGGCCACCGCACCAATAGAATCCAGTAATTTTGGGGCGGGGGGGGGGGGGGGTCCTAAGGGAATGGGGAATAGTTGCCAGAACTCAACCATACCACCAGACAACCCAAGAAAACTCACCGTCGTCAGCGTTCTGGGAGAAGTGCTGCCAAAGCCAACTGACGTGTCCTTTAGAATCTAATCAAACACAGGATTGGTACGACTGGTAGTGCTTTTGAAAAAACCCCATTAGAACGGAAGTGTCTCTCCCACAGCCCGATGCCACACGGCTCATTAAAACAAAAGGAGCAATGTTCTTGGGGAATGCCTTAAAACAGATCTTTTTAGGTAAGTCTACTTAAATCACTTTCTGAATATGCCAAAGCTAACTCCTCCTCCTCCTCCTCCTGTGGGGGCCACAAAGGAAGCTGGTTCTCTTTAGCTAAAGGGTTTATTATGCCCACGCCTGACACTTAGCTGCAGGTGAGCATAAGGGACTGATCCAGAGAACCCTAGGGTGCTTTCTTTTCCTGTAAGAGTCTAAGAATCAAGTGCTACTGACACTAAGTTCCAGCATCTCCCCTGCCGTTTCTGAGTTAAAAGCAGAGTGCAGCAGGAGGAGCCCACACCTACAGGTGGCGGGCCGGCAGTCAGACAGGCTCTGCAGAGTTCAGCGACGAGAAAGGATGTGGTCACACATTCTAGCAAACAAGTAGAACTTCCACCAAGACCCTGCTGAAGGGGCATGCTCCGAGTCGGTCCCACGGCATTCCGACTCCCTGTGCCTCTCCTCACACAGTGACTTTCAATCCAGCTCGTGAGAAGCGACTTAACCAACGGCACGTGCTACGGGGCCACTGAACATGGAAGATGAAATGAAAGAGAGCCCAGAAACACAAGCGACCCAACCAAGAGTGAAACCTTAGTCACTCACAGATGCTCCCGACCCACCCCTGACACTTCCTGTAACCAGACACTGTCCGTTACAGTTCCCTGCTCCCTAAAGACATGTTTTTGTTTTTTTTTAATTTCATTGCTTAAATCACATGAGGTGGTGTGAAGTTCATTGCACCATCTATCTCAAGTATTTGGTAGTCCTTCAATTCCCTATTTTCTTCATCAAACAAGCTGCCAACCTTGCACTGTCCTGGAGTTCTTACCGCAACGAATGGCGGCAAAAAGGCACTTTATACTGAGATGCCATTGGCCCCACGTGCCAAGAACCCTCCCATAGCAACCTCAGGCTCCATCTCTACAACCTTAAACCAAACCTTCTGAAGAAGCGCTGTTCCTGTCCTTTGTCCGTGGAGACCACTTACATTTGCAACATGATTTGGTTCAAAAAGATGCCATCCACTAAATCCATGTACATAGTCAGGTTGTCGTGGTTGCTGCTTCCAAATGGGCCCAAAGTTTTCACCTGCGAGGAGGGGGATGCGGAGAGAAAAGGCAGGAAAAGTCAGCCCACACGCGCCCATCTGAAGCTCTTCAGGGCAAAGGCGGGGAGGGCCCGGGGGGGGGGGGGCTGAAGAGGTCACCCCACCCACACCCCCACCCACGGCTTCGGTAGGCACCAAGCCCACCTTTCCCCAGGGCCTGTCTCCCTGCCCCGCTCCAGGCAACAGCCGCGAGGCGGCAGGAGGAAAACTTCCTCGCCACTTTTCTCCAGCGTCCCAGAGCGGGGGGAAAATAAAAAATAGAAGGGACTTTTCAACCCATTTCTCACGTCTCAGAGCTACTGGAAATCGCTGCACCCACCCCAGCCTGTACACATGTTCCAACTCGTAGACACCCCCCTCCCCCCACCCTCACCCGTCACCGCCATTCACCCGCTGGGCTGGTCTCGGGTTCAAACACGACACGAGGATATGCTGGGGAAGTGAGTCCTTTTCCCGAGTGGTAAAGCCACAGGGGCCGGGGGGCCACTCGGACCCCGTCCGCTCCTGCACCGGCAGCCCAGTGCCCCGGCGGGAACAGGTGTACCCACTCTCAGGGCAGGCAGCGCTACGGGGTCCTGCAGCGGGCGCGCCGCTCTGGAGTTGGAAACGCCTCGGGACCCCGAGACACGGACCCCCGACCCCAGCCCGAAACACCTGCTAAGACCCCCGAAACGTGGGGCTGCCCGGGGCCGGGCGAGTCGGGTCTGCGGCGACCGCAGGCGGGCGGGAGAGCGGCCGGTGCACTAACAATGGGGCGGGGAGCCAGGCGTACTCACCCAAGTCACCAGCGGGCTCTGCAGAAAGAGCTCCATGAGCTCGGAGACGGTAACGTCCATCCCGAGGCTTCCCCCGTCCTCGCTGCGCCCGTCGTCTCCGCTTCCCGAGCTCATCGCGCCGCGTCCACGGAGCGGCTCGCGCGGCGAACTGCGGCCCGGGGCTACGGCGCGAGCCGCCGGGAGACAAAGGCGGGGCGCGAGCCCACGTTCCACGGCTGCGGCGGCACCGCGCCCCGCCCGGGGCTGGGGAAGGGGAGGGCCGGCCTCTGGGGAGGAACAATACGGGGGCGGCCCCGCCCCTCGGCTGCCCTAGGCGGCCGGTGCGCCGCCTCGCGGTGCCGGGACCAGGATCCCGCTCCCGCTGGGCCGAGTTGGGCTGAGCTGGGCGCGGGGAAGGGGCGGCGGCCCGCACGTGCGTGGCGGTAGGTGGCTTCCGGAAGGCGGGTCCCGGCTGCCCGCACGTGGGTTCGCCGCGCCGCGCCAACGCCGAGCGCAGCCTCCGCGCGCTCGGGGCCCCAGCACGTGGCGCCCCCCTGCGTGCGCGGGTCTTGGTGAAGCCCGGCAAAGCGTCCCCCGGAGCGCGCGGGCACTGGCCCCCGCCGGGGCCTCCCGGGTGCGTGCCGGGGGCCGGGTCGTCCTGCCTCTCGAGGTCGCCCCCGCTTGGCCGACCCTGAGACTGCGGGCCCCAGGCAGGTGCCGCCGGTGGGGCGCGAGGAGCCGCAGCCCTGGTACCACCTAGAGGCCCCCTTGGCGCCAGTGACAGGAGAGCCAAGCCCGCGCCTTACGCGCCGGGGTGGGTCTCGCAGGCAGATGGGGCGCAGGCCCGGAGGGTAAAGGAGGAAACTTTGAGTTCCAGCTGTCGCCGACCTTTCGGACCCTAGGAGCGTGACCTCTTGCTCACCACAGTGCCACCTCCCGGGCTGTCAGCCTTCTAGAAGTTCCTTTAGGAAGCCGGTAATGTGGCCACATTGACCTGGGCCAGGCCCAACTGACATCACTTCCCCTGCCCCCACCACCACTGCCACTTTGCCAGAGAGGAGCCAAATTCCGGATTTCAAAGTGGGGGACATAGCAGCAGCTTGGTGGCAAGCGACAGGAAAAAGGACAAGGGCCCCAACTGAATGGAAAGCAAAGGCCCAGTCCTCCCTGCTGAAACAGCTGCAGCAGACCCGCGTTCCTGCCCTTCTTTGCCGCCTCACCGTAATTCGGTCATTGTTCAAAGCACTTTATACGATTTAACTAACCTCATTGTCACGTGTTACCCCACCAGTGCAGGGTTGACCTGAAGCGCCTACCATAATGCGAGGCAAGTATTCAATAGGCACCAAATGCCCGCCCGTTGTTAGCAATTTGAAAGTTGGCTGTCAAGTGTTAGGGCTGCGGCATCTGCCGGTAAAATGTGGCATTGCAGCCGAGTTTTGTCGCACCTCGTTGGACTGGCAAGGTGTGTGGTCCCAGGAGCCTAATGGGAGTTAGGGTTTCCTAAAGGGAAGGTGTGGAAGTCAGAGTGACAGAAAAGAAAGTGGGGGACTGCGCAGGAACTAAAACTGAGAGGCTATGTGGTTTCCCTGTGCACCAGAAATTCAGTAATTCCTTAATTAATGCAACAGCCCGTTTCGTAAAATCGGTTAGAAAATGGGTAGAAGTTGTATCCACACTCATCTTTATTAGAAGGCCTGTTCTGTAAAGTAAGGGATGCCCGTATGGCCAGAATTTTTTTCTCATTGACCCTAATTCGTTTGGAAAGAGGAGGAAGGGATTTTCAAAAGTTTTTTATTTCACCATCATACATACACAGGACAAAAGCTTTCTACCAGTGGTGAGACTTCCCACCGTGGGGAGAGAATTTGTCCCTAGTTGACAGTCCCTAGGCTGTAGCCAGGTCAGGAATTTGTTTTGGGGGCAGATAGCTACTGTGTCTTGGTTCATGATCACTGGTGTTTCAGCAGTTCATTGGCTGGAGATCCTACCTCACATTCAGAAGGAGCTGACTCAGCATTCTTTACTTCGTTCTGTAAACTGAATGGTGCCCATGTGTTGGAAGGTTTCGAATAGCTGGATGAGCAGGACAAGTTCTTTGATAGAGGAAGGGAGAGAGAGAGAAACATCAATGAGAAACACTGATTGGCTGCCTCCTGCACACTCCCTACCAGGCATGGAGCCGGAAACCCAGGCACATGAACTGACCTGGAATTGAACCAGCAACCTCCTGGTGCACAGGTTGACGCTCAACTGAGTCATACCAACCAGAGCGACAAGTTACCTCTTAAAAGTCACTTAATCCCTAAAATCAGAATAAGAACATTTTCCCTATATAATTTTATAATTTTGAGGTTGAAGGTGATGCATGTACTAGTAAAAGGGTTTATAATCATCTTTCTCATCTTCTCCATGTTCTACCACTACTTTAATAAGAATTATTTCCTCCTAAATCTCTATCCAGTTAGGACATACACTTTAGGGAACACACAGATCATATACTAATCACTAAGCAGTGGCCCTCCATCCCCCCTACCCCGTCCACCTCTGCATAAAATAAAATTTTTCTGCTTCATACGTTGCCTCCTAAACAGAAGCAGTATTGTAATTTTGATCTTAATTCTGATAAAGGAATGTTTACCCCTCTCAGAAAATGTTGGCTTAACAGTGTAAGCTAATGGCATCTCTATGTTATGTGATAGAAGCTTAAATTATTTGTACAAGTTGAGGGAGGAATGACTATTTGTTAATGTGTCCTTGTATTTTTTTGTTATGAGCATATATTACTTTTATAATTTTGTTAAAATACATAAAATTTACCATCAGCCATTTTGAAGAGTACAGTTCATTGATATTAAATACATTCACATTATTGTGCAGTCATCATCCCCATTTTAGCATGTAAATAAAACTCTAATAAGAGAAACATGCAAATTGACTGTACCTCTGCTACGTCCAAGCCACGCCCACCAGCCAATCAGAGTGGCTGTATGCAAATTAACCCAACCAAGATGGCGACAGGCAGCCATGGGGCTGGAGCAAGCAGGAGGCTTGGTTGCCCCGGCAATGGAGGAAGCCTAGCTTCCCGCCTGCCCTGGCCGGCTGTGGCCTCTGCTCAAGGCAACAAAATTTCAACTATGTAAGATAAATCCCAGATACCTGCTTCCAGCCAGCCTCCACTGGGAGCTTGAGTGGTTGGGGGCTGTGGCCAGCCTGCAAACAGCCATCAGCCCCTCACCCAGTCTGGCCAGGCACCTCAGCGGGAACCCACCCTGACCTGGGACACCCTTCAGGGCAAACCAGCCGGCCCCCACCCATGCACCAGGCCTCCATCCTATATAATAAAAGGGTAATATGCAAACTGACCCTAACAGCACAATGACTGGGAATGACTGGTCACTATGACACACACTGACCACCAGGGGACAGACGCTCAATGCAGGAGCTGCCCCCTGGTGGTCAGTGCGCTCCCACAGTGGGAGCTCTGCTCAGCCACAAGCCAGGTTGACGGCTGCCAGTACAGTGGTGGTGGTGGTGGAAACCTCTCCCGCCTCCTTAGCAGTGCTAAGGATGTCCAACTGCAGCTTAGGCCTGCTCCCTGCTGGCAAGTGGACATCCCTCAAGGGCTGCCAGAGGGATGTCTGATTGTCATCTTAGGCCCAATCCCCTGGGGAGCAGGCCTAAGCCAGCAGGTGGACATCCCCCGAGGGGGTCCCAGACTGCGAGAGGACACAGGCCGGGCTGAGGCACACCCCCGACACCCCCACCACCAGTGCACAAATTTTTGTTCACCGGGCTTCTAGTACCTATTAACTCCCATTCTCCAGCCCCTGGCAACACTCTCCCCGCCCCCCCCCCCCATTCTACTTTTTCTTTTTGATTTTGACTATAATACCTCATATAAGTGGAAACATTTAGTATTTATCTTTTTGTGAATGGCTTAATTTAGCCTAATGTCCTCAAGGTTCACCCATGTTGTAGCATTTAACATTGAAGAGCGTGAGATTTGCAAACATCAGACCAAAGATAAGTGGTCTGTGAAACCTATAGCTCATGGCTAGGTCCAGTGATAAAAGGGTCTGTACTTATCTGTAAGACTATGACCAGCGGAGTAAGAGGCGTTGGAACCCAGGATGAATAGACCAGGAAGGCTTAAGAACTGCAGTTGTTGAAATGAGTCAAGGTAATTTTCTGAACCTAAAATACCCTCTGTTCATGCTACTAGCTTAAAACACAGTGGTATAAAGGGCAGAAATCTCAAGTCCTCCCTTTATATCAGGGGTCCTCAAACTACGGCCCGTGGGCCACGTGCAAATACAAATATTGTATTTGTTCCCGTTTTTTTTTTACTTCAAAATAAGATATGTGCAGTGTGCATAGGAATTTGTTCATAGTTCTTTTTTTAAACTATAGTCCGGCCCTCCAACGGTCTGAGGGACAGTGAACTGGCCCCCGGTTTAAAAAGTTTTGAGGACCCCTACTTTATATCCACCAGAGGGAACTTTATGGTCAAAAATGAATCAGCTAGGTGTGGAATACAGGGTATATACAGATGGATGTGGTGTAGAGTTGTGCACCTGAAATCTGTTTTGTTAACCAGTTATCACTCCATAAATCCAATTAAAATATGAATCACTTTTAAATTTTAATTTTCACCTGAGGATATATGTTTATTGATTTTAGAGAAGGGAGAAATATCAATGTGAGAGACACCAACTGGTTGCCTCCCATATGCGCCCCAACCTGGGACCCAACACACAACCTAAGTATGCGCCCTGACGGGGAACTGAAACAGCCTTTTGGTGTACGGGAGCTCCAACCTACGGAGCCATTGGGCCAGGTCTTAATCAAACTTTGACTGTGCTGGGGCATCAGCTAAAAGACTTTCCCAGTCTATATATTCTGTGTGCATGTTATTCAGTCTTTTGATCATTCATCCAGTAAACATTTGGAGACCCATCTGTGGGCTTGTGTCATACCAGATACTATGAATACATAGTTGAAAGGCTGTAACATACCCTTCCTTCAAGGAAGAAGTGGAGTGTCAGGGAACATTTCTGAACATTGGAAGGTGAATATGATTTCATCAGCAGGTAAGGCAAGAAAAGCATTGAGAAGGGAACCTAAGTTAAGGTAGTCTTTTAGGGCATAGCATGACTGGGTCAGGGATATACAAGCAATGTGGCCTGGCTAGTGATTGGGATGGGTACCCAAGGTGCAATCTTAGTGAATCCTAGCATTGAAGGGATAAAGGGGGCCATGAAAAGAAAGTCATGAATGTTAAAGCACATGGTGCAATAGAAGCCAAGAGAAAGAGATCAAGGAGATAGCAGTACATGCTGTAAAAGTATCAAGTAATACAAGGATGGAAAGGTGTCCACTGAATTGGCAGGTAGGGTATGACCTACACCAGGCAGTTTTTTGGGATAGTGGGAATAGAAAGAAGCGAAACAAAAACCCATTTAACAACACGTTGAAGAAATCACTATTCACTGAGCCCATGGAATAACTTACCTAGAAGAGCAAAAAGTCAAGGAAAGTTGTCTCTAATCAGAGCTATTTTAAGGAACAAGACATCTGACTCCAGTAGTTAAGACATTTATCTCTGAAGGCTAACAGTTTCATTATAAAGAGTCAAGAAGCATTAAGGCCAAGCAGAGAAAAATCAGTGATTTAGCATTGGATCAGAGATGATTGCCCCATTGCCTCATGCGACTCAATGTCCCAGTATACTGGTAGACAATAACCCATCCCTTAAAACTTTTTAATAATCCTCTTGCTCGAAATGTCATGACAAATATGACCTTGTAAGAATTTTTTCATGTTTTTTAAATTTTATTTTTAGAGACAGAGGGAGGAGAAACACTTAGACAGGAACATCATCCATCGGCTGCCTCCTACACATACCTCTACTGGAGACTGAGCCTGCAACCCAGGCATGTGCCCTGGACTGGGAATCGAACCAGCAACTTTTTGGTTCCTAGGTCTATGCCAGCTGTGGGCAAACTACGGCCCGCAGGCCGGATCTGGCCCGTTTGAAATGAATAAAACTAAAAAAAAAAAAGACGGTACCCTTTTATGTAATGATGTTTACTTTGAATTTATATTAGTTCACACAAACACTCCATCCATGCTTTTGTTCCGGCCCTCCGGTCCAGTTTAAGAACCCATTGTGGCCCTCGAGTCAAAAAGTTTGCCCACCCCTGGTCTATGCTCAACCACTGAGGAACACAGGCCGGGCATATATAAGAATTTTGATGGTCCCGTTTCCCTCCAAAATTCTAAACAAAGTTTTTTATGGTAAATACTAGAAATTGTAGACAATTTGAAGTTTTCTACTTCAAGAAATCTTCCAGTTTAAACTTGCTGTTCTAAATAGACTGTTGCTTAAATCAATTTAGAACAGAACCAGGAAGAATATTAACCCCTGCTCTATGCCTCCCATTGCCAAATTCACAAAAACTAACTTGCAAATTGGAGTTCCTGGGGACAAAGTGCAGGATCTGAATACAATCAGACAGGGAAAAACCATCAGGCTTCTTCCTGTCCCAAAAAAAAAAAAATGCCCGGGTAGCATTTCTGGACAATTCAGGATGTCAAGGTGTTTCCTGCAGCAATTATAAATGTGTCCTCAGAAATCGTTAGGTAATCACTCTGAGTTTTTTTTTTTTTATTTTAAGCATTACAAATGAGCAAAAGAACCAGTACCACTGAAATGGAAAATAATCTATTCACATCATTATATTTATATCAATTACCACGACATTATCTATGCTTAAGAGCATGGACTTTTGAGTCAGATGGAACTATGGCAATTCAAGTGTTGTATTTCTAGCTAACAGTCTTTTTGCTAATTTATTGCTAACAGTCTTTCTCAATGAAATGACAAGCTATTTTAGACCTCACTTTTCCTATTATAGCAACTTGTGTTAAGTTTCTGCTTCAGTAACCATAATCACTAAAGAAACAAAACAATCCATCAATTAAAGGGCATCTCTTAAATGTCCAAGGCCAATGGTATCTTTTTAAAAAATATAGGACACCATAATTGATGAAGGCAAAACCAAGAACGCTCAGAATATGAAGGCAAGTAATATTCCAGGAGTCAGAAAGGTGTATTTAAACTGTATGTTTAGCCTTGGCGGGTGTTGCTCAGTGATTAGAGTGTTGACCTGAGCAGTGAAGGGTCTTGGGTTCAATTCTTATTCAAGGACACTTACCTTGGTTGCAGGTTAGATCCTGGCCCCAGTCAGGGCACAACCAATTTCCACCCCACCTCCCTTCCACTCTCTCTAAAAATCAATAGGAACAAACAGCCTGGATGAGGATTAACAAAACAGATGCAAAGTTAACTAATTTCTGTTCAAGAAAGACATCGTGCCTGGGATTTTTACAATACCTACATGATGCCACCAGAGCTGATAAGCTATTGCAGCATTCAATATGTTGTCATAAAAATACAAAAAGAGAGATACCAGAAATTAAAAACTAAGTTCTTAAATAAACAAACATAAACAATAAACTGTATGCTTAAAGCAAAACATTTCACATGGTACTTTCATTTCACATGGCACATGATATAATTAACTTAGATCCTATTACGTTTTTCTTATCTTTATTTGCAAGATAAGTGGATAAATTTCAATTATTAATAGCCAGAACTTGTGACTCAGAAGTAGCCCTATACTGTAGTGAAATACACTTAAACTCTTCTATTTAATTATACACTCAAAGTTTCAATTAGCTAAAAACAAAACTCTCCTCGAGTGTAACAAATGTTGCTTTCTGGATTTCCACCCAACTATTCAATATAACCTTATTTTTGGTACCACAAATTAGAATTTACTAAAGACCAAAGCAAACGAAAAGCTTAGAAGCACACAGTGCTTAATTAAAACAGTATCCTTTCCTGGATATGAATTTTTACTCACTTTTGCCAATATATTCTTCAGTAAATTCTAAAATCTTCAAAGTGAGGGTATGCGGAATTGAGATTTTTCATTTTAGCACACCTAAGACAAGGAAAAAACCTATTTAAAAAAAAAAACTGTTTTAAAAGGTACTAGCTGATGGTCCTCTGGCCAGGTATTAATTTAGGAACCACCACCATCAACTCCAACTGGTATTCCAAAGGGAGTAATTTAAAAAAATAAAAGAAACATACAACTAATACAATTTCTATTACTCTTCACTTTTCTTTTTATTATTCAAAAGTCAAATGTTAATTTTTAAATCATCCATCCTCAATTTTTATTTAATGTACCGTCATTTTCCCAAGATATGAAGTTTCAGAATCTCTTTGGAATACTAATGTCACTGTTCTAGGTTTAACAAAACTGTTGAAAGTTTAAATTCCACTCTATTTCCCTGAATTCTCAAGACAGTTGCTGATGTAAATTTTAATATAAAATATTTAGTCACAAAATAGTATTGCTTTTGTATGCACATAGTTGTAAGATTACTTTGCTTTTGTCAATAAAAACTATACCATCTTTCATAAAACTCTAAACAAATTAAGAACTGTGATGTAGAACAAAAATTACACATGGTAAAACAGGTACCAGCACAACGTTAGGTTATATTACATCAAAAAAAGTTTTAATGGTCCCAAATATATATACTCAACTAAGCATACACTCAGGGGAGCAAAAAATCAAAAAACAAAATGAAACAAAAAAATTATGACACAAATGACCACATCTAGAATTCCACTCAATCTTTAATCAAGTAGGGACAAATCCCCACTTTTAAAAAATCTGCAGTTCGAAGGGCAAAGGGAACAGATAAAAAAGAGGAAATTTTATATTCACCCCTCCCCCATAGGTTTTCCAAACCTGTTGTAGCTTGACTAAAATGTTCAGAATGTATGGTTTTAAAGGCAGGTCTCTTTAGATAAAGAAACTGCTGGCATTCTTAACTAGTGAAGAATTATGGCTGAAAAGCCTATTCTTCCGAGTCCCAAACATGGTCCGACAAAGCATATTCTGATTGTAGCAACTGACCAGTCAATCCAGAGTTCCACTTACAAAACCCCTGCCCTGTTGGCTTTATGTTTCCATTTCCTTCCCTGAGAAAAGGGCAATGTGTGGTCCAAGCTGGAGAGCTCAAGGCTTAGGTCTTTCCCCTAACGTGTAATATCCCCTCCTTCTGCTCCTTTGAATTGGCACTTGATGAGCAGAGGTCAAGTGTGCGAGGCTGATCTGTCAGTCATTCACAAGAGACCACTGCTTTGCTGTGAATTTTGTAGGGGATAGGGGTAGAAGAACCAGTTTTTTCAACAGGTACTGATTGTAGGCAGTTGCCATTATTATGACTCAAACTTTGCTTTCTTTGACAATGGTAGCATGTCTTCCTTGTCTTCATCCTCGTCATCATCCTCATCATCATCAGGATAATCTACCAGACCCACGAGGCCTCCCTGTTCAAAAACAAGGATTATTTAAAGAAAACACCGTATTTTCAACATGTTTTAAGTTTGGGTAAAGGATATAGAACCCCACCCCATCTCAATACAACCGTGGTTATTTCTGGGTAGTGAGATTATATATAACTGAAAATTCATTATTTTTATATATTTCCTAAATTTTCCAGAGTAAAACATAAATTTAGTAGTTTATAATCCTAGTAGATCACCCAGGAGATAAAAACATAAATGACTAAATTTAAAATGTTAAGATTAACAATGCATTAAAATTTTTTAAGCAAAGTTTATATAGTATATCAAAATATCTACAAAAGATTAAACAGACCACTAGAAATGAGGGCACACAAACATCAAACATCAGGAAAGTGATTCAGCCCTGTCCCCTCCCCATCATTTCATCTGGACTTCCCAGAGACCTGCTCACGCCCAGAAACCACTGTAGTTCACTTTATTTAGGAGGGTGGGTGGTGAGATTCAAACAGCTCTTGCCTGGAGCCTTTCTCTTCATCTCAGCATTTCTCACATTCACTTTTAGCCAAGGGGTCCCTGCTCACATCAGAGGAATGATCATGTGTTGATGGGCATTATATTTCTGATTTAGATCAATGAATCCCAAATGCTAGTCTGTTATGCTAATCCAGAGCAGCATAAAGCAGCCCAATGAATTGATTTTCATTCTGAGAATCTCTTTCCTACATTTTTGGTGTCAAAATTTTGATCTGTTTTTTAAATGAAATGTTACTAATAGATGGTTTACTCCTTTTTATAAACTTGCTTGGCAAAATAAAGTCAGACGTGTCTAGATATTTAGATTATCTTTTCCCCACAAAGTCTTTATCTTGGTATTAATTGGGAAAATTGATAAAAAAAATAACTTAAGCCCAGCTGGCCTGGCTCAGTGGTTGAACATCGACCTATGAACCAGGAGTAGTTAAGGGTTCGATTGCCGGTCAGGGCACATGCCTGGGTTGCGGGCTCAATCCCTAGTGTGGGGTGTGCAGGAGGCAGCTGATCAATGACTCTCTCTAATCATTGTTTCTCTCTCTCTCCCTCTCCATTCCTCTCTGAAATCAATAAAAGTATTTAAAAATTTAAAATAAAAAAAAACATAACTTTTAAATTCCTGTAAATGTTGTGACACATACAAATCTGAACTTGAGATTCTAAGATGCAAATAACGAAAATTAGAATATATTCAGACTCCTATATTGGTCACAAAAAACGTAAGTTAGTTCAAGTGATGATAGGAGAATGATTCTGTAGTTCACAAATTTAAATCAGTTCCAAAAGACAGTTAACTGTCACAAAAATTATTGTTGAGAAAGCTTAAATTAGATAGGCCTGGGAGTCAAAAGTGTACCTTGGTAGTAATAGCTGCCGTCTGAGATGTATTTTTAGGGACGGATCCAGGAGATCCAGGAGATCCTGGGGATCCAGGCGACCCTGGGGATCCAGGCAGGTTCGTTGCGGGTGACTGGCTGGTGAGGTTAGTCTTTGTCCCACTAGAGAGGGAAAGCTTGAAACTTGGGCTTTGCCGGCCGGAAAGATTTGTTTTCAGAAGTACCTCCTTTTCCTCACTTTCTTTTACTAAAAATAAGAATGTTGTCAATAGTTGTCAAACATACTCATCTTTAAAAACCCCCCAAATGAGGAGACACTAGAACACAGTTTACTCCTCTGCTAGGGAGAAACACTGAAGATCAATCTCTGAACAAAACTTACTTAGCAAAGTACTAAACATCATAACTACTGAATTTTTATTACTGATAAGGAATGAAACCTTTAGTATCATATTTAGTGTTTCTACCCTTTCTGATAATTTTCTCCTTAAGTAAAATTAAAAAAATTTAGTTTATGCTTTCACAACAGAACTATTAATTCACACTCTTATAAGCAACATCTTTAAAATTTATGTTGTCATACATACAAATCAGATACTAATCATACAGTCACAAAATAAGAATAAACGTAAGGTGAGAAAGACTTCATTTCTCCTTGTTCATATTTTCAACATACATTTCTTCCTTTCCATGAATTTACTTATTGGATCCATAATATCATCATCATTTTTAGCTTTGTCAGATGGAGACACTACAGCTTCTCCATCTTCCATATCATCTTCATCTGCGTTGAACCACATCTCCTCTTCATCTTCGAGTGTTCTGGCATCTCTTCGGTATCTATGATTCCTCAAAATGGACCGCATACTATGAGTAAAGAGAAGATAGAGTAAACAGACTCATAAAGACTTCACTAGATATTCTTCAAGTATTGTTCTGAATTAGATACAGTCTTTTTTTTTTTTTTAATATATTTTATTGAATTTTTACAGAGAGGAAGAGAGAGAGAAACATCCATCAGCTGCCTCCTGCACGCCCCTACTGGGGATGTGCCCGCAACCAAGGTACATGCCTTTGACCGGAATGGAACCTGGGACTCTTCAGCCCACAGGTGTGCTCTAACCACCGAGCCAAACTGGTCAGGGCTGAATCAGATACAGTCTTAATAAATGGGATAAAACAGATTTATACACTAAAGACTGACAAAAAGAGATTTTACCTGACATGTAATTTAGAAACACACTGCCATATCTATCTAGTATTAACTAGTGGAATCAAACTTCCTATAATCAAAATTGTACTACTACAGATCAGTTACTAAACTTAACATTAGGAATTAACAAGTCATAATTTATGGATTTTAAAATATAGCATGAGTATGTGAATTCAGGTATTTAGGAAAATGTACAAGAGTTCTTAAAAATACTTTGTAAAAAAAAATACTTTGTAATTCAAAGCAAGTAAGATAATATTTTGATTTGTTTGGACACATGAAGCTTCAATGCCACGTAAGTGGCATTCTTTTCTTTTTCATTATCTAGCTTGATATATGCTTGAGGAAGAGCCCACAGATCAAATCCACCTACATCTTCAGGGAAACACTTACACTGACCATTGTACAGAACCCTACCACTTCTAGTCACTAGCTGCTGTTTCCTCCTCCTCTGCCAAGCCAAACAAGCAAAATACAAGCAATACAAGAGTCACTGCCCTACAACTTGTCACTGAATGAACAGGTTCAAATACGGGGTAACTTACCTGTCAAGTTTGGGATTATCTTGCCTTTCTCTTTGTTGTTCAAATCTCAATTTTAATCCTTTAAATGTCTGTACATAATCTACATCTTCCAGTGCTTTCCAGTAATTTTCAATAACATGAGCAGTCAATGATTTTATATCTTCCTATAAAAAAGAATTATAATAAAAAATGAGATGAAATGCTATTTTAGAAAGATATGACTTCCTTGTCATGAACTGACAAACGCACCCAAAATAGTCTGACTTCATAAAATTATTATACTATCTTAGAGATCATCAAACAATAAAAATGGGCATACCATACTGGGTCCTTCAGTAGTCCCCAGTTTTTGGTGTACCTCAGCATTATCTGTGGGTCTTTCCAAAGTAAATGCCCAGATACCATCTGGGCAGATTTTAAATCATCCTAAAGTGTTGGAGGTGGATGGTGGTAATGGTTGTGCAACAATGTGAACACACTTAATGCCACTGAATTATATACTTAGAAATGGTTAAAATGGCAAATTTTATATTACGTATACACTTTACCATAATTTTTTAAAAAGCATGCCACAGATAACTCTAACACACACCAATATTTGAAAAGCACTAACCTAATATATTATTAAAGAACCAAGAAGAGTTTGTTATGAAATTGCCCTTTAGAAATATATGGGAGAGCCATGGCCAGTGTGGCTCAGTTGGCTGAGCATCGTCCCATGCACCAAAAGGTTGCCAGTTCAATTCCTGGTCAGGGCACATGCCCAAGTTGCGGCCTCGGTCCCCAGTAGGGAGCATGCAGGAGGCAGCCAATCGATATTTCTCTCTCTCCCTTTCCATTCCTTTCTTGCTCTAAAATCAATAAAAACATATTAAAAAATAGATAAAAAAGTTTAGAAAAGAAGTAAAAAAGATATATGTGGGAGAAAGTCAAGAAAGCTAAACAAAAAGACATCTAAATAGTTATCAACTGTAATGTTACTTTCTTAAAATGATTACCCTGACAGTATTAAAGCAGTTTTCAAACTATCCTACAAAATGGAATCATAGCTGCTGAGAGAGATTATTTTGAATATTAGTTTGAATTGACTCTCTCTCACAAGCTTTTGGTAACACACGTTTTCTTTTAAAAAATTATCTTCAAATACAATAACTCAAGCCAAAGTACCAATAATGCAGATTAAAGTTCCTCAATAATTAAAACCAAAACCTAACTAATAAAGTACAGAACCTACCACTCTAATAAATTCAAACATCTCTATTATGGCAGAGTTCATCAGATTGTAGCGGGATCCATTGTTGAGAAATGCTTTGACTACTGGTTCAAACAAAAAGCTTTTCATTATGTAGCGGTTGTAAAACTCATCTTTTAATCCAATAATCTTTCTCTTAAAACGAAGAGCACCTGAAATGAAGAGGCATTATTCAAATTATATACCACACTTCCATATTTTAGACTCACACACAAAAAAATCTGTCTAATAAATATAATTCTTCGTGCAGTGATGTTACTGCTTCCAGAAGTATGAACCTAAAGATAAGGATTACAAAAGGGTTATCAGAAAAATGTATTCTAAGAGTAGTGTGTGTCATCATAGAACACAAGTCTTAGAGAGCCAGAAAAATTCTGGAAGTTACTAATGACCAAAATGTACTTTACAGCTGACATAGGAACTAAGATAGGGCTAATGAATGAATTAACCTATCATACTACTTAAGATGAGAATCTAAATATATCCGTTTATATATACCGTCAAAACAACAGAAAAACCATTGTTTTATTAGGGCAATCCACTGGTATAATTTGACCATTACTTTTGGACACTTTATTATTTTGCATCAGAACACATGGTTGCATTGGTTTATTTGTGGACGTGCTTGGAGAAATGCTATAAACCACAAAAATCTGCATGACCCAAAATTTGCCTTCCTATATTTTAAAATAAATTTAGAGGATGTTATTTTTAAAATGTGGTCCTCTATGCTTATTGCAGCGAGTATGCTTTTTAAATTTTTTTCATAGTTTTCCTTTTTTACAATTAATTAGGCTTTAACTTACAGATTAAAAGGTATATTTACATCTTGAGGTATGGGGAGTTAAGTCACCATTCGTCAAGATCCAAATATACGCAGACAGCTAGACTTCAACAAAGCCCTCTTTACCTAAATGGAATTATCAGTAAGTTAATGCCCCAGTTACTGTAAACAGTTCAAAAAAGCATACTCACTTCATGCAGTCACATCGTCTTCGGTTGGCAAGATTAAATATTGTGTTTGTATTTTGGTTTCTTTGGAGATCATGGAAGTGGCTCGTTAAACTGCCAATTTGTTATTAATCAAGTCCTTCATGAGCAGGTAGCCAGGCAACCATGCTGACACGGTTTCTGGGTGGGAAGGCAGAGGAGTAAAGCAGCTCAATTTTTCTTTCGTTGGCAGAAAAGAGGTGCACAAGTGAATGCCCAATCAGGTACAGTTGATTATAAACTGCCTTAACAATCCAACTTTAAGAGTGTTTCTTTCTAAAGAGACACTCTGGGCAGGGAATTTCAAAATAGTTTATATAATAGCAATTGCATTTTATTTTTTAAACTAATGACTATTTTCAAATACATAAGCATGGTGAAATAAGACATTTTATACAATAAGAGGCATCTTTCTGTGTTTTAAGTCAAACCAGAACAAGGGTTTATTTTCCCAAAACAATGGTTTTAGAGTTTGGTTTTTCTTTTATTACTAGACAAATGAACTTAGTGAGGCAGTTCCATTTGTGAGAATAAAAGTCAACACTTTAGAGCTCATGCTACTAAGGCCAAATTTTAAGCTTTTAGTAATTAAGGCAAGAGCTACTAAGAATTGGTGCTCTAACTTTGCAGGCTTTGTGGAGACTTGTGTCCTACCATAACACACACTAGCTGAACCCTGTGGTCTGCATGCAGTTCCTAGGTTAAGTGCAAAGTAGCTCCCTTCCTAGAATTCACTAAGACTAAGGGTATGTATGCAGAGAGCACCACCATTTCCTCAAGAGCAGTTCTGTTCAGAAACTGCTGATATAGATAGAAGGTAGTTCTAAGATCTTTTTGTTCTGCTCATTTCCATTTGCCCTCATTTATTTTTATCAAAACTTGTATTGTTTCCACTCAAACCTTTCCCCAAAAAGAACCTGCATCAAGAATATCCAACCACTATTTTTTGCTGTTGGATAAAAAAAAAAAAAAAAAAAAAAATGCTTTCAAAAATTTACCCGAGTTCTGAGAAGTCAAGTTGCTCAACGGAGTATGAGAGAAGGCTTTTGGGATATGTCAAATTGACATAACCATAGGATTTTCAATGTAAAGTGCACTCTACTTCCACTCACACCTCTAGCCTTCATTATTAACAAGCCAGGGATCTTTTGTGCTTAGTTTCAATCATCTCTAAAACAAGTAATCCATCTTTACCTTATAGAACATGAGATTTCATGTAATAAGTTTGAGACTTTATGCCTCCTATGTAATTAAATGATAGCTGAATAAAAGCACCTCGAACAAAATTACCTCATTCCTCTTACAGATTTTCATGTTTTCTACAAAAATACAGACAACATAAAAATATGAGCTAGAAGGCTATAATGTAAGATCCAAGAATCCTGAAAAGGCCAAGAAATAAGACTGCTATTACTAGTGTGTGTGTGTGTACATATCTCTAACCTATATTTGAAAGGATTGCTGGTCTCAGCTACAAACTTGATTAGTTGTCTTTAAATATGATAAAAGTATACTAATTAAGCAGCAGCAGATATAAAAAATGAAGTTCCCCAAGTCCCCAAATTGTTTACATTTAACCATTTATATTTTGTCCTTACAAGTATGTATCTAAATTTACTTACAAAACCCTCCCTTACAAAACTATACCTAGTATTTTAATGTACTCCTTTCTCAGAAAACCAAAAATACCTTAAATCATCTCAAATTATATTTAGTTCTTCTCGAAATCCTTGATAAAAACTCGTATATACTGCAAAGCCAGTCCTAAAGAGCTCATTACTACTAACAGGCATCTTCTTTTAGAAGCTACTTATATTCTCAGTACTGGGAAGACAGCCACACTGAGACTAATTTGAGGGTTAGGATTAATGATAACTTCATTTGGAAAATATTAATAATAAAACATAACTAAGATTTATCTGGCATGCTTGAATTTCCTAAAAGATAAACTTCCATTAATTTGTAATGATTCTCTTCAGAGTTCTCATTAAATGATGAGACATTTTCTTTGCAATACTGCAAGCCAAATGAGATGGAGAACTGAAGAGATCTTTCCTGCCACTCTCCTATGGGACTTGTGTTCTACCCACCCCCAAACACTCACACACCACTTTTCCACATTTGCACATCTTAACAGCGTGTTCAAATAAGAATGCCACACTCGCCCCATGATTAATAGAAATTCAACTGAACTCTTTCAAAATTTCCTTGATCTGCCTTATTCATGTAGAATAAACCATTTCCACTAAACATCTAAACCCACTACACATCTAAACACATCACAATATAGTGCTTGTGATGATGTGTTTTGACTTTTATAGGCCATCTCCTGAGTACAGGTCAAAATCATCTTCATTTTTATAATTCCAAGTACTTCTTCAAATCGAAGATGCCACTGATTGCAAACTCTTTATCTTTTCTACTACTAGGAAAACAAAATGAACAAACAGGACTACAGATCATGCCATTAACTGTGAAGACTTACCTTGAATTGAGAAATGATAAATGCATACAAATATATACCTTAGGGCAACGGTCGCCAACCGTGGACCACTGATGGTCCGCAAGGTCTGAAAAGTTGGTGACCGCTGGTTGAAGAAAACCTTTGGAGCAGCAGTCACCAACCAGTGGTCCATGTGGTCCGAAAGACTGGCGACCGCTGCCTTAGAATCAATGAAATATGGTAGTATTTATTTTTATTAAATTTATTGAAATAAACTGATTAACGTTTTTATTCAGATGTTCCATTCCGTCCCACCGGCTCACAAACTCCCTTTCCCACCTTCAAACAAAACCTTCTATGGTGGACATAATTCAAAGAAGCATTCATTATAAACTCCCTCTCAACTTGGTCTTGGGGCTCACTTTTGCTGTGATAGGTATACAAGGAAAATGCACATTAAAAACCCTCTTTCACATGTGCTAATAAAGCTCATGAACATATGCAAAAGCAGGATGGAACCAAAATAATTAATTTATTTTTTTGCTGCCCTTAGCAGTCTAGGTTAATACCACCAATACTATTACTTCTGGCTGGAAAAAATGATCACTAAAGTATTATCAAAGATTCTGGGTAATTAGCAGAAAGTAGTTGTACTTAAATATCTGAAAAATGAAAAATATACTCTGTCCAGACGTATTCTCAGTACATACTGCAATGTGTACACAGGCCTGAAAAACTGTCAAGTGTAACAACTGTTATCCTGATAGAAAATTAAATGAATTTTTTAGAAGGAAACCTATTTCTAATAGATAAAAGATAAAATGTTGATAAAACAAATCAACACCAGAAGCAGTCTTATATAATGTTTTTATAATTTAAGGATGTTTTTAAAAGTCAAGGAAAAAAATGTTAAATGATGTAAACCAAAACGAGCAAAAACGGGTATATATATTCAGGTTCCTAATTAGTGTATGACTATGATGCCTTTAAACAATAACAACAAAACAACCAAACTTACCTATAAACAACCAAAAGCATAAGTTAGTTACCAGCAGATGTCTCTTAATGAGTCACTAGGGTACCCCTAAAATTGGTCTACCAACTTAACCAAAGAAGGCTGGCTGCTATATGATCAAGAATGGATTAACCTATTCCCAATATAGAAAAAATGTTTTTTATTTCAATAAAGTAGGGTCTTAAGAACACAGTGAAAGTCAATTTTTGAGAACTGTGTAACCATAAACAACCTTGTTAAAAGACTATCTGTTACTCTAAAAGAGTTGACAAACCATTCTATAAAAGTGTACGCAGTACATACTCTAAGCTTTGTGAGCCACGTATGGTTGGTCATATGGTCTCTCACCTTTTTTAAACAACCCTTTAAAAACATAAAAACCATTTTTCAGTTTGCCAGTTGCATAAAAATAGACCACAGGCCAGATTTCACCACAACTACCACCCTGCTCTAAAATATCTGAGGTAACACAATGTCAATAAAGCTGGAGAAAAATCATTTGTGGAATTAAAAAATGGACCATCTGTAGACATCTGTGCTAGGCATTCTGTAACTTGAGAGAGGCTGTGCTTTGTGAACTCAGTTCTATTAGGTATAAATTTTCCAAATTATGAAAATGTTTCTTCATGATTTCATTTGAGACAAGTCTAACAAGAAGAATGCCTAATTTGTAATTAGTAATGCAATCTAAGGTTAAAAAATAGTAACTGAGTTAAAATGATCTCAGGTGCCATCTTAATGATGGAATGTAACACTCTACGGCAATATACTTTACAGATATACTTTAACCCTTTGCTGGATACTAACGAGAAAGAATAAAGTCAGGACAATCAGCTGCTCAAAATGTGGCACAAATACATAATCGGTGTAGCTTAGCATTAGCTCTTCTGACCTGAAATCAGTCATCAATTCTTAGGCAATGAGACCTAAAAATACCAACAACATGATAGTATATAGATAAGTAATTCTACCAGAAGCAACACTTACATAATGCCAAGAAAGCATGCTTCGAGGCCATGAGCACTAGCACTCTCCGGAGGATGTCCTTATTAATTATGTAGTTCTTTATGTGGTAGGTATGATGCTCCACACAAAACGTTAACAATTCCAATACAAGTGCCAACAACTGGGCAGTCTGAAAATCATCTAAAATAAACAAAACACAATTTATATTTAATGGATAATTTTCTTTTTCTCCCCAAATATAAGAACCAAAATTCAAATCAAGTAAAATTCCTTCTATTAACCTAAATATTTTAAAGTTAAGGAAAAGGAAACTAACATTCACTGAATGCCTACCATGTACTAAGAATGACGCTTTACATTTTTTCTTCATCTAAATAACTCTATGAGGAATTAGTTTTACAAGACCCACGTCTGAACAGTTAGTAAAGCAGAGATGGGATACAAATGTACTACATCTGCTTTATTCCAAGTGCAAGAATGCTCTACCACGTCTTTAACACACCCCTCAGCATAGCATAGGTTCTGCCAGACACATCTAGTCTTTGGTGGAATTATTCTCTCTACTCCTATGAATGAAGTGTGTTCTGTGCCTCCTTTACTATACATAATGAATCCATACTGAATTACCATGATTGGTGTATCTTCCTCACCAGGCAGTAAGCCTCTGAATGTATTTTACTAATTTTTTCAATTCTCCCATTAAGCCCCTAAGGATTATAGCACATGCCTTCCATGCAATGGGTTCTCAATAAATGTTTGATGAATAAAACATCTGAGTCTGGAAAAAAGCCTCAAGCTTTACCTAACAGGAATAAAGTAGGTAGGAGAAATGAGTATATCTTGTTTCCAAGACTTGATTCCAAAGTCATTAAAAGTAAATTTAACATTTATTTTCTAAGCAGTGCTGTAAGTTAAAATATTCTATACTGATAATTCATATGACAAAATAATATAGTTATTCGGAAAGCTTCAATAAGGAATTTCCCAATGAAGACCCTAAAACTACTTTCTAAATTAAACAGACAAGCTAAAAGCAAAAGGAATAAAATGCAGAAGTAATAAATAATCATGTTTTGATTCATCCTCAATGCAAATATAAACAGCTTAATATTGAGTACAAGCTTTGCTCTACTACACATCTCAAGTATAAATAACTTAAAATGAATTTTCTCATAGCTACTTCTATTTATTTCACCTATATAAATGCAAACTAAAAACAAATACTGCCAACAAAAAATTGTTTTAAAATTCTGAAGGCGCCCTGGCCAGATAGCTAGAGTTGGTTAGAGCATTGTCACAATACATCAAGGTTGTGGATTCATCGGGGACAAAAATCAACCCATGAGGGCATACTGGTAAATAAATGGAACAATAAATCCCTCCGCGTCCTCCCATTAAAATAAAATTTAAAAATCCGAAAGCAATTCTTATTTTCTTTGATCTCTGATTATAACACTTTAAAGAAATTTTACTTTGAACACCTCTTCTGAAAATACATTAGACCTCTATGTTAACACCATGAGTTTCAGAATTCAAGAACTACCAATCTGCATTATCTTACCTTTGCTAGGTTTGTCTTCCGTGGTATTTGCCAGTAAAGGAGCAGTGAGGACATGCATACAGTGTTTGTAGAAGAAACCCAGAAATTCAGTCTTTTCTGTTTTCTAAGGAACCAAAAACACTTCCATGAACTTTAACTGCATTGGTTACTATCAGCAATAATCATTATACTAGTATGATAAACAGAAAAACACCCGTGGCTTACATTGGAAGTAGCTAACATGTTCTCTGGGTCAACTAAAGTTCGAAGCAGGCCCATAAGTTGGACTGCTCCTCCAAGTTCAGGGTCTGTATCACAAATCATATGTTCTATAATGAGGTTGATGAGCAAAATATCCTGGTGAGAAAAATACAATAAGGATCACTTATTATGGGGGAATGGAAAAAGCAAATGCTATGACATACTACAGCATTATAGCTAGCTCTAGCAATCTTGTTAACCTCAAACAAAATGAAATGATTGACTGACTTAACAGGTATATGGCAGTGTTTCCCTAAAATGTGGCACAGGCACATTACACTAAATACTACCAAAATTAAAGTTTCTTTCCTTTTCTAGTATCTGTAAATCCCTCTGATTAAAGCAAAAACAAAGTTTCAATTTGGTACTAATAATCTTTATACCTTTTGATAACAAAATATCCTTCCTGAAGAAGGCAAATGGGCCTTGGGTTCATAGCTTTAACAGTAAGAATATTTAGCTAAAATTTTTAACATTGTTCTACTTTCACTGCATTTTTATGGGATTCCTTCTATTCATGGCAAATGATATCTACATCTATATTCCATTTATGGAAACAATATAAAGTTTCCACTTTAAGAAAAAAATTAGTTGGTACCTGAATGTCTGAAATCGGGGAAACAAGATTATAATATTTAAAGGAAAACACAGGCGAATAAATGTATTCTATAGACTCCAAATGTCACTATGACTGGTGTTCCTGGCACAAGGAGTAAATAAAAATTGAGAAGGATTCAATGAGAAAATCCCTGCTCTTGCCTATATATGCAATGGTAGGATAGACAAAAAGAAAATGCAGACAGTATATGGAAATGATGATTAAGACTAGGAATCAAGAGACCTACTGCATTTGAGTAAACTACATTAATGTATCTTCAACTAGTGGGTTACAGGACCAATAAGAATAGCCTTTATTTTAATGCAGATATTTTGGCTTTCAAGATAGGTCTATTTTATAAAAGAAAATGGTAATTAAAAAACAACAACCTTAAATATAGAAGTTACAGTCTACTTCATTTTGACATCACAACACATTAATTAGGATCTTTTTAAAAGTAAAAGTTTATTTTCTCTTTTTGTAAAACTATGGTAAGAGAAAAAGATCCACACAATTCCAGCCTAAGAGGATGTGCCCTACTCTCACCCCACTCCTTAGGAAGGTGAGGGCGTGCCCTAGCTGCTTTGGCTCAATGAATAGAGGGTTGGCATGTGGACTGAAGGGTCCCAGGTTCGATTCCGGCCAAGGGCACATGCCTGGGTTGTGGGCTTGATCCCCAGGAGGGGGCATGCAGGAGGCAACCAATCAATGATTCTCTCTCATCATTGATGTTTCTATCTCTCTCTCCCTTCCTCTCTAAAATCAATAAAATATATTAAAAAAAAAAAAAGAAGTTGAGGGCAGAAAATCTTAGTTTATTAGTAAGTAAAAAATGTGTGTATGTATGAACAAGACAACAGCTTGTTCCCTATGGTTAGGTAAAGGCCCCTAAATACTTTCCAAGGAACTGTGCTTCATTTCTTCATTCTTGATGATTCTGAGACTCAATCCCTAGCAAAGTCAATGTTTTCCTAGGAAAGTTATTAATTCCACATACAGAATAACAATTTATTGATAAATGATTTAAACATTACAGAAAGTTAACTTCAGAATTAATAAATAATCTAAAAATTTTAAAAAGAAATTTAAGTTGAGCATTAACAAATAACTGCTGTAAGACACACTTTAAAACTGAGACAGTCGCCGATTTAGGGGAAGAATAAGCCAATTGATATTATGGCTACACTTTTCCCAAACATCAACTATTTAAATCTTAAATAAGTACAGTTACTGTTAGTGCAAATAATATTTACCTTGTTGGTTATTTTTTGCTCTGTTAACTTCTTACTTACATCATCATTCTGTTGTGCCTCCTGCATGACAAACTCTCGTACCATGGATGGATTATATTCAACCAAGTATGAGAATATATCAGTAGCAGCACTTCGCACCTGTGTATCATCCATGCCCTGCAGATAAAAAGAACTTATTTCTCCTATATTATAAAAACATGGAACTTTTGTATGGCTACATAAATTCAAAACCTAACAAATTATAAGAAAACACTGCAATAAAAAAAAAAGAGGTAAAGGAAATTCTGCATATAAAAACCCTTTTCCATGGATAAAGTTATACTTTCTTTATTCCTGTTTACTTTTCTACTTTAACATGTCATCTAATAAGCTGCAAAGTTAACACATTATTAAAAACTAGTAAAAATTCGTGCAAGAGTAGGCCTTCTTTCCCCCAGCTGCTGGCACTGTCTTTCCTCCAGCACCCGGGACCCAGACTTCCCTCCTCCAGGCGCCACAGGTACTCGGGCTGCTTTCTTCCTCTGGCCGCTGCAGGCACCTTGGACCCAGGCTGCTTCCCTCCTTCGGCCACCCACGGGCACCCAAGACCGGACTGGCTTCCCTCCCGCCCTGGCTTCGACAGGAAGGACATCCGGAAGACGTCCAGTCTAATGAGCATATTACCCTTTTGTTATTATAGATACTAGAGGCCTGGTGCACAGCATTCGTGCACTGGGGAGGGGGGGGGGGTCCCTCAGCCCAGCCTGCACCCTACAGTCAGGAGCCCTCA
Organism: Myotis daubentonii; assembly: GCF_963259705.1. Taxonomy (NCBI): domain Eukaryota; kingdom Metazoa; phylum Chordata; class Mammalia; order Chiroptera; family Vespertilionidae; genus Myotis; species Myotis daubentonii. Next base: position 8,572,695 of record NC_081840.1, read on the forward strand.
GGGGAATGTCCGCCAAGGGGTCCTTAACGCTGCAGCGGAGGTGGGAGAGGCTCCCGCAACTGCTGCCCAGTGTCACCAGCTGTGAGCCCGGCTTCTGGCTGAGTGGGGGAGTGCACTGACCACCAGGGGGCAGCTCCTGTATTGAGCGTCTGCCTGCTCATGGTCAGTGCGCATCACAGCGACAGGTCATTCCGCTGTTCAGTCGATTTGCATATTAGGGTTTTATTATATAGGATGGAAAATTCCTAAGGATTCTTTCAGCACTATGTAAGAACTCTAACACTGGAATTTTATAGCTTTTTAACTAGAGGTCCGCAGTCTCTAGGCATGGCCGGCGATCAAAGCGCGAGCATCTGTCGTGGAAGGGTAGGTCCCAGCTGACCTCTGGGCCCTGGGCAGTACCTGGGTCCCCGCGCGCCCTCCTCGGCCTAAGTCACAGTGCCCGAGTCCCCACGCGGAGATGCAGTGAGTGCAGCTGGATGCCGTGAGCCAGGGCACAGCTTGGGCCTCTGGGCCGCCCAGTGGTGCTGCACAGAAGCCATCTGGCCTTGCAGACCAGCTCCTGCGCGAACCCATGGGGAGCTTGGCCAGCCCCTGTGGTCCCGGCAGCTACGGCCTGGCTCACCCGGAAGAGGCTGCATGGGTGCAGGGTGGGCTCCTCGCGGGCAACCAGCACCTGAGAACCTGCTGCCAGAGCCATGTTCCGTGCCACCCCCTGGTGGTTAGCGCACTTCATAGTGAGTGGTCAAACGACCACCTGAGGGGACAATTTGCATATTAGGCTTTTATTATATAGGATACTGTGTAATACACAGCTAATATTAAATATTGGCTATAATTAAATACTTGCATGTTACATATGTTACCTTCGTGGATTAAAAACATAATAGTAATTAAATATAAGGAGAAACAGACTTACAAGGATGACTTCTAAAGCTGGTAATATGCCCATGTTTGACAAAGTCTTGAAAAAAGCATCTCTGTTTTGAGGTTGTAGCGTTTGGGAAAACGCACAAAATTCTTTTAAAAAGTTAACCTGAAATTAGGAAAAAGGATCAGTGAATATAAAAAAATCAGTTGTTTTAGTTTCACGTCCTCTATAATATCAAAGTTCTTACCAATTCTTGTCTTTTTTCCTCATCTGTTGCTTCATCTGTTAGTTGTGCAAACAAATCTGTCAGAAATTTTTCATCTTCCTGTGAAATCAAGGATAAATTATGCTACTTAATGGTAAAAGTATAATAAAAAATTTCAAGATGCTATAATAAAAGATACAAATTGTAATAACTGCAAAAAGGGAAGAAGGTATTGATGATGCTATTTTTTTTAAGAGAGAAAGAAAAACCAAACTATTAAAGGATAAATTGGAGATTTACACAGAAAGATTGTTCTTTATATTTTGGCAGCACTCTATTTCCTAAGTCTATTTAAGGGCCACATTTTAAATATTTCACACTTTTCAGGCCATATGGTCTCTGCCACAACAACTCAACTCTGTTGTTACAGGCCAGATGGTCTCTGCCTCAACTACTCAACTCTGTTGTCATAGTAGGATGCAGCCATACAGTATGTAAATGAGTGTGCTGTGTTCAAATAAAACTTTATTTACAAAAGCAGGTATGGGTCATATTTATAGACCCTGGTTTTCATAAGGTTTCGTAATTTTAACTTTAGAAATTAAGGTTCTACAACCTCTCAAATAACGATTAAAATGAAAATAAAGCTTCCTTGATGTTTAAAGACACAGAAATGACTCAATTTTTTAAAGGGCTACATTCAGAGCTTTTAAAGAAACATCTATTATTTGAAGATAGCCATATACACAATTTAACATTGCGTACCGCATAGAAATCTCTAAGACATCCACCAGGGACTGCACGTTTTTGGGCAAACTGCATGTTATTTAAATCATCATAATGCATTTTAGGTGTTGTTTTTCAATAACTGTAACATTTTTATTTACAAAAACAATTAAACAATTAAAGTTCCTAGTACTTTTTTAACGAATGGTACTGCGTAAAACATTTTCCTCTATGAAGAGGGACCAAACAAAATTTACATAAGTATCTAGATTCGCTCCTTTTTCTATTGGCGTGAAAAACGAAAACACTCGTGAGTGGTCCTTAACAGATGGCACGCGAAACACGAGAAAACTCCTGAGCGGTACGAAATGTGTTAATATGCATTAAATTTTTAAAAGGATTCAAAATACATTCTCATAGGGTAAGAACTTGGAAAGAACCTCAGGTATTAGCTTGCCTCCTTATTTTATAACTGAGAGAGATTGAGAAATTTAACCAAAGCCCAATCACAATAGGTAGTAGTAGAGCCTTCTTGATTGCCCATTTAATTTTTTTCCATCACTATTTTAAAGATTTTTGTTTTAATTCCATACTACCTCAGACTAGAAGTAAATTCAACATTACTTCAGCCCTACAGACATGCCTAAGTCTAAATATATATATAGATACCTATATGTATATGTATGTACATATATAATATCCCACTAGATCAGGGGTGGGCAAACTTTTTGACTCGAGGGCCACAATGGGTTCTTAAACTGGACCGGAGGGCCGGAACAAAAGCATGGATGGAGTGTTTGTGTGAACTAATATAAATTCAAAGTAAACATCATTACATAAAAGGGTACGGTCTTTTTTTTTTTTTTTTAGTTTTATTCATTTCAAACGGGGCCGGATCCGGCCCGCGGGCTGTAGTTTGCCCACGGCTGCACTAGATTATAACCTCCATATTCCCTGTTCTAGATGCTCAAGAAGCATTTTATGATATTGAAGTAGTTTGGTTACTCCCGCCTTTACTTTTTCTAAAATGTACAAATAGGCTAAAATAACATCCAATTTCAAGATGTATCCCAGATATAATATATTCCACCAAAAGGCAATCAAATAATTAAAAAAAGATTCTCTGAACTGCTACATTTGGGGTACAGAAGTAGAAAGAATAAGAACATTTAATAGCATTATGTAGAGTAGTCAATGGTAAGAGATATGATTGTGTACTTAAGGTGGTAAAAACCTGCTTTAAATTATACCTCCATCACTCCTTGTCAAAAATGAGTAAAATTCTCTTCTTCAAAGAAGCACTAACAAGCTGCAATTATTCATTACTTAATAAGTAAAACTAGCATTTTACAGGTATAAAGACCAAGAAAACACAGAAGGGACAAATCACTGCATACCAAGATGAGAACCACGTGGAGCTAAAGAAAAAGACCCACAGCACTCAGTACTAGCCAAGGAAACCAGGAATCAAAACTGGACCAGAACACAGGCTCTACTAGGAAGCTAGCAAAAACTAGTTTTATATCAAAGAACACATGGAAATTGGTACGAAAACCCTTCTTCCTCCTCCACTGTCAATTATAATACACTGTATAGAAGATTACTAGTATACTTACCAGACTATATTGCCTATATTATTTGTGTCCGTTTTAAATGAATGGAAAACATGTCAAATTAGTCAACATGAACTGGAATAATTACTAGTTCCAGAAAAGTAGCTTTGGTAAAATTACTTCTATTTGAAGTCCCTTTTTTTAAAGGGTGACAAAGGCCAAAGACACTGGAAATACATCAAGTGTCTAAAAAGATACACTCGTTAAAATTAAATTTGCTGCCTTATTTATAACATGTGCTACCAAGTAGCTTTTACTGATATTTATTTGCCTCCTTTTTTATTTAACAAATTCAGGTTTCAAATAATTATTTTGTTTGTAGATCTCAGGTAAGGCTTTATAATATATCTTTCAAGTCATATCACCTATCTGTTATTCTTATAATATCATGGGCATCAAAGAAACAAAAAACGGGAAGTATGCAACTCACAAACCTTTCCACCATGCAGACTTCTATTTCAGTTAGAGTAGACTAATTCACATGCTATGGGATATGATATTGAGAGGTTTTTTGGTTTCAGGAGTGTTACAAATGCAGACTACTGGCCAGCTCAGAGATTTTGAATCATATTTTGTGCAGAATCCAGAAAATTGCAGCCTAGGCCATTCTGATACAAGCACCCTAAAACACCAGACCTGACACTGGGCATACTGTTAAAAGAAAACTTAGTTATTTAAAAGGATCACAAAATTATTTCTGCTGAAGACAAAAGTTTAAATGTTACTGATCCAATGGGTATTGTTTTAAGTAGGAAAAAAATGATCAAACTCACCTGCAACATACCAACAATCTCTACCTTATTGAAAAAGATGAAGGAGTGAAGTGTTGATAACATATTTTCTTCAAAGACTGAAGGGGTAGGTAGAACCATATCTTGTATATACTGGACTCTGTATGTCTGATGAATTTTTTGTTTCAGCTCAGGATCTGATATGGGAATCACTTCTTTAAACTTGGCTGTTTTTGTTAGAAACTCCCTGTGTTTTCGTGGTTGTGATAAAGCAGGATCATATTCTAAGCATCCAATAACATCCATTATACATTCCTCAGAGAACATAACTTCGAAAAGAGCAGTTCGATTCAAGAGGAAGATGCCTTTGATAATTTCATACAAGTGGTGCAGTCCTTCAATATTTTCCAAATCCTCACATACATGAAAAAGCTCTAAGAGCTTTTTAATATAACCCTCATTTTCCAGTGCTAGTGCAAGTTTTTCACGACGCAGGGGGGAAGGTAAAGATGATGCCACAAGTTCTGCAATTTCCTCAAGACGACTTAATTCACAAGATGGCAATTCTAAACCTGGCGATGACATATCATCAAAACGCTCCTCTTCAGATTCATCTACAAGGTCCTGAGTGATGTCCACTGAAGGGTCCTTTCCTTGAACCTATTAAATCAGATTTATGATAGCTGACAAGATAATCAAGCAAATTAAAATGATATTCTTACATAAATACAAGAGATGTTCTAAGAAAACTATAATAAGCTCAGCCAGCGTGGCCCATTGGTTGAGCATCGACCCATGAATCAGGAGGTCACCGGTTCGAGTCCCGGTCAGGACACATGCCTGGGTTGTGAGCTTAATTCCTGGGGAGGGGGGAGTTGGGCGGCTGTGTGTGCAGGAGGCAGCCGATCAACATCTCTTTCATCAACATTTCTCTCCCTCTCCCCTCCTCTCTCTAAAATCAATAAAAACATTTTAAAAACTGTGATGATAATTTTCAAGTTTAAGACTCCAATTGCCTATTTTCCTAAGTTACATTTCTACAAATAATATATACTTTCTATTTTAAGATATGGAATGAGATTCCTCATAAGTGCAAGGTTTACCAGTAACAGAAACATTCTAGGATATGCTAACCTACCTGTGAACAGAGTGCTCTGTAGACCCTACCTTCAGACCCTCAATGTAGAGGCCTGATATTGAAACATCCACTCACATCTTATATCCATGGCCCTCTTTTACAACAGACCAGGGCAAGTCTCAGGAACATTCATAGCACTGTGCTTCCAGGCTAGTCATCAAACTCCTCAAAGTTAAGCTTTGAGTTAAATTCAAACAAATATCATAATGCTGAAACCATAGACAATATATCTAACTGTAAGCAACAAAGAAAATACTTAATGTCAATTATAAAAAATCAAGGGCCAAAGGGCATATACAAAATGGCTTTGAACCAAAGTGGGTCACTGATGTGCTGTACACACTGGTTGGTAGGTCCAAAAATATGATTAAGAAAACCGAGTGGGAAACAAGTGTACCCATACAAAAATGGAACCACACAACCTGCTATCCCCAAGAATATCTACTAAAAATTAGACAACCAAACCACAGAAAAGTTTTCCCATCTACATACATAAACCTTTCATGGTCCTCCAGAAGAAGTCCTTAATTTTGTCATAAAACCCCAAATTTATGTCAGTATAGGGGCTTTAATTATAAAAAGATAACTTAACTCTTCACAGCTAAATACATTTTAAGGTAAAACAGTATTTTTACAAAAGGTCAAAGACACATGTTGAAACAAAACTATTTTGCTCTCTTGGCAAAACTGCCACTAGTGTTGCCCAATAGGCCAAATTGAATGGTGGAAGCATGGAAAAATTAGGCCTTACATGAAATGGCCAAGAAACTTAAATTGCTAACTAAGCATAGTTAAGAGATAGTGCCCTGGTCAGGTAGCTTAGTTGGTTAGAGTGTCATCCTGATAAATCAAGGTTGCAGGTTCGATCCCTGGTCAAGATACATACAAGCAACCAATAAATGCATAAATAAGTGAAATAACAAATCAATGTCTGTCTGTCTCTCCCTCCATCCCTTTTTTAAAAAAAATCAATAAAAACGTTTTTAAAAAAGCTATTGTTGACGAATATTGGAAGGGAAGAAGGCCTGGAATATGTCTTGAAATATGCTGTAAGGTGATACCATCTTGACCTTAACCCAGTGGGCAGCACCACTCACAGGAGGCTAGGCACATTTACAGCTTGTACCTGGCATGACCTCAAGTTTAGCTCTGGATTTGTTAATTACACAAGTTCTCATTATAATTTTAGATTCCTAATTTTCAAGCCATGGTTTTACCTATAAAAAAAAAGGGTAGCATTTGATTTTTTTTTTTTAAAAGGAACAAGAGCCTTTATTGTAATGAAAATGCTATCTTCTTGAGGTAATTTGCAAATATAACGTTTAAGAAGGTAATGAATGAAAAGGGTCTGCACTTAAGATACTCTTGGAATCTGATCTGCTCAGGAAATTAAGATGGAATTATAAAATTTGACAAATATGTTTCAGTCTTACTTTCAAAACAAAAACAACGGAAGAATGGAAACAAAAGGTATAAGCTAGCAAAGAGCTTTCATTAAGAGAAAGTATAAATTTTAGCCGTCTGGACAAGAAGATAATGAGAATGTGAAGGCCATAAAAAATATAAAAAGGGAAAAGAGATGTGCCCAAACATAACTGCTATCCAAGAGTATACTAGAAAATGGTTTCTAGATCAAAAAATGGTGAGATCTTGAGAAACATGTAAGATCTCAGAGAGCGCAAAATATAATGAATTCCCTAGTATACGCCATGATCCAGAAATACGATTGAAAAGTATAAACAGGATCATAAAAGAGTGACTTAGAAACAAAATACTGAACACATTATGTAAAAGTTGGAGAAGGTCAGAAAAGAACATTAAATAGCCAGTGATTCCTAGGAAAGCATACAAGTACTATATTAGCTGTGCCCCAAATGAAGATGACTAAGGAAAAGTACAGTAAAAACTAGACAATTATATTAAAGGAGAGCAACAGATTGAGTGCAGGTTTGAGTTAAATAATTGGCTTAATAGAAGATTGTGCCCAGAGTGTGACTGCTCAACTCAGAAAGGTGAAGGAGAAGAAAACTTGTCTGAATAGGTGCTAATAATTTTAGCATACCTGAGCTCATTAATTTCACCTTTTTTGAGAGAACTTTACAGACAAAACATTGAGGAATATGCTATAAAAATAATGTAATGGAACAGGAAACAAAGAAGGCATTTAGATGTTAGTCTCTTAGAAGGAAGCGACAGCTTGACAGGTAGGTTAATTTCTAAAAAACACAGCTGAGTAGAATGCATAGCAGAGATAAATTCTGTAAGTTAAGGAAAAACTGTCTCAAGGACACTGTAACTTCTATTAAGGCAGTGGCTCTCAAATTTCAGGGTGCAATAGAATTGCCCAAAGCAAGGGTTGATGAACTATAGCCAAACTTGGCCTACCACCTGTTTCTGTAAATAAAATTTTATATGAAGAGAACCACTCCCATTTATTTAAGTGTTATCTATGGCTATTTTCGCACTAAAACAGCATATTTGAATAGCTGTTAAACTGAAAGTCTAAAATACTTAGTTTTCGCCCTTTACAGAGAAAATCTGACCTAAATTATTCTTATAAAAGCCATGCTCTACCAGGCCAGTGTAGCTCAGTGAACTGAGCATCATCCCATGCATTACGTGGTCACTGGTTCAATTCCCAGTCAGGGCACATGCCCGGGTTGTGAGCTTGATCCCCAGTAGGGGGAGTTGCAAGCTCAAACCCCAGTATGCAGGAGACAGCTGATAAATGATTCTTTGATCAATGATTCTTTCATCATTAATGTTTCTATCTCTTTTCCTCTCCCATCCTATCTAAAAATCAATAAAAACATTAACAAACAAACAAACAAAAATAAACCATGCTCATGCTGCCGGTCTGAGGACTAAACCTTGATAACCACTGAATTAAAGAATCTGCTCAAGATTGTTCTCCATCTAAAAGAAATTTTAGAGATAGAGAAACTATCCTTAAGATGCAATGGTCTAAATGAGTCCATAACAAGAGCCAATGACTTAAATCATTGGAGCACATAAAATGCATTCACAATAAATTATGGAGATTATAGACTGAGGTACTTGTCACTAGGAAAGTCTAGAATCAACTAGAATATACAAGATGAAGTTGAAGAAATAGTGAAGAGCCACAAAGGTTACTGAACAAAGAGTGATATGATCAGACTTGCATTTTTAAAAAGACCACTCTAGCTATGTTATAGATTTGAAAAGACCAGTCAAGATGAAAGCAAAAAAACAACAACCTCAAAAAACAGCAAAATGATGGTGGCTTAGTAAACTGTGATAGTGAAAATGAAGATAAGTGAATGGATTTAAGATTTAGAATTGAGCAACTGAATGAATATAAGGGGTAAAGGAAGGATAAACACAACCTTCAAGTTTCTGGTTTCAGCAATTGGATGGCATTTACTCAGATGAGATGAGGGATATAGGAGAATGAACAGATCTAACTGAGATTATGTTTGGTTTTGAATTATTAAACCTGAGATGCAAGTGAGCCCTAATGGATGAGCTATCAAAGGCAGCTGAATAGAAAACTGGCATCCAGCCCTGGCTGGGTAGCTCAGTTGGCTAGAGCTTCATCCTGATACACCAAGATTGTGGGTTCAATCCCTGGTCAGGGCACATACCAGAATCAACCAATGAATGCACAAATAAGTGGAACAACAAATCAATTTCTCTCAAATCAGTAAGAAATTAAATAAATAAATAGAAAACTCTGGCATATAGCAAAGGTCTATCTGGGCTGGATGTCTGGTGTCAAGAAACTGAACTTTTCTATAATTCAAGCTTTTCACAGAAAGCAGTAAATATAAAAGATCTATATGAAATGCTTGTGTATAGGATTTATTTAAAATCTTGGGCATTAGCTGAAAGCACAGCAAAAAACCCCCCACAAAATACTAAAGAATATGTTGGTTTTCTAGTTTTTAAAATTACCTGACATATTTTCTCCCAAATTTCATCACATCCAGCTTTTTCTTGAAAGCTAAGGGCCAAATCATAGTTTTCAGCTTCCGACCACACAATCAAAGTATCCTTGGAAGAAAAAAAGAAGTCTGAATTATTAACATACATTACCACAAACTGCTTCGAAGTATAAAGCAAATTAAGAAAACAAAGAATTGAGAATAGTACTCATTTTTACTTTTTGCAACACTGGTATCAGTAATTAACTATGCCTTTTTATACTTCACTTGAAAACTCTTTTTCTTTAGAAATTTAACTAATATATGGAAAACATGACAAAATGAGCATACAATCTAAATGTACTAAAACATACAGGGTGAACATTGTATCCTATGCTTGCACATTAAGTTACAATTTAGGCTCAAAGAAAAGTCTGAGCATTTAATAACTAGGGCATATTATGAGGATGGGATTGATAAACCTAGCTCCTCCTCCTCCTGTTGTCAACATCAAGTGCTCTTTATCTGGGGCCCATGAAGTATTGGCTAAATGTGTAGTGTGTGAGTATTCATCTAGACAGTTTTTAAACATGCACCAGTGTTGTGGTTCAAGAAGCAAGGTCCTACCACCACTTTACACTTACTCACTTTTTTTAATAACAGTAAGTTCAATCAACAGTTTTTATTAAGATATAATCTCAGCAAGACACTACACTTAAAACACAGAGACCATTTTATATCCCCTGTAATATAAAATAATGTGTATTCTACAATATGCATGGTATAATAAAAATATTTATAGGGTCTAGGTATCTTCTCAAACTTGCACACTGACATGCACACTGTTTCACAGCAATCAACCATTTCAAAAAAAAAGGGTCCTCTAATTGAGAGAAGTCTATGAAATGTTGAAGGACACTAGAGAGAGTTACATTTAAATCCAACTGATAAGAAACTGGAAAGAGCCAATCAAAGGCTGGCTAAGCATCTATTAGGGTACTAAAAGTTCCTGTATTGAGGAGGAAACATGATTAGATTATATTTAAGGTACCTTAAAGGATATCTATTAACACTGTGCCAGTTTCTAATACTTTTCATTATCAAAGACACTTCTTACTATACATAAATGGATCCCATGTTTAAAAATTTGTCTGCTACACTTGCATATTAACTCTGTTCAGTCAAGTATGTAACTGTCCATCATAAGACCAATATATTCTCTCACTGAACTAAAGTGATGTTAGCCAGAAGTGTACACTTGATCAGGCTGTGCAGCATTACTAATACAGTGAACCCTTAGTTTTTAAACTTAATTGGTTCTGGAAGGCAGTTCAAGAAGCGATTTGTTTGAAAACTGAATCATTTTACTCCATTAGAAATAATGGAAATTGAATTAATCTGCCAGACCCCCAAATGATTCCATCGTAACCTTTCTTATATACAGTACATATCTAAGCTCTATCGTTGTTCTTACAACTTTCCTTTTCACTTTTCTCCTATTACTAACCTAAGATTCTTCAGATCCATGGTGACTTACTGTATATATTTAGTAATCAGCAACAAAAGCCAAAACCCCCCCCCCCCCCAAAAAAATATTCATGGCACAATTTCTTGAGATGTTAACAACGCAAGATTTAGCAGTAAACTCATACTCCCACATTCTCTTCTTTGACTCCTGAAAGACACATGACTGATTGTGTTGTTGGATCGAGAACCGAAATTTTGTTCGACAACCAAGATGTTTTTCCATGAACAACTTGGTTGAGAACCAAATTGCTCAAGGTGGGAGACGTTTGAGAACTGAGGTTTGACTAGTGGAAATCTATAATCTTATTCAGAATTTTTAAAAATAGCTCAAATCCCCCTCTTTACTATCTTCAAGAACTTCTAGAGATCATGGATCCCAGGCAGGTAATCTGTTCCACATTGATGAGTAGCTGTTCAGGTTCAAAATAATTTACATGAACATTATAAGATCAACATGCCAGAAATTATCTCCCTGAGCCTTAGTTTCTTCAACTTTAAAATGAGTACTGATGCAAACTGTTATGAAAAGTGGTGATAGCACCCACTGGAACAAATCTAAAACCATCACATTAGTATATAAGATAGATTTAATAAAACTGTAAGCAACTGCTCTGCTACAATGTATATTCAGAATCATTGGGAGATTTCAATCAGAGCACAGCTAGACATCCGCTAATTATCCATGTGGCAATTTGGAAGTTAGAAAATTTTTACAACTTGCCCTTCTGTTTTCCTTGAAGAGCCTAATTTTCATCAAATCACCTTGCCTGTTAATCAATAGGTTAATCATTAATAGACATGGATTTGCTCATTCATCCTCAAAATAGACTCAATCTTTCCTTTTTCTTAGGATATGCTTTTACATTTCAGCTAAAACCTCAAAACATGAATTTATGTATTTAAGTATGAAATATCAAAGCCAAATAGTCTAGTCTCCAACCATTCAAATCAAACCTAAAGTTTTCTTAAGAACACTAAATACAACAAAGACCATTAAACTACTAGAAAAATGTTTCATATTGTACCAATGTTTTGGGACAAATAAATCACCATTAAGTAAATTTAGGAGTTAGTATCAGCTTTCCTATGTATTCTCTGTGTGTTTTCAAGCAAGTCACAATCTTTAGGCATCAATTAATGTACAAAATAAAGACAATACTGATTTCCTTCTAGCAGTATTTTAGAGTTGGTGATGAAGCAAAGCACTTTTATAATTTATAAAATGATACATGCATATATTTATAAAGTAACATATGTATGAACGTGTTGGTAATATTATTTTAAATTATTTTATCTCTGCACCTCCAGGGCAATGAGGAAACTGATACTGATTTCACTGGCTTTGTAGAGCAGTATGTGTGCGAGTTTTAAATAAATACCATTTGTCGATAGTGCTAGTAGTACTAAGTGAGGGAAAGATTTACTTTCTGGTATCTCTTACATATCAGAAAAATACAAGAAAGAATATACTCAAATTGAAAGTTGCCTTAAAAACTGTAACATCAGTATAAAGTCCTCTTCAGGCTATGTAAGAAATCAGATTCTTGCCCTGGCCAGAATCTAAGTAGCTCAGTTAGTTAGAGCATTGTCCCAATATGCCAAGGTTGGAGATTTGAACCCTAGTCAGGGCACATACAAGATCAACCAATGAATGCATAACTAAATGGAGCAACAAATCAATGTTTCTTTTTCTCTTTCTCAAATCAATAAGTAAAAATTTAAAAATGAAGAAATCAGATTCTTATCTACACTGATTTGCTGTAGAGGGATACAAATATTTCTTCTGCACTAGCATCTACAACAACGAAGGACTTGTGTTAATGGCTGATGATTACATCAGTTGCCACTTTGTTTTTTTACACTTTAGGCAGAAACAATAAAACTGAGTTGTTTTACCTTTTGAGTATTGAAGCTCACCTGCTAGACTACCTGGAACATAAACTTGGCTTAATACAAATCAACTTTTTTTTTAAAAATTTAGAATGATTGTTTCATATGCTAAAAATTGATAGAAATTGTATTTTAGAATTAGACTGGCAAAGTATGTTGTAATCTGTTCTTAATTTTTCATTATAAGGAATCAGAGAGTAAATTTTCATCCAATCACCAACTGAGAGGATAATATGCAAAATAAAACACATCTTCATATTTTACCTGTTGTTTCTGGTATGCAGTGTTAGGATTTATTTTGGATTCTAAAAGTAGAGAGCCTAGGAAACAAAAGAAAAGATATTCCATTATGTAACTGCAAAGCAGCAAAACGATATATTCTTTACATACACACATATTTTCTTTTCTGAACATTTGATGCACATACAATTTCAGCTAAGGAAATTTCTTATTACAGGAATTACCACACTTCTCCATCTTCAAATAATTTATCTCATTGTAAGCTAATTTGCACACTTCTGATCCCCCCACTCTCCCACCAGCAGTAGCATAAGACTCATGATATTTAGAAAATAACTACTGCCTTGTGACCAAAAGCAAATTTTAAAACTAAACTTCTTTTCCCTCGTCAACCAGTTCGTTTAACCCCCAATGCACTAATCTAATGTCAGGTTCTGGCCCAAAATGCTTGAGAAGAAGCAGGTTTCTTTGCACCTGTCTCTCACCCAAAGCTTCCATTTCTTCTCATATAACACTTATAACAGCTGCTTTACCCATCCCAAATAGTAACTAGACAGTTGAGAAAAGGGCGCCTATCAAAAGTCTTCAACTAACTTTGTAAATATTCTTGTACTGTTTTAACTACCAGAACAAAAATTGTATTCTATTATTTCCCAAAGAAATCAGAGTATGTTAGGTATATTATGGATCAAACTTACTTTTTAAAGATGAATCATGGCATGTAATTACACTTACAACATGGTTTCCATGAGAAAATACATCCCCCAAAAAACCTATTTTGAAATATATCATGCCCTAAAAAAAAAAAAAATTCATCTCTAGAAATCTACATAAGACAGTAGAGTGAACAAAACAACTGGATTACTTTGTAACATTTCAGAAGATGCAAGAGGTCTAGTGTCATAGAAATAAGGCAACTAAATAAGTAATGCTTCTTTAAAAGTGAAACTGCACAAAAGCTCAACCTAACCGAAAGGAAAAAAAATGATCAAAATTAAAAACGTTTGCTCTGGCCGGTGCTGGTTGAGCATTGACCCATGAACCAGGAGGTCATGGTTTAATTCCTGGTAGGGCACGTGCCTGGCCATGAGCTTGATCCCCAGTGGGGAACGTAGAGGAGGCAGCAGATCCTAGATCAGCCGTGGGCAAACTACGGCCCGTGGGCTGTTTGAAATGAATAAAACTAAAAAAAAAAAAGACCATACCCTTTTATGTAATGATGTTCACTTTGAATTTATATTAGTTCACACAAACACTCCATCCATACTTTTGTTCTGGCCCTCCGGTCCAGTTTAAGAACCCATTGTGGCCCTCGAGTCAAAAAGTTTGCCCACCCCTGTCCTAGATCCTCTCTCATCACTGAAATTTCTCTCTCTCTTTCCCTCTCCCTTCCTCTCTGAAGTCAATAAAAACATTGGAAAAAAAAAAAAAAAAGACGTCATTGGCAGTGTTTGTAATAATAAAAAACTAGAAACAATCTCTATGCCAGATGTTCTCAAAGTTTGGGGGGTCTCTGTGCCAGGTGTTCTCAAAGTTTGGGGGGTCTCTGTGCCAGATGTTCTCAAAGTGTGGGAATCTTAAGGGGTCTGGAAAATCAAAATTATATTTATACTACGAGACCCAGTGCATGAAATCGTGCACTTGCGGGGGTGGGGGAGGGATCCCCTCAGCCTGGGCCTGCGCCCTCCCTCTCGCAGTCTGGGAACCTTTAGGGCAGGGGTGGGCAAACTTTTTGACTCGAGGGCCACAATGGGTTCTTAAACTGGACCGGAGGGCCGGAACAAAAGCATGGATGGAGTGTTTGTGTGAACTAATATAAATTCAAAGTAAATATCATTACATAAAAGGGTACGGTCTTTTTTTTTTTATTTTTAGTTTTATTCATTTCAAACGGGCCGGATCCGGCGGGCCGTAGTTTGCCCACAGCTGCCTTAGGAGACGACCAACTGCTGCGGAGGCAGGAGAGGCTCCCACCACCGCCGCTGCACTCGCCAGCCGTGAGTCCTGCTTCTGGCTGATCAGTGCTCCCCTTGTGGGATTGGGCCTAAACTGGCTCTCCGACATCCCCCGAGGGGTCCTGGATTGCAAGAGGGAGCAGGCCAGGCCAAGGGACCCCACTGGTGCACGACCGGGGTGAGGAGAGACACGGGAGGCTGGCCAGTCGGGGAAGGGACTGTGGGAGGACTCTAGGGAGTGTCCGGCCTGTCTAGCTTTCCAATGGGCCAGACCCGAGCAGCAAGCTAACCTACGGGTCGGAACGTCTGCCCCCTGGTGGTCAGCGCACGTCATAGCGACTGGTACACCAGTCAACTATGGTGATCAGTGCTCATCATAGTGAGCAGTTGAGCAGCCTTAGCATATCATTAGCATATTATGCTTTGGTTGTTCGGTTGTTCTGCCATTCAGTCTATTTGCATATTGCCCTTTTATTATATAGGATTACGCTCTGATTGGTTGAACAGCCGACAGGTCAACCAGACACGATATTAGGCTTTTATTATATAGGATTACTAAAAGGTGATTTGAATTTTCTATCCTTATTTTTCTTAGTGTCCGTACTGTGATATTGTAACAGGCTAACTGAAGAGGAGAATCATCTTTTAAAAAAATTAAGCCAGGCACTAAAGAGATTTGTAAAACTATAAAATAATAACTCTTTTTCATTAAATTTCTTTTTAGAAAAGCTCTTGAAAGTCTTAGTTTTAATTTCTAATATGGTAAATACCAATAGATACAACCTACATACACAAAAGCGTTTGGGGGTCCTCAATTTTAAGTGTATAAAGGTATCCTGAGGAAAAAGTTTTGAGAAGTGCCACAAACAATGTACTGTGTGAGTTAAACATATAGTGGAATATTATTCTACTTTTAGATGAGATAGATCTGTGTATCCTGACACTAACAGATGCACCAAATATACTGACAAAAAGGAGGTCTATACAACACTCAGGAAATGGGGGAACAATGGTAGTAGAGGGGAAATGCCACTCAGAACACCACCAAGACAATTATGGGTCAAAGCAGTCATACATTGACAGCAAGAAAAACTCACAATAAAACAAATAGTACACTTTGAGTATAGTTAAAAATGTTTCCTCCCTGCTTTCCTCCTATAAAATGCAATGTGAGATCTTTTTTCTTTTCTTTTTGTATCCTGTTGCCAAGCCCCAATAAACCTCATCAAAACAAACACCTCCCAGGAGTGGGGTGAAGGGTAGTTGGTAGTGCAGACCAAATTATCATTCCAAAAAGTTTAAATTAGCCTGGATGCAGCCCACAGATAGCTTGTTTGATTCCTAGTCTAACAAACATATTCATATACGTATGTAAAAATTTTAAAATGAAAAGATCTTACATTATTAATAAATCTAGATTTCTTGCTGGGTGCAGGAAAAGACCACAACTATCCAATCAAAGAACCAATACACCCTGGACGTGTGGCTCAGTTGGCTGGAGCATTGTCCTATATACCAAAATGTTTCAGGTTCATATGATAGGCAACTGATAGAAGTTTCTCTCTCCCTTCCTTTCTCTCTCTAAAATCAATAAAAACATATCCTTGGCCCTGACCGGTTTGGCTCAGTGGATAGAGCGTCAGCCTACGGACTCAAGGGTCCCGGGTTCGATTCCAGTCAAGGGCATGTACCTTGGTTGCAGGCACATACCCAGTGGGGAGTGTGCAGGAGACAGCTGATCGATGTTTCTCTCTCATCAATGTTTCTAACTCCCCATCCCTCTCCCTTCCTCTGTGTTTAAAAAAAAAAAAAATATATATATATATATATATATATATAACAAAAACATATCCTTGGGTGAGGATTTTTTTAAAAAATTCAATACACCAAGACTTATGGTTGGAAAAAATAATACCTCATCATAGGGATGTTGTAATAACTGAACATTTATATTAAAATGCCTATCCTAGTATCTAGTACATAATTAGCACTCTTGTTTTTTTAGGGCATGAAGAGAGTATCATCTCACTGGCATCACTGTACTGGTGAATATAGTAGAAAAATTAGTATTGAAAATGATGATCCAGAAACACATTACAAATGAAAGGTTAACTAACAGGCTCATTACACTGCTTAAAAAAAAAATTCAAGCGTATATTTAAAAAACATTACATGAAAATTGTTGCGTTTTAATCTCTGGTATACAGTTTTATTGAGCTAGAAAATTCATTTATTTATAAGTTATTTCCTTTTATTGGAGAACTGAGATATTACAGTCTCTCTAATTTCTGTGGTTCTATTTTTATTTATTTATTTTATTATTATTTTTTTAAAAAATATATTTTATTGATTTTTTACAGAGAGGAAGGGAGAGAGATAGAGAGTCAGAAACATCGATGAGAGAGAAACATCGATCAGCTGCCTCCTGCACATCTCCTACTGGGGATGTGCCCGCAACTCAGGTACATGCCCTTGACCGGAATCGAACCTGGGACCTTTCAGTCCGCAGGCCGACGCTCTATCCACTGAGCCAAACCGGTTTCGGCTGTGGTTCTATTTTTAATATCAACCAATAACCAATCAGATTCAGGCAGTATGGGATTATCTTAGGTCTCGTCCTTACTTTTGATGTGGATAAACACTTAAGGTTATTTCAGAATGAACAGCTCCAGCCTTGTCACTCCTGAGTAAGCAGTTAAACCTCTAGGCCAGTGGTTCTCAACTTTCCTAATGCTGTGACCCTTTAATACAGTTCCTCATGTTGTGGTGACCCCCAATTTCATTGTTACAAACTGAACATAATTAAAGCATAGTGATTAATCACAAAAACAATATGTAATTATATATGTGTTTTCCGATGGTCTTAGGCGACCCCTGTGAAAGGGTCGTTCGACCCCCCAAAGGGATTGCGACCCACAGGCTGAGAACCACTGCTCTAGGCTTTTCCAGTATATAGTTCTTATCAATACTCAAAGCTAAGGGCAGGGGCTCAGGTAAAATGCTTCATTGGTAAGAAAAAACTCATCTGGATAGACTAGTGAATGCTTCATACCTATAGCAGGTCTGTGTTCCAAGTCCCTCTCTTCCTGATTTTGTGGTCCACCAAATTACAGGTGATATATAAAAACTGAAATGGTTTAGGAAAAAACATCGGTAGCATAGGCCACACCTATGTCAAGTCTTCAATACACTCCCCCATCAACTATATCCAATATAGTTAATGCCCCTCAAAACTTTGTTATCACCTGCAACAGATGATAAATAAGGGTTTGGTTATCCTAAACCTATTAATTTTCTACAATGTAGGTCTACACAAGAAAAAAAGTATTTAAATCAACTTTTCAAATAAACTATTTCTTTGTACTGATACTTAGCTCTTTTTGGTAGCTAAATCTGAAATGCTTCCTGTATGCAAGATTTATAAGAATAGCAATGAAAAATGCCGATGCCACCTGGCCAGCGTTCCCAGTGGTTAGAGCAGCCGTGGGCAAACTACAGCCCGCGGGACGGATCCGGCCCGTTTGAAATGAATAAAACTAAAAAAAAAAAAAAGACCGTACCCTTTTATGTAATGATGTTTACTTTGAATTTATATTAGTTCACACAAACACTCCATCCATGCTTTTGTTCCGGCCCTCCGGTCCAGTTTAAGAACCCATTGTGGCCCTCGAGTCAAAAAGTTTGCCCACCCCTGGGTTAGAGCATCAGCCTGTGCACTGGAGGGTCTCAGGTTCGATTCAGTTGCAAGTCTGATCCCTGCCCTCCCCACCTCCAGGCACATGTGGGAGGCAACCAATTGATGTGTCTCTATCACTTAACATATTTCTCTCTTCCTTCCCCCTTCCTTCCACTCTCTCTGAAACCATTGGAAAAATATCCTCACTACCCTGGTGAGAAAAAACAAAAACAAAAAACTGATGCTTTCTCTGTTCATTTCTCTCACCACAGCAGCCAAAACAAGACAGACTTTTCCCACCCCAAAGTGTTCTGACCTCCTTTTCTAATTATAGGAGTAGAGGCAACCAAGTTCTACCAGAGGCAGGACAGAACTCCAATTTTTACCATTAGTTAGCAGTGCTACCTTGACCAAAACATTTCCCCATGTCTCATTTTCTTCATGCCTCATTGAGAATTTAAATCAACTTTTTATTGATTTACAATGAGAATGTAACCTTTTAAACTCTGAAATAGTCCAGTCAGGTAATAGATAAAACTATTCTGAAATGTAAAAAATACTTTATGAAATGAGGTAAACTATCTTATTAAAGAAAAATACATGTTCCTACAATCTCTTGCCAATAGGAACCTATTGAATAAGGATGCGATGCAGAAAACGGGCTCAGTGGCTTGTTGGGACATCTATCCTTTCCAAGGTAAAATGGGCTACAGATTAGCCGAGCCACTCAGCTTCATGGGAAAAGAGCATACTTACCCAGACAAATGTGCCCTGTAATTGGGAGGCCAGAGTATTTCCATTCAGAAATTGCATTCCTGATTTTCAGATGAGTGTCTAAGCTACTCTAACAAGATAAATGATTCATTGTATAGAAAATCGTAAATACTTTCTATTCATCACAATAAAAAGAAACTTCTCAATGATCTTAAATGGAGAATGAGGAAAGCACGCAATAACCGATAACCCCAACTAGCAGTCAATACAAAAAGTCCCATGTGTGGCTTGTAGTTGGATAAAATCTTCAGGCTAAATTTTTTTTTCATTTTCTTTGAGATAAGTCTGAATCTAAGCATAAAGCAGCAAATGCAAGTAGACAATATGGGAATTTAAGACTGAACAATTAATGATAATAAAATAATTGATACTAATTTTAAGTCATAGACTAGGTATCTCAATCAAACTCAGTTTGAACACTGACCTTGCTTCTTAACTAAGTTGTTAAGAAACCTCTCTAAACCTCAGTTTTCCTATCTGTAAAATACAGCTAATAATAGGTCCTATACCAGAGGATACCAATAAAGAGTCTTTGGCACACAGTAGGCACTCAAAAAAAAATTGGTTATTCCTATTTGCAATTTTCCTGTTAGAAAAAAACACCGACTACTCATCAAATTAAAGATTATTTACAACAATATTTCACAAATAGTTACAATTTTCTAAACCCACTCTTTGGATTTAGTTTTCTTTACAATGTAAATTTAACTAGTGTACATCAGTTAATTTTTCTCTAATAGGGAAAGAGATGAAATAAGTTAAGTCCATTGTTTCAGCCATTCAACCAGCCTTATTGCTGGATCCCAAACCTTCCAAAGGGAGGGAGGAGGTTTGGGGCTATTTCTAAAGTAGTGAAAATAAAAATGAGGGGGAAGGGAGGGATTCCCGTATTATTATGTTAAAAGAGTATGATTCCCCATACATAGAAGACGTTTATGACTTTGAGATTTAATGCTTAAAAACAGTTTAAAGACTTTTAGTCCAACTAAATACATGATGTGAAATAGGATTTTGTCTCACATTATAAGATTTCAGAATCTTAATGGCAAATCTACTCATGCTTTCATCTCAAAAGTTAACTGAACCTACAAACAAAGCCCATGCCTTCCAATTTACTATGTAGAAATTTTCCCAAGCATCCCAAAATGTAGAGGTTAAAAGTCATACACTAACACTTGACATTCAAACTTATATTTTAACAGTCCTCCGAAAAAAATATACCCAATGCATTCAAAATCCTTTAAAATGTCACCAAAAGGAAATAATTTTTCTCCAGTTTTAAGTTATTTTTGGTAGCCATATTAAGCTAGCTAACCTGTTGGCAATATACTCCAAATTACCATTCTTCCATTCAAATTGAAAATCAATGTTCCTAGAATCTTCAATTACACAAGGGTGAGTCTTTGTTTTTTTATGTAAGTGGAATTCTGGGTAGAGTCCAATTAAAAGTCTTGCACCTGAAACTTGTATAATTTTGTTGTGTCACCCCAGCAAATTCAATAAAAAGGGAAAAAATTTAAAAACCAATTTGAAAATAGTTTTACCTGAGATGAACACTGTCTTTAAGTGAAATTCACCGTAGGTCACCGAGGGAATTGGCAGTCACAAAAGAAAGTCTTTTAAAAGGTGAAACCCTTATTTATTTATTTTTAACAACTTGGTCTTTGAACCTTGAGGGCTGTTTCCAAATATTCGAAGCCTAGGGCAGATTCGAACGGCTTTAAAGATTATCTGCCCACTTTCCCCCACCTGTGAGCTGAACCAAATAACGAATATACCTTTAAGCAATCAATACAGCTGGCATCGAATGGTTCCAAACTTGCAAGCCCTTAACACAGGGAAACCACACACGGGATTCCGCACTGCTAATGAAAAGGCAAACTAACAGTGCGGAATCCGACTCTACGTTCTCACAGCAAAGAAGCATTTTCCCTCTACGGTGTGTAGAGGGGCCTGAACCGTGGATCCAGTGTAGCCAACCTGCAACAGGATCAGAAAGATGTAGCAGGAGTGCTTAAAAAGGAAAAAAAAAAAAAAAAAAAAAGCGGAGCGAAGGGTTCTCCAAAGAGGGAAGCGGCGGAGAGCTCCCCAGCTCCGAACGGGGTTGCGGGCCGGCTTCGCAGGCGGGTGAGCGGCGGCGGCAGGTCGGATGGGTCGGGGCCTTTCTCAAGGTCAATGTCGCGCACAAGAACCGCCCGGCCCGGACTCCCGGTCCGGCTCCGACCTCCCCTCACTCCCAGGCGGCGCGGCACAGCCCGAACCCGCCGGGCCCCGCTCGTACCCGCAGGTGCCGCCGGGCGCGGGGAGCAAGAACGTTCCCACCGGTCGCCGAGCAGCGCCGGGGCCGGGGGACCGGCGGCCCGCCCTCTCCCGAGGCGGCGGGCGCCCCCTCCGTCCTCGTAGGAAGCGGGCCCCCAGCCCAAAGGGGAGCCGGGAGGCGGGTCCCGCCGCGCAGGGGATCACTCACCGTCGCTCTCGGCCCGGACGAGCAGGGACATGCCCTTCAGCCGCTCCACGTAGCCGGACGACACGTGCCCGGTGCCCCGGTCGTCCCACTGCCGGTCCTCGTTGAGCGTGTACACCTTCACCCGCCGCCTAGTGTCGGTCATCGTGCCGCCCAGGGGCCGGGGCAGAGGCCCCGCCGGAGTCGCCCAGGAAGAGGGGCCGGGGAGGCGGCAGCCGAGGCGGAAAGACGCCGCAAGCGGAGGGCTCCCCGGCTTCACTGCCGCCACAGGCCGCCGCGGGGCCGCGCAGCCGCCGGCATGGCCCGCTCCCGGGCAGAGCTGTGGGCCCCCGCCTTTCCTCGCCTCCGGGGCCTCGGCGCTATTGTCCAGCCCCGGCCAGTCCGGCCGTCCCGAGGGGGGCGCGCAGCTCTTCGCAGCCTCCCGCCCGGCCGCGGTGCCAACTCGGGGCGCCGGTCACTGCCCTGCTCCCGCTTCCACCATGTCGTCCGCGAAGCCGCTTCCCGCGCCGCCGCCGCCGCCGCCTCCTTAGGCGGCCGCCGCCATGTTTTCCTTCCTTATACCTGGCCCTGCCACCGCAGCCGGCGGCTCCGCTCCGCTCTCCTGCTTCGAGTGTCCCACGCCGACAGGCGCCTGCCCCTGCCGCAGCTGCTTCCCCTGCGCGGGAGACGCCGACAGCCCCCAGGAGCCGGGCGCCCCAGGCTATTGGAAACCTCTTTCCTCCGCCGCTGCCACCGCCTCTTCCGTCTTCCTCACAGAGCCAAAGCCGCCGCCATCTTGGTTCGCCCCTCAATAGCGGCGCGCGGGGCCACCCAGGCAGCAGCTGCAGGGGCGGCCCGCTGACCCCACCATTTAAAGAGACAGGAGCGAGGCCGGGAGCCTCGCTGCCTCGAAGGCCTCGGACGGAGGCGGGAGGCGGGCGCCGAGGGGCGGAGGTGGCGGGAGCACAGGGTGCGGAGGAGGGGGAACGCTGGTCGCGCCGGTGACGGCCGGGCTCCCTCGCGCTCCCTGCACGCACCGTCGTGCGAGCGCGGGGCGGCGTGTACGTGCGTGCGTGCGTCGATCCGTCTGCGTGCGTCGCGCCCTGTGTTCGTCATCAGCCCGGCTCGGGGATTCGGCGGGGTGGTGGACCCGCCTCCTGCCGGGCGGTGGCGCTCGTGTTCTGGGCCCTCCGCGAGCTCGGTTGTCGGGGACTGGGAGGCGGCCCGCGGTGCAGCCCGCGGTACTCGGCCTGGGGCCGTGCGGCGGCGCGCCCGTTTCTACGACTGTCTTTTCCCGGCCGCCTCGGGGGCTGGGCTGGGGACCCGGAGCCTCTCGAACTGCAGGCCGTTCTCCTTGGGGAATAAATTGAAAACCTTCTGGGAAAGGCCACAGGTTTGGGCAGAGGACAGCCGATGGCTTTGGGAGCTGTGTGGGGCACTCGCTGGTGTTGCGAGTGTAGAAACTGGGGACATTTTCTCGGCCTGGGACCAAGTCCAGAAAGTGACTAGTCTTGCCCTGGCCGGTGTGTTCAGTGGTTAGAGCGCGTGGGCCCACGGACGGAAGGGTCGCGTGTTCGGTTCCGGTCGAGGGCACGTACCTGGGTGCAGGGGAGGCAGTCAATGGACGTGTCTCACATCCATGTCTGTCTGTCTGTCTGTCTGTCTCCTCTAGTACCTCCTTCCCCGTCTACTCAAAAAATCACTGGGAAGGATATCCTGGGTGAGGATTAAAAACCAGAAAGTGACTAGTCTGAAACCTCACCTTGCAATTCAGCTGCTACCTCCATTTCATTATCCTTTATCAGCACAGTTATTTCCTAGCTGTCCATGTTGCAAAAAAGAACTTGAGGGACATAAGAATAAAACGTGATCCTGAAGAGTCAGGATAAGTAATTCTCAAAGTTACAGGTTAAGCAGGGTTAATCTTCATAAGATATAACATTCTGATTATTCCTTTCCTGCAAGTAATAGTCACCATGTGAGGGGCTTTTTCCATTTGCCAGGCTATCTAGATGACGGGTGTCCACTAGAAATAAGATGCGAGCCGTATGTGTAATTTTAAATTTATGGTAGCCACTTTGTAAAAGGATAAAGAAACTGCTGGCATGTATTTTAATAATTATTTTCTTGAGTGCAAGCTCTTAAAAATATTAATAAATAAATAATGAGACATTTTACATTTCTTTTTTTGTACTAAGTTTAAAATGCAATGTGTTCATTACCCTTGGTGTAAGTTTCTATTTGGATGCTAACTTTTCATTGGAAATACCTGATCTGTATTTAGATTTAATTAAATTTACCATCAAAAAACATTCACATGCTCGTTATTTCTTTTTTTATTTTATTTAATTTCTTAAAGTATTACAAAGAGTATTACACATGTCTCCTTTATTTTCCCCCTTGACGTTCCCCCGGCTTCCGACCCCCCCACCCCCCAGTGTCTTGTGTCCATTGGTTATTCTCATATGCATGCATATAAGTCTTTCGGTTGATCTCCTACTCCCCCCAACCCTCCCCAGGGTTCCCACTGTAGTTTGACATTCTGTTCAATGCTGCTCTGCCTCTATCCATTTTTGTTCATCAGTCTATAATGTTTCTTATTATCCATAAATGAGTGAGTTCATGTGGTATTTTTCTCAGCTTCCAGGGACCGTCTCAGTCTCACAGGGGCCGTCTCAGCCTCACAGGGGCCGTCCCAGCCTCACTGGGGCCGTTTCGACCCCACCAGGGCCGTCTTGACCTCACTGGGGCCGTCTCACATGCTCGTTATTTCAAACATACTTAAAATGTTCCCAAAACGGAATCAACTACAGTACCAATTTTTTAATTTAAAATTTAATTAAAACTAAGTGTAGTTTAGAATTCAGTTCCTCTGGCCGCATTTCAAGTGCTCAGTAGCCACACGTGGCTATGTCTACCCTTAGGGCAGGTTCAGGTGGTGAACACTAACAGGAATTTCACATCAAACTTGCAGCTTAGTTTGAGTTCTAACCATCTATTCAGAAGGAGGCCTGAGCTCTTCCTCCCCCAGTGTGTCAACTACAAAGAAGTGTTTGAAAGGGCAGCTTGAGAGTTCCCTCACAAACAACATGAAAATTAGACAGAGATCCTGAAGAGATTGAAGAGGAAGAGCAGGCGGCTGCTGAAAAGGCTGTGACCGAGGAGGAGCTTCAGGGTGAATGGGCCGCTCAGCGCCTGCGTAGGCTGCTGCCCAGCCTGAGGGCACAGGCAGGTCTGAGGGGGCAGGTGCCCTCGGTGCCCTTTCAGCAGTTTCCTACTGGAGACTGGAGCGCTCAGCCTGCCAGGAAGACTGGTCTGCAGCCCCCACTGCTCAGGCCACCGAACAGGTAGGAACAACCAGAGTGGTCCGGAGCTGTTCTTCAACAAACTCAGAACGGAAAGAAGGTGGATGGAAAATAAGTTTATTTTAAAAAATCCTGGAAAATTATAAAAAACAAAGTAATTGTTTTTTGTTATAAAAAGTAAAATGCAATCATTTCAAGCATCAAGACATGGCAATAATTTTGTCCGCTTTGACACAGAAAGACATTGTTAAATGTACTCACGTTATTGCTTATTTGATCCCCAAACCAAACCTGAAATAATTTGTGGAAAAATCATGTTTTCTTATAATGTACTTTTAAAGTGAATTGAATATCAGGGATTATTTGTTGAATAAAAAAGTAGTTAAAGTTATATATGTTATAAGAAATATTAATTATGAAAGTACTTGTATGCATGTATAGGAGCATACCCCATGGACACGGACAGTACGGGGGTGAGGGCATGTGCTGGGGGTGGGAACGGCCTGGGAGAGGTCAATGGGGGAAAAGGGAGACATATGTAATACTCAATAAAGAATTTAAATTTTAAAAAAATATTATGTTTAAATGAACTGTTTAATATGATCTTAAAAAAACAGTTGAGTTGTATTAGTCAGGGTCCTATTAGAGAAACAGCCAGTAGGATATATTTGTACAGAGAAAGATTTCGAGGAATTGCTTATATAATAGTAGGGTTCGGCTAAGCAAATCTGAAATACATAGGGCAGGTCAGCAGCAGGCTGAGAACTTGGGCAGGAGCCAACACTGCTAAAAACAGAAGTTTAAGCAAAAATTTCAAGGACACATGTAAAACATGGAGAGACATATAAAAGTAATATAATAAAATATTATAAAATATCTATACAGCCCCTGTGAGGTTGGTTTAATATATCTGATCGATATTTCCCAAGTGAAATGTGTCAGAAGTTTGAGATCTAGACTGTGCTCAAAAATTTACTTCAAACAGTCATGGTATCTACTTAAGGAACGAGTTCTATAAAACCTAAGGAGCATATCAGAAGAAAGTTTCTTAAAACACAAAGCTAAATCCCATCTATGTTATTCTTGAAAATGTTCTACATCCTACATTCTAAGAAATGGCTCTTGTAAATGGGATGAAAAGATGTTTTGGTCAGTGAGAATAGTTATGCGTGTATTTAACCACCTGTATTACACCAACCAGATGCTGGTTATGGGTATAATTATCTAATTCTGTTCCTTGAGCTGCAGTAACAAATTACCACAAACTGCCTGGCTTAGAGCAACAGAAGTCCACTTCTTACAGTTCCGGAGGCCAGAAGTCGGAAATCGAGGTGTCGGCTGAGTGGCACTCCCTCCAGAGGCTCCAGGGGAGAGAATCCGTTCCTGGCCTTTTCTAGCTGGTGGATGCAGGTGTTCTTGGCTTGTGGCTGCATCACTCCAGTCTCTGCTGCCATGGTCACATTGCTTCCTCCTCGTCTGTGTCTTCTGTGTGTCTTTCAAACCTGCCTCTGCCTTTCTTTTATATGAACAATTGTGATGGCTTCTAAGGCTCATTCAAATAATCCAGGACAGCCTCCCCATCTCAAAATCACTAACTTAAAGGCTTTCCCCCTTTCCCCCAATAAGATAACATTCCGAGGTTCCAGGAAGTAGGACATGGATCTGTGTTTTTAAGGGCCACCACTGACCTCACTACAGGTGATATGATGCAAAATAAAATTAAATATAGCTGCTCTTAGGATAATATCTTAAGATGATTAAGAGTCATGAGGAAGCCAATTTGAATATAAGCATTGTTTTCTGTCTAGTTAAGTGGAAAGTCTTAAGCAGTCTTTCTCTAGGTCCCTGCTGGATAGCTCAGTTGGTTAGAGTGTTGTCCCATTATACCAAGGTTGTGGGTTGATCCCCAGTCAGGGTGCACTCAAGAAGCAACTAATGAAAGCATAAATAAGTAGAACAACAAATCCATCTCTCTCTCTCTCTCTCTCTCTCTCTCTCTCTCTCTCTCTCTCTCTCTTTCCCCCTTCCTCCCTTCCTTCCTCTTCTCTCTCTAAAATCAATAAATAGAATTTTTAAAAGTCTATATATTAATAGTCATAAAGGGTTTTAAGTATCTCAAAGAAAAGGAACTAAATTAGAGTAGCCTAATATTTACATTACTAATGTAATTGAATCAGTTTACTTACATTTATTACCAGCAGTGTTTTGATCATATTGAAGCCATTAGTCTCAGTTTACAACCCTATTCCAGTCCCTTAAAGGAACAGAATGTCTGGAAACACAATGCAAGGTTTCAATATAACTACAGATGCTTCTCAAGTTCAAAACAATTGTTTACATAAAACATGCAGGTGAGAACATGCAACCAAGACAAGTATTAGTAATGCTGAATTCTGAGAAAATATCATAATTGAACTACATTTAATGCCAACTAAGGAAGAGAAAGTTCAATATAAAATACTTGACTGTAAGGATATCTTTATGACTCTTTATAATGAAAAAGGAAAATTATTCTTTTTTTTTGGAAAAAGAATATTGAGTTCTAAACATTAGCAAATCATAAGGTCAAATAGAATGTTGACTTACCAGAAATTGAATGTTAAACATTAATTAACTGCTAATATTATATAGAATCCAATTTATAAACACCATTTTATAAATTACTTGTTAAGTACTGCCAACATGTCATTTCGTAGTGTAAATTACGTGTCACAGTAATACGCAATTACTAATCCACTGGTAGCCCTAAATGAAAAGCCCGATAAATACATAGTGCACAAATGTGTTCAGAAGTTGCCATTCTTTTTAGTAGCCTACGAATGATAAAAACTTATGTTCTGCAGCTATTTGAATACTCAAAAATGTTGATATTTAATTTAAAATTTTACAGCTAATTTACTTAAGAAAAAAAAACTCCCTGGAAAGATTCTTTGGAAATATTGTAACTTCTGAAGAGGAATGTAATTTATATGTAAGATTCTTTCTAAGGTTTACACACTTCACATTCTCTGGGGATATGATGCTTTAAAGGCTAAAGGGGTTTTCACAATTTCATATCCTGCAAGTCTTCCGTGAAAACATGACTGGAGCTTTATTTGTTACAGTTTTCAACAATTAGCCTAACAATATCTAAGAAGCACTCTTTTTAAAAAAAATTTTTTTTTATTGATTTCAGAGAGGAAAGGAGAGGGAGAGAGAGAGAGAAACATCAGTGATGAGAGAGAATCATGGATCGGCTGCCTCCTGCACGCCCCCTACTTGGGATCGAGCCCGAAACCCAGGCATGTGCCCTTGACCAGAATTGAACCTAGGGCTCTTCAGTCCCCAGGCCAACACTCTATCCACTGAACCAAACCAGCTAGGGCTAGGAAGCACTCTTAATAAAAACATGATCAGACAAGAAAAAGCTAAAGGAACTCAGCACCTCCAAGCCAGTATTACAAGAAATGTTAAAAGGCCTTCTTTAAGAAGATGAAGAAGGGGAAAAAAAATGACTAAAATGGCATTAACCACATCAGTATTAATAACTACTTTACATGTAAATGGATGAAATGCTCCAATCAGGACATAGAGTGGCTATATGGATAAGAACACAAGACCCATACCTATGCCTCCTACATGAGACCCACTTCAGATCAAGACACACAGACTGAAAGTAAAGGGATAGAAAAAGACATTTTATGCAAATGGAAATTAAAAAAAAGCTGGGGTAGCAATACTTCTATCAGACAAAATCGACTTTAAAACAAGGGTTATAACAAGAGAGAAAGAAGGATTCATTGATTTCACTTCTGGGTGTTTTTTCATAAGAAACCCAAAACATGAATTCAAAAAGACATATGCATCTCTATGTTTATTGCAGCATTATTTACAATAGTTGAGATATGGAAGCAACCTAAGTACCTATTGATAGACGAATGCATGAAGAAGTGGTGCATATATACAATGGACTATTACTCAGACATAAAAAAAGAATAAAACCCTGCCATTTGCAAAAGCATGGATGGACAAATGAAATAAGTCAGACACAGAAAAACAAATACCATGGGATTTCACTTATATGTGGAATCTAAAAACAAACAAACCACAACAACAACAAAACACAACCAAACAAACACCAAGAAACAATTGACGTGATCAGGGCTGCTCTAGGTCAGATTATAAAGTGTCCAAGTTATTCTTTATACTTTTTCATTCTCCCACCTTCCCTCAGTGCCCCTTAAACCATGACTGCTATATCCTCCTTTTACAACCAGGTACCAAAAGGAGTGATTACATGTGCACTATGTCTTCCGTACAAAAATAAACAAGGCTGCATGGAATCTGGGCATGTTATCGCTGAAATGTGAGCAATGATTACTCTCAGGAGAACGGGGTATCCATTCAGAATACACTGAGGACCGTCCTGTATTATGGATCGCCAGTGACTCAAATATCAGTGTCCATTCTCAGGACTTTTTATGAAAGCACTTAGTCAAAATGTATACATACTGAAATTGCGAGAGAGAGAGAGAGAGAGAGAGAGAGAGAGAGAGAGAGAGAGAGAGAGAGAGAGAGAGAGAAGAGGCAGTTGCAATGTTATACTAATTTTCAAAGGATCTCAATATTTCAATATTTGAGCGTGTCACATCTAGTGGCTCCCTATACTGTTTTCTGTTGCATTTCCTATCTGTGCCAGAAGGTGGAGATATTCCTCACTAGAATGATCATCCCCCAATACCCCTTGCTAGTTCCTGACCCAGGACGTGCAACAAACATTCTCTTTGAATTCAGGAGTCAGCTTTTTGAAAATTCATAATGGCATTCACTTCTTGAGTTTTAAAACATTAAACAATAGAAAAAAAAAGTTGGGTGGTGGGCACACAATGCAATATGCAGATGATGTATCATAGAATTATACACTTGAAACCTATGTAATTTTATTAACCAAGATCACCCCAATGAGCTTCATTAAAAAGAAAAAAAAATATTAAAAGAGTGTTGGCTCATTCGATAAACGACATGTGAGAATGCCTGGTGGAGAGCTGTATTTTAAACAGATTTGAAGTTGAGAATACCTTTATGTTTCTAAATGAGAAGGGGATGAAGAACAGAGTTGAAGGCCCAATGAACTACCGGGCCACTATTGTCACTTAAAGTGTAATAACCAACATACTTCTGATTTCTGTATGCCTCACCTCTTACGTCCCTTACCCGGAGAACCTTCTCATCTGCACATTAGAGGTTGCAAAGCACTGACCTGACGGTCAAATCCAGTTTACTGCCCTATTCAGTTTGCCTGTGTAGTTTAAAAACTGGGACATTTTACATCAAAATGGATTTCTGACTTCTCTTGAGGGATTGGGAAATCTGGCCACACTGCTCACGTTCCCACAGAACAACAATGGCTGGCGATACACAGCAGGCACTTCAGAGAGCCCGTGCCACGCCTGGCAGGTCTCACTTGTCCTGCTTCCCTACTGACGGCCGGCCCCTGTAGACCTTAAATTCCAGACTATTCTTAGAAGAATCAATAAAGTGCCTTGCAACCTAGACAGATAACAACATTTTAGATGAGGAAGCAGATCAGTTAAAAAATTTTTTGTGTGTGGTATATCTGCCAGAAAATTAGGTTCCAAAAATTCAGCAGACTTAAAAAAAGAATAAAAATTTCTTAGATTGTGATTTATATCACTTTCAAAGTTTCTTATTTTTTTTGTTAGTTAATTCATCCATCTATCTGTTTTCCTTTTGCTAAGAACAATAGAAAATGAGCTAATACTAAGAATTAGAGCAAAGTAATTCAAAATCTTTACCAAGGCCATTTTTTTTCTTTATAAAATGATTAATAATCTTAAAATATATATATATATATTGAACTGTGGTGTACCAGGAAGGCATGTTGCCAGATGGTGGAGTTTACTAGAAGTGATTATTTCCACTGTGTAGCTATCCAAATCATCCAAATAATTTTTTTAACTTTTATTTTAAGCACATTGGGAATTCCAACGAACACTTGAATAAATGGTACATACAATACAACACACAGCAGCTGTTGTGGAACTAAGAACAACTACTAATGTTCACCTGGTAAGATAATAAGAAAAACAACAATGTTTCGAAAAAGTTAACAATTTTCTCAGTGGCAGAATTCCAGAGCAGAGGCCAGAAACTGGAGCCCTACTACTATATCTGGCCACACGCTAGATTAAAAATTCTGAATTAGTTGCAAACACTGAAAACTGCAATGTCCCTGAATGTATGATGCCTACATTCTAGAAGGCCTCCATGGAGGGGACTTAAGTGCCTTTGTTCCAAAAATGTTTATTTATGTTCCTGATTTTCATTGGTGTGGCTTCGGTGTTTTGCCATTTAAAGATGTAATTTGCCATTGCTTTCTCCATAACTATTCCATCCAATAAAGAACTGCCAAACTTTATCAGATGCTTATTAAGGATTAAATATGATCAGTCAATTTTTCTCTTATAACTTGTTGATGCAATTGTAATGAAATAGCTTCCTGATCCTGAATTATCCATGTATTCCTGAAATACACTATTTGATTATGTATTTTTTATACACAGCTGTGTTTTTACCAATATTTTACTTGGAATTTTTGCATCTATTTTTCAAAAGTAAACTTGCTCATTTTTATTATTAAAGTTATATAAACTTTATAAAAGAACTGGGCAGTTTTCACTTTTTTCTTTTTTTCTGTGCAAATGTTCAAATAACTCTGGGATTATCTTTTCAAAATATATTTTTAAAATGTTTATTTATTGATTAGACAGAGAAAGAGAGAGAGAGAGAAAGAGAGAGAGAGAGAGAGAGAGAGAGAGAGAGAGAAAGAGAGAGAGAGAGAGAGAGAGAGAGAGAGAAGAGAGAGAGAGAGAGAGAGAGAGAGAGAGAGAGAGAGAGAGAGAGAGACATTGATTTGTTGTTCCACTTATTTATGCATTCATTGGTTGATTCTTCTATGGGCCCTGACCAGGGATGGTACCCAAAACCTTGGTGTATGGGGACAACACTCTAACCAACCGAGCTACCCAGGCAGGGCTCCACAATATCCTCTAAAAGCAGAAGCCCCCCAGTTTTCAACCTGTAATTTCACGCCTCCTTGACAAGGGGCTCTTAGTCCCTCCATCCTCCCAGTAAAGCTACTTCCAAGGGATACTGGCCAGTGCAAGGCTTGTGAACAAGGAAAGGAATAGTCAAACCCAGTTGTCCTCTAGTTCCTAACCCCACACCATTTTGGCCTCAGTCTCACATACCACTCACTTCATAGTCATTGACTTATGTTCTGCTTTTATCACCCCAACTCACAATACCATTTTGCCTTCACTTGTACTAATCAACACTATATGCATGGACTGCCCTGCCTCAGGGGTTTACCCAGGCCCTGAGTTATTTCTCCAGGATGCTAAGTGAGACCCCACTACCCCTTTCCCTTGTTAAACATGAAAGGGAAGAACATGTGTTAGGCATCCTTTCTTGAGAACACAACAAGCCATCGGTGTGGAGAGCGGCTACAGTGTTTGGACAGGTTCAAGCCTCGGACTAATGAGAGGGCACAGTCCTCTCATGGCCACGTGCAAGTCCCAGCTTGGAGGGCAGAGCCCTCCCAGCACAATGATAGCCAACAGCTATAGTTGTAAGCTTGAACCTATGGTCCGAACACGTGGCCCCACGTGCCTGAGTGATGTGGGCTTGATAGAGTTCAGGTGCATGTAATTGAGTAGGATCGAAACCCACGAGAATGTTGTAAACATTTTGACCACGCCCTTACTTTGCCTCGTGGAATCTGGCTATAAAATAAAGACACGGCTTGTAGTCTGTGGCACTGTCTCTCTCCATCCGAGAGGGCAGCGTCCCACCGAGACCCAGCTTTCTTCTCTTGTCTGTCTTTTCTAATCCTTCACTGCCCCCACTCAGGCTCACTGAACCTGGCTGAGCTGACACGGCACATAAGGTGCCCAATCTGGGGCTGAGTATACCATGGCCATGCCAGCCCGCCACACATCAGCCTTTTGGTACTTTACCCTCATTTTTGACCCAGTGTCTCAGGTACTTCCCTCCTATTTATAGGGAGAAGTTGCCAGATTGGTCCACAGTCTCCATAAGATTACACACATCATGATAGAGAAAATCTTAAAGGTCTCCTCCATACATATCGGCGGGGACACTAAGGCACTCGCATTGCCCCTCAATATGTCCCACCTTCCAGGAACACCATCCTGGTAAAAATGTAAAAGTGGAGCAAGGATGACAGCCAGCTCCTTCCGGTCCCTTTCTCCACTGGCAAACGAATGTGATAAACTCCCAAAGTCTCGTGGATACAAATATGTCCTAACCACAGTCTGCATTCTAAAATGCATTCTAAAGCTTGGAAGCTTTTCCCAGCAAACAGGCTACTGCCACAACTCTAGCTAAGCTGCTGCTTGAAGGAACTTTCCTACTAGGGAAAGCCCTTTGCTCCTCTCTGGCGATGGAGGAACTGACTTTCTTGCTAAGGTTATTCAGAATAGTCAGTGAGCACTTCCACTCTTAAAAAAATGCACAGTCCTGCACTGCTGGTGGGAATGCAGACTGGTGCAGCCACTATGGAAGACAGTATGGAGTTTCCTCAAAAAACTGAAAATGGAGCTCCCATTTGACCCTGTGATCCCACTTCTAGGAATATATCCAAAGAAATCAGAAACACCAATCAGAAAGGATATATGCACCCCTATGTTCATAGCAGCACAATTCACCATAGCTAAGATCTGGAAACAGCCTAAGTGCCCATCAGTAGATGAATGGATTAGAAAACTGTGGTACATCTACACGATGGAATACTATGCTCCTGTAAAAAGGAAGGAACTCTTACCATTTGCAACGGCATGGATGGAACTGGAGAGCATTATGCTAAGTGAAATAAGCCAGTCAGAGAAAGATAAATACCACACGATCTCACTCATTTGTGGATTATAGAGAACAACATAGACTGATGAAAAGGGACAGACCCAAAGACTGAGAAACAGCGATCAGGCTATCAATCCCCAGAAGGAAAGTAGGGGAGGGCGGGGGTAAGGGGAAGAGATCAACCGAAGGACTTGTATACATGTATATAAGCCAAACCAATGGACATGGACAACAGGGGGATGGGAGCATGAATTTGTGTGTGGGGGGGTGGTTGGGGGTTAATGGGAGGGATGAGGACACATTTGTAATACCTTAACTAATAAAAAAAAAAGTAAAAACAAAATAAAAGAGTGTAGAATAGAATAGTGCATAACAAGTATTAGGTAAATATACTCATCAACCTTTTGTTTATATTATGTAAATAAAAATGTAAACTTAAAAATAGACATGTCTGGCCCTAGCTGGTTTGGCTCAGTGGATAGAGCACCAGCCTGTGGACTGAAGGGTCCTGGGTTTGATTTCTGTCATGGGCGCATTACATGCCTGGGTTGTGGGCTTGATCCTCAGTAGGGGGCATGCAGGAGGCAGCCAATCAATGCTTCTCTCTCATCATTGATGTTTCTATCTCTATCTCTCTCTTCTTTCCTCTCTGAAATCAATAAAAATATATTAAAAATAAATAAATAAATAAATGAATAAATAAATAAATAAATAAAACTAGACATGTCTACATCAACTGTATATTTGTTGGAAATATATATTTACATGTGCATATATAGCATATTAATACATATTAACATATATAATATAACAATTATATATGGTTGATATCAACATATACTATAATTAATAATATACTTACAGTATATTATTAGTCTTTATGTAAATATATCAATGTATTATATAAAGTGTATGTGTTGGTTGTGCTATGAAATATATTGCCTATTGTCAATTATGGTCAAAACAATGAAAACCGCTCAGTACGTAAGGCGTTAAAGCAAATTACTGAGGAAAGAAATAATTTCATTCAAAAGAAAATTTGGCAGTAGACGATAAACAGAGGGAAGCCTGAATAGCTGACAAGTGTATGAAGAAGGCTCACTCTTATTAGTAATCAGGAGATATATTTTGAGACAATAGACACCATGTTGTATGCACCAGAAGACAAAAATATAAAAGAGGCATGTTACTAAATGTTGAATAAGATGGGGTACATGGGAACTCTTGCAGTTTTGATGAAAATAGAAACTGATAAGGACATTCTAGAAACAATAGTTTGAGATACTTAATGAAATTAAAACTGTGAATTCTCTTTGATCCAGCTTGTTTACCTCTAAGTATATATATCAGGAGAATTTCCACTCATGCCCTTCAGGTGACACGTACTGGGATGCTTGTTGTGATGGCAATGTTTATGGTCATGGAAATAGGAGGCAATCTAGGTTTTATCATTAAGGAAATGAGTAAAATGTGCTAAATGTATATTTATAATATGAATTACTATGCACTAGTTAGAAGCAATGGACTAGATGTACACAAAGAAACAATAAAATTTATAGCACAATACCATGTAAGTTAAATTAAATATATACAGTATATGCACATACTGCATATTTTAACAGTTAAAAGCAGTTGTCTTTAGGTAGTCGCAATATGGATTTTTTCTCTTCTTTATTCCTTCCTATATATTTTAAGTCATCGAAAAGTTTACATTTTTTATAATACAGACATATCTAATAAATTTTAGTATTAAAAATCAACTGTGAAAGAATAGTCTTTTCAACAAATAGACATCTTCCTAAAGGTTATATAAGCAGTTAAAAAGCACATGAAAAGACTCTCAACATCATAGTCATTAGGCAAATGCAAATGAAAATTACCACTGAGACACCACTTCACACCCATTAGGATGTCTACAATAAAAAGACAGACAATAGATAGTATTGGTAGGGATGTGGGGAGATCGAAACCCTTAGCACTGTTGGTGAGAATGTACAAACAGTGCAACCGCTTTGAAAAAACAATTTGGCAGGTCCTCAAATGTTAAATCTAAAGTTACTATATGACTCAGCAATTCCATGCAAGAGAAATGAAAGCATATAACCACACAAAGACTTGGATGTGAATGTTTATAGCCGCATTATTCATAATAGCATAAAGGTTGAAACAAACCAAATATCCATCAACTGACGAATGGATAAACTAAATGTGGTGTTATCCAAAATAATAGAATAGGATCATATATAATAAAAGCCTAATATGCAAATTGTCCCCTTGACCAGGAGTTCGACAGGGAGACCGGGAGTTTGACTGCTCGCTATGACCTGTGCTGACCACTAGGGGGTGGCGCTCAACATGGTGGGTGTTGGTGATGTGGTGCTGGCAGCAGGCGGCAGTGGAGTCACTGCCGTGCTTCAATCACAATCGCTGGCCAGGCCTAGGGACTGCACTTGTGCACAAATTTTGTGCACTGGGCCTCTAGTTGGACAATAAAAAGAAATGAAACTTTAAAACATTATGCTAAGTGAAAGAAGCAAGTCTCAAAATGTCACGTCCTGTGTGACTCAATGTATATGAAATGTCCAGAAAAAGCAACTCTGTAGAGACAGAAGATAGATTAGTGGTTGTATGGGGCTTGAAGTACAGAATGGGGATCGGCTGCTATTGCATATAAGGTTTCTTTTTGAGGTGATGATATATTCTAAACTTAGATCATGGTGATGGTTGCCCAACCCTCTAAATATGCTAAAAATAATTGAAGCATATGCTTTAAACGGATCAAAAAAATTTTTTGTATATAAATTCTATTTCAATAAAGCTGTTTTTTAAAAAGTCACCTATGTATGAAAATAATACTAGCACTTTTAGACGAGAGAGTTTTGAAAATTCAAGAGAATAAGAAAAATGTGCTCTCGGAAGGAATTACTAGTATAACTGCTAAAACGAACCTAAAATCAACCAGATGTCATTGTGCATCTAGTAAACATAGTAAACAGACTTTTTGAATGAAGTTGGGGTAGATGTGAAAGCCTGAGTCCACATATCAAGCTTACCTTTACCCGCTGGGACGGTTTTAAAGATAAAATCCTGAAATGACCACAGGCCAATATACTAAGACCACTTCATTCTGTAGAAGAGTCTTTTCAATCCAATGCTGGCATTTGCTGAAATGAACCAACCATTTAATGCCATTTTGACACCTAAAGTCGCATAAGGATCAAGTCTTTGCAACTGACACTCTCTTAGGCATGTGGCAAATACCACATGCCTATCCCTAATTCCAGTAATAAGGAAACTCTAACCAGGAATCACTGTACCCAGGAATCACAATAATGTTTTCATCATCAATGTCTCCAAATAAAGCCTAGTTCCCTAGAGAAAACACAAAATATGAAAAATATCTCTTCTCATAATATTGTTAAATACATTTGTCTTTTGTAAAATTAGTGCAAATTTATTGTAAACATTTACAAAACTTAAAAAAATTGGAAACAGCTGTTATTCTCTTACCCTGCATATAACCGCTGGTAATTTTGCAGTCTGTTTTCTCAATTTGTATGTTTTAAATAAAAGTTGGATTGTACTGTATATTTGGATCATAGCGTGCATAGTATTTTATAATTACTTTATTCTTTAACTCTGCATTAAGTGTATTATGTCATTCCCTTGAAAACCTGACTTTATTGTATTCTACCATATGGATGTATCAACACTAATTTAAGCAATTTCCTATTACTGTACATTTAAGTGGTTTCTAATTATTACTATTCTAAGCAATCCTGTAGGGGAACATCCTCATCTACAGGCTGACATTCGGCTCATATGTATGTGTTAGTATAAGAAAAGTGGTTGTTTATAAACAGTGACTCTTCTGATTAGGAAGGTGTTCATGCTCAGTGGTTGGTCCTATGCCACAGTGGTTGGTCCTATGCCACAGTGGTTGTTTAAATTTCTGGATATAGTCCTGCTTCCCCCTAATTCTTAGTGGTTAGTTAAGTTTGTTTCATTGGGATAAATTCATGGAAGCAGAACGATTGAGACAAATGGTACGAATATATCCAAAGCTTATAAGTTTATTGCCAAATTACTGTCTGCCGGAAGCCGGTCCATCCTTGCTGCTTGACACAGTCGCTGCAGGATAGAAACATCTGCACAGCATATGTTTCAAGGGACCTGGCGTATATAGCATACTGTTCTTAATATGTTTGCTCCCCTTAGCACTGTGTGTTTTAACCAAGGTCACCTCTCCGAGAAAGGTTGTTTCCCCAGGTAGGGATTTTTCCCTGAAGTTAGGGAGGGGATGAAACTCCTTAACTAAGTGCCAGGCGGGTAGTTAATCAATTTAACTACAAACAATCATGCTTAAGCTACATAATCTTTACTCCCTGGAATGGAGATAAGAAACGCCCTAACCTTTGTAATAGAAATTGACAGGATTAAAATCAACTGGTATAAATATGGATGTAACAAGACAATAAAAAGCAGAACCTCTCTGGAGATCCAGACCAGAACTTGGCTGGAGATCCTGGCTGGAGATCCTGGCTAGGCTGCTGATCAACTGAACACTGTCTCCGTGTCCTTCCTTCTTCGCCGACTCCGTCTACGCCTTTGGGAACCCCTGGACCTGCTGGGGTTGGACCCTGGCAACCGTCCTGTCAGATTCTACCAACCTACATTCAAACAGCTGTTCTCATTAACACTAGACATTCTTACGTTTTCAATCTTTGCCAAGTCTTGTTAGACTTTATTTTATAATCTTAACATCCTGTATGTCTCAGAACTTCAATAACTACAAATGATTATTTCCTCAAGCAACAGATTCCACATTACTCTTCTTCGCCACATTGCCTTTCATTCTGAAAAAAATTGACAAGTTAAATACTTTACATCCAAAGTTTTTTGTTCCCTGTTGTTCCTTTATAACTAAACTTCTAAAACTACCATCATGCCCGGCCGGCGTGGCTCAGTGGCATCATTGTCTTTATCATTTGAAAGATTATTTAATTTTACTTCTCTTAATAAAAATTTTTATCTGAAGTTAATTTCTCCATTGATCCATATGGAGATAGTGAATTAAACAACTTTTGAGAACAAATTGAAATATATTTTTTTAATTAAATCTTTATTGTTCAGATTATTACATTTGTTCCTTTTTTTTTCCCCCCATAACTCCCCTCCTCCCAGTTCCTGCCCCACCCTCCGCCCTCACTCCCCACCCACTGTCCTCATCCATAGATGCACGATTTTTGTCCAGTCTCTTCCCACATCTCCCACACCCCTTTCCTCCCCAAGAATAGTCAGTCCATTCCCTTTCTATGTCCCTGACCCTATTATAATCAACAGTTCATTCTGTTCATCGGATTATTCATTCACTTGATTCCTAGATTCACTTGTTGATAGATGCATATTTGTTGTTCATAATTTGTATCTTTACCTTTTTCTTCCTCTTCCTCTTCTTCTTCTTTTTTTTTTTTAAAATATATTTTATTGATTTTTTACAGAGAGGAAGGGAGAGAGATAGAGAGTTAGAAACATCGATGAGAGAGAAACATCGATCAGCTGCCTCCTGCACATCTCCTACTGGGGATGTGCCCACAACCCAGATACATGCCCTTGACCGGAATCGAACCTGGGACCTTTCAGTCCGCAGGCCGACGCTCTATCCACTGAGCCAAACCGGTTTCGGCTCCTCTTCCTCTTCTTAAAGGATACCTTTCAGCATTTCATATAATCCTGGTTTGGTGGTGATGAACTCCTTTAGCTTTTCCTTATCTGTGAAGCTCTTTATCTGACCTTCAATTCTGAATGATAGCTTTGCTGGATAAAGTAATCTTGGTTGTAGGTTCTTGCTATTCATCACTTTGAATATTTCTTGCCACTCCCTTCTGGCCTGCAAAGTTTCTGTTGAGAAATCAGCTGACAGTCGTATGGGTATTCCCTTGTAGGTAACTGAGTTTCTTTCTCTTGCTGTTTTTAAGATTCTCTCTTTATCTTTTGCTCTTGGCATTTTAATTATGATGTGTCTTGGTGTGGTCCTCTTTGGATTCCTTTTGTTTGGGGTTCTCCGCGCTTCTTGGACCTGTAAGTCCATTTCTTTCACCAGGTGGGGGAAGTTTTCTGTCATTATTTCTTCAAATAGGTTTTCAATATCTTGCTCTCTCTCATCTTCTGGCACCCCTATAATTCTGATGTTGGTACGCTTGAAGCTGTCCCAGAGGCTCCTTACACTATCCTCGCATTTTTGGATTCTTTTTTCATTTTGCTTTTCCAGTTGGATGTTTTTTGCTTCCTCGCATTTCAAATCATTGACTTGATTCTTGCGCTCCTCTGGTCTGCTGTTGGGCGTCTGTATAATATTCTTTATTTCAGTCTGTGTGTGCTTAATTTCTAGTTGGTTCCCCAATATAAGATCGAGGGTCTTATTAGTTTTCGTGTAGATCTCATTAAGTTTATCGGCAGCTTCTAAACAGTTCTTGAGAGACCTTAAAAGCATGGTTCTGAACTCTATTTCTTCCATTGACAATTTTGTCCTGTTTCTTTGTCTCCGCATTTTGTTATGCTTCCTTGGTGCACCCCCTAGTGGTCTTTGTTCGCAGTCTTATAGATAAATCTTGATTGTTGTAGCTAATTCCAGGGAGGGTTTGACCTCCAGGCCAAGTGGCTATGCGAATCAGCTGTGTCAGCAGTGAGAGAACTTCTGTCCTCTAGGGAGGTGCTAATCTAGCCTTTGCCTGAGGCTATCCGGCAAATGCCTCTGTGCAGGGCTTGGGCGGGGCGGGTCGCACAGGATCAACAGGGTGGGCCGGAGAGAGCAGTTATGGCGGCTCTCAGTCCTGTCCCAAGGGGCTCTGCCTCTCTGAGTCCCAGCACCCGCTGCAAAGCTCGGAGAGAAAGCTGCACTCGCTCTGACCGAAGCCAGACAGTCCCGCTTCTCCCGTTTGAGTCTGGGTCCCTAAAGGCTCGCCGGGATCTGGTGCTCAGAGTCTGCGACTCCCTCCCGATTGAAAACAACAACCGCGCCCTCCGCCGCCAGCCTGCTCCGCGCACTCCACACCTCAGAATTTGACTTCAGCACTGCGCCTCCTCTGAGTGTCCGTATGCGTTTCTCTTTCCTCCTAGTTGTAGGACTTCCACTCAGCCAGCGTTCCTGTGGTTCTGGGTGATGTCCCTTCCGTTTTTTGGTTTCACTTTTGAAGTAGTTGTTCAAAGCAGCAAACTCCGGCGTTAACCTATGCCGCCATCTTGGTTCTCCTCCTCTGTTCAGTCCAAATTGAAATATTTATAGTCTCAGGAACTTGGGTTACATGACACGTTTTTTAGAAGATATGAAAGTAGTCTGAAATAATTTAAAATATATTTTTTTTATTGATTTTAGAGAGGAAGGGAGAGGGAGAGAGAGAGAGATAGAAACATCAATGATGAGAGAGAATCATTCATTGGCTGCCTCCTGCACACCCCCTTATGGGGACTGAGCCCACAACCCCGGGCATGTGCCCTGACCAGGAATTGAACCGGGACCTGCTGGTTCATAGGTC
Organism: Myotis daubentonii; assembly: GCF_963259705.1. Classification (NCBI taxonomy): domain Eukaryota; kingdom Metazoa; phylum Chordata; class Mammalia; order Chiroptera; family Vespertilionidae; genus Myotis; species Myotis daubentonii. The sequence continues at coordinate 8,614,109 of NC_081840.1, forward strand.
GATGCTCAACCACTGAGCCATACCAACTGGGCTAGACTGAAATTTTTTAAGTTTAACATTGCAAAGTGATTAAAATCAATTATTAACTTCAAAGTTTGGTTCAAAATAGTTTAGTCAAAATAAATTTCAATACATATATAATTAACATTTAAACTATAACCTACTTATAAGAGAAGTAACACAAATTATTTTTACCTGTACTGTGATTGATTTTTTTCTCTCTCTCGGAATATCAATCAGGTAACACCATCAGTTTTCTTTAACAAAGAACACATCATGGGAAAAAAAAAAGGTTTCCAATCTTAATGGCATCTGTTTAAAGAAAATGTTAAAAAGTAAATACATCGGGTGTTAAGCACTACTCTTTTGGTCTGTATGAAGTGGTGGGGGAGGGACATATTTTGATAAAAATGAGCACGAGGGCCATGATGACGCTCAGCATTACCCTGAATGGGAGGGCTTATCAACCTATGAGACTCTTTATTCCTAGGAAAGTTAGCAAGGCCCAAACATTATTCAAAACGTAACCATAATCTGAAAAAATACCATAGGGAAAAGGGAAAAATGATGACAACAATAACTTATTCTTCCCATGTGTCAATACCCTTCCTTCTTCTTATTCAAGACCCACCTCACAGGCACACCATTCCCTGTAATTATAGATAGGTCAAGCCCTTTCCCCTACCCAAACTCTTTGCTAATTCTATTGAGTTTAAATCCTTCTTTCCTTTACATTTACTATTCATGTTGCTAAGAACTTCTTTGTCATGGCACTATACCTGAATATTTTTGGTTAAACTTACATTTTTTTTACCTGGTAGATCCCAGATTCTATAAAGGGAGAAGACACGCTCTCTGCATCTTTACAGCCCCAACACCTAGCATATGGCCTGGAACACACATGCTAAACAAATAAATAAATATTACGTATTTATTTATTATGAATGAACGAACGTCTGTGATGAATAGATATTCATGCTCTCAAATTAGGACAGAAAACAAAGAGAACATTCTCTCTACCAAATTAAAACAAATTATTAGAATCTGAAAGTTTTGTTGCTTCAAGATGTATATGCTATTTCTGAAGTCTAAAGTGAAAGATAAGAGGCACCTCAAAGCTGACATATATATTATTGTATTAGAAAAAAGGAGCCATCTTTAGTATAGAATAAAGTTAAAAACTGAAGTACCACTAATAAACATATCTGTTCTAATATTAAACAAGGGCTGCACTAAGAAACAAATGTCCCTTCCATCACCGAGGGGAAGACATCTATTGGAGGAGGGAAAAACAATCTGCTCATTGTCCCTTATACAGGTCTATACAGATTAGTGGGGGCCCAGAACAGCGCCTGGGGCTGAATGAATATCTGTCAAATAAGTGAATAATATCAAATCAAGAAACTCAGCGTACAGAATAAATAGATGGTCAAATTGATAATGGAAGAAGAAAGTACTAAGCTGGAAGACCAAGAGAAGAAATGCTTTTAGAAGGCACTGGGGTAGAAAACGAGAATGAAAAATAGAGTACGCAGCAAAATTAAACATCAGTAAACCCAGGAGGTTGGATCAAGCAGAAAGAAGAGTGAAGCCCAGGGAGGCCTGCTGTCAATCACTTTCCCAGTGAGTTATAGCATCCTTCTGGAAACAGACAATCCATGTCCTAAGCGAACACTTCCACGGAAGAGGAGAGGGACAGCGGCCAAACTCGTTTTATGATTGAACGACATTTATGCCAAAACCAGACACAGTTCCAGAAAGGAAAATTATAGGCTCATTTCAGTTACACTTCCAGTCGCCAGGTCCAGAATAAATTACTAGTTAGCCAGACTCAACAGTGTATGAGAAAAACAAAACCCAACGATCCAGTAGGGTTTATTCTAGGAATGCAAGAATGTCCGAGGAAGGTCAAATTACAAGTCTAGAGGCAGAGAGACTATGGTTATCACTTTTCTCTGCCAGAAAAGTTCTTTTCCATCAGAAAAAGACACCATTGCTCCAACATGTCCAGAAGCCCCCAGTCAGCACAACTACCACCAACCTCTCCGGGAGGCCCCCCTATTAGAGACACCTGCCGCCATGCACACAAGCAACCACCTGCGACCACTAGCTGCTACTCTGACCGCCCTGAACACATGAGTGTATTCCTATGTCTTGATTGGAGAGGGGACAACGTTTGCCATTCCAGAACGGAGAAACCAAGTTAGCCATCATCATCGTTGCCTTTATAGCAATACTGTTTTTACCCTAAAGTTCTACCGTTATGCTAAAAAAGTAAATGTCCCTAAACACCACATATTTGTCCATGTTTCTCATGGTTTTAAAGGTGTTCCAATGATGCTAATATATTTTAACTATAATGTGTGTAACAATGAAAAATTATGCATGAGAATAGCCCTGTTTTAAATATGGAACGAACCAAAATTTACTCGTAAAACGTAACTAAGCAACATTTCACAGGCAGTGACTGTTGTCTGAATTCTTTGGTTTTCCAAACAGATACCAAGAGAATGTGGAGGCACAGTGCCCGTAAGTCCTTGTTAAAGCTGGTGTGAGGTTGAGGGTAGAGTTGAATGTTTCAATGAGAGGGACAGCAGCCACTTTATTAGGAGGTTTAAATGTATAGGTCCTACTACAAGTGTTGAGGTCAAAGTCTTTCACCCTACGTGAACCTTTGAAGGTTTACGGTCAAACAGATGTTGTAGTATATTTTCATTCACATGGAAAAAGCACCAGATCACTGACAATAGAGCCTGTAATCATTCCTTTCCTTGCTTCCAGAATCAATCTTTCCATGGCCATTCAGTTAATTTGTAGTGGGTTGGCAGATAGGACTACATGTGAACTGAAAGAAAGGTAGAAGGATCTTCACAAAGTTGTTTACATTTATAATTGGGACAGGGGACAGAAAGTAAAAAAGGCTGGGAGGTGGAGCTGGCAGGGGAGGACAGGGGACGAGCAGGCAGGGGAGGGACTGGAGGAGGAGTTGGAGGACAGGGGACGAGCAGGCAGGGGAGGGACTGGAGGACAGGGGAGAAGCAGGCAGGGGAGGAGCAGGAAGGCAGGGGAGGAGCTGGAGGACAGGGGAGGAACATTCAGGGGAGGGACTGGAGGACAGGGGAGAAGCAGGAGGGCAGGGGAGGAGTTGGAGGACAGGGGAGGAGCTGGAGGGCAGGGGAGGAGCTGGAGGGCAGGGGAGGGACTGGAGGACAGGGGAGAAGCAGGCAGGGGAGGAGCAGGAAGGCAGGGGAGGAGCAGGAGGGCAGGGGAGGAACATTCAGGGGAGGAGCTGGAGGACAGGGGAGGAGCAGGCAGGGGAGGAGCAGGAAGGCAGGGGAGAAGCAGGAGGGCAGGGGAGGGACTGGAGGACAGGGGAGAAGCAGGAGGGCAGGGGAGGAGTTGGAGGACAGGGGAGGGACTGGAGGACAGGGGAGAAGCAGGCAGGGGAGGAGCAGGAAGGCAGGGGAGGAGCAGGAGGGCAGGGGAGGAACATTCAGGGGAGGAGCTGGAGGACAGGGGAGGAGCAGGCAGGGGAGGAGTTGGAGGACAGGGGAGGAGCTGGAGGACAGGGGAGGAGTTGGAGGACAGGGGAGGAGCTGGAGGACAGGGGAGGAGTTGGAGGACAGGGGAGGAGCTGGAGGGCAGGGGAGGGACTGGAGGACAGGGGAGAAGCAGGCAGGGGAGGAGCAGGAGGGCAGGGGAGGAGGGGGCAGACAGGGGAAGAGTGGGAGGAGGGGAGGAAGGGAGGAGGATGGCAGCTGTGAGCTGCGGGACTGGCTCCCAATTCGAAGACAGACTGAAGTTCTAAGGATGGTGGTTGGCATCTACCGCCAGCCCAGCTCAATGCTCAGGGCATACCTGTCCTTCAATATTTGCTCCTCACACCAGTGGCGTTGGGGGAGAGGTGGATAAACTAAGGTGCTGAGCTTAGGTGACTGGCAGCACCCCTGCCCTGCCCCGCCTGGGCCACGGCTGCACATTGGGAGCTACTGGTGAAAAGGCTGGTGCATTGATGGGGCCGATGGGGTGGGCACACTACCTTGTTTGGAGGTGGAAGGAGAAATGTTTGTCCCGCTATCAGCCTGGTCCACCAATCCCAGCTCTTCCCCGCCCACCCCACCTCCCCTTTCCATCGGTACAGCAGTTAGCCGTTGCTCCCATTTTCACAGTCCCTGATACTCACCTCTCAGGCATCCTCTCTGCTCTCCATGGGCTGCATGCAACGTTTCCTGTTCCTCACCAAGTGGAGGCATTGCCAAGCTGAAAAATGATTTTCTTCTTCTCTGGGAATGGTCCCAGTGAGCAGAAGGCTAGGTCCGCGTTGCGTGACCCTGTGCCCTGACCATAGCTGATCCATCTATGAATAACCAACCGCTTTAGGCTCCTTCAGCCAATTCTTGCTTAGGATTTTTCACTTGGGGCAGAGACCCAGAGATGGAAGTTGTGGTGGAGTGGAACTTAGTCACACAATGGCCGTGTGTGAAAATGACCAGGGATGCCTGCTTCTGCAGCCTGGGGCTGCCTGGGGTAGTGCAGGGTCCTGGGCCCACTGAGTGTGACATGACATGGGTTTGGATTGGGAGGAGGGAGGCGGATACTGAAAGAGAAATGTTGGTTCTTCAGGTTTGAATGGTGGCTTCTGATGGTGCTGACAAACTCAAATTTCAAAATCATCAGTCTATACAAAATAGTCTTGGTCAGAGCTATTTTGTGATCCTTTGGAATGAAGCTTTCATTGCCTGGTGGTCAAAAGCTGAGACGATGATGAGCTGGTGCAAAACTGATAGTGTGGATCTCCGAAGTAGATTGCTAGTTGAGTCCACAGCCCAAGTAGATTTCTTTGGTGAACATCAAAGTGGCAGGTTACATTTCCAAAGATGACTGCAACAATTCCTTCTGACCCATAGGATCTCTTTAAAAAATATATATATTTTTATTGATTTCAGAGAGGAAGGGGGAGGGAGAGAGAGATAGAAACATCAATGATGAGAGAGAATCATCGATTGGCTTCCTCCTGCATGCCCCACACTGGGGATCAAGCCTGCAACCCAGGTATGTGCCCTTGGCCGGAATCGAACCTGGGACCCTTCTGTCTGCAGGCTGATGCTCTATCCCAGTGATGGCGAACCTTTTGAGCTCGGCGTGTCAGCATTTTGAAAAACCCTAGCTTAACTCTGGTGCCGTGTCACATATAGAAATTTTTTGATATTTGCAACCATAGTAAAACAAAGGCATATTTTTGATATTTATTTTATATATTTAAATGCCATTTTACAAAGAAAAATCAACCAAAAAAATGAGTTCGCATGTCACCTCTGACATGTGTGTTATAGGTTCGCCATCACTGCTCTATCCACTGGAGCCAAACTGGCTAGGGCCCCATCGGCTCTTTTGCAGTGTCACCTTGCCACTCCAAAGAGACGGAGTGTATTTCTCCTCCCTTTGAATCTGGGCTGGCGTCGGGACACCTTGACCAATAGAATGAAGCAGAAGAGACATTCGGAGACTTCCTTGTCCAAATATATTTTTTTAAAATATATTTTATTGATTTTTTACAGAGAGGAAGGAAGAGAGATAGAGAGCCAGAAACATCGATGAGAGAGGAACATCGATCAGCTGCCTCCTGCACATCTCCTACTGGGGATGTGCCTGCAACCCAGGTACATGCCCTTGACCGGAATCGAACCTGGGACCTTTCAGTCCGCAGGCCGACGCTCTATCCACTGAGCCAAACTGGTTTCGGCACCTTGTCCAAATATTAAAGAAGATCAGGCAGCTCCCATGTTTGTGTTTTGGAAGCCAACTTCCACGTAGGAAGTCCACTTGCGATGACAGCACAAGTCTGTAAGTCAGCTTAAGCGACCTCCATGGAGAAGCCATGTGGGGAGACAGATGCCTGGCCAGCCCACAGCTACTCCAGTCAAACCAGCTGAGGAGCCAGATAGGGGAGTTAGGAAGCCCCAGCATACAAAGGAGCCTGGGCTTGAGGAGCAGGTGGTTTCTGACAGTCTGTTGCACTGGTGGCCTTCAATGAACCAACCTCGCCTGTCAATAGTCATGATCATGCATAGTCCTCTCCCCTTGACTCTGGGCTAGACGTCCTTTAGCCAGCAGGGTGTAGGTAACATTGTGCTGGCACTAGGCGGAAGTGTGGCAGCTCCCTCTTTTGCATTTTTAGGAGCCTTGATAAGGGCTCCAGCTGCCCTGATAAAGAAGCTACATAGGGAGGCCATGTGGGTTGGTCTTTTGAGAAGGGAGAGGCCCTGAGACCACATAGAGAAAGAAGCTCAGACACCAGGTGCTCAGTGGAGCCCAGCCCCTGCCTGCTGAAGGCCATGTGCAAGTGACTCTTGGCAAGACCAGAAGAACCAGGCTGCTAAGCTCAGCCCAGACTACAACATCTTGAGCCAATAAAATGGTTATTATGTCACTAAATTGTGGAGTTGGTCACGGGGCAATAGCTATGAAAGCATCCAGGTAAGAGTGGGATCCTAAAAACTTGATATTTGGAGTGAGAGTAGTACACATCCCTGTCCCACTGGCACAGGGCAAGGGGCAGCGTGATTTGATTTGGCTAATGGGACATGATGTGCATCCCTTGCTTCAGACTGGTCAGATGGTTTGGCTGGGTCTGGTGTCTGGTCCTGGTCCAGGAGAAGAGCTGCCAGGTGACTGCTGCCCTTCAGCCCGTGTTCCAGAGGGCGAACATGTGGGACAGACCTGCCTGGAACAGGCCTGCCAAGGCCAACCCACGGACCGGTGAGCAAGAAACACATTTATTGTCACCCCCACTGAGAACTGAGACTGGAAGGGCGCTGCCGCTGCAAAAGCTGACTATACACTCGGCCAGCCAAATAACATTCAAATGCTTCTTTCGGGGCCACAGGCTGTGTTCTTACACTGACTGTACAGAAATAGGAGGCAGAGTAAACTTATCCCATACACACCTCAGCTCAGGCTCTTTGCCTGGTCTGTATTGTGAATGGGGAGACATTGAGTAAAAAAAAAAAAAAAAAAATAATAATAATAATAATAAAAAAGTAAAAAAAAAAAATGCTTCTTTCGGGGAAACCTTTGCCACGTCCCCATGTGCCTCCCTTGCAGGCTAAATCTCAAAATCCCTCCTGGGCCCCATTCTTAGTCGAATGGTGGATTCCGACGCAAAATAAATGGGAGGGTGTTAAGCATAATCAGGACAGAAAAGAGTTACACCATGGACTTGCAAGTTACAGAAATGTGTTCATTTTCTGGTCAGCTCTCTGGGGAAATATTTTATGGGCTGGGAGCTCTGAGATGTTTGATCAAAGGCTGAAGAACGTAACATGATCTCAGTTCATTGGAATAGTGATGCTGTACTCAGTGTGCCAGCTGAGGCTGCAGCTGGGCTTCTCGGGGACCGGACCGACCGACCGGCACCGTGCTAGGTGGCAATGCAGGGCCACACCGCAGATGCCTGACTGCCGAGTCTCATTCTTGTGTCTGCCTCGCTCCCAGACTTCTCCAAAGAACTTTCATGACGTACAGCACAGCCATGATTTCCAGCTCTCAGAACTGGCTCTCCTGGGCTAGATCCCCGCCTCTCCTCCGGTGCTGCTGCTCCTGAGCTTCTCCAGGAGCGTGACTGCTCCCGGAAGGGACGGCCATCTTCTGACAGCTTGGGAACAGGCAGTCGGACAGCACACAGAGGTTCATCTTTGGAATTCTATACACGCTGCGTGGAGGTTTGTAAAGCAATACGCGCCCAGACGCCGTGTCCTTCCAACACCCCTGAGATGGAGGTCATGTTCCCCTCTCGCCAGTACTACAATCGGCTTGTGAAATTGCTTTGAGAAACCCAACTGGCTCCGACTTTAATTCTCACGATGCTCTGAAAGCTCACCTGCAGGTTAGACTCCTGCACCACCTGTCATACCCCGGCAGGCCCGCGGGCCGCTCCTACTCCCCGCGGAGAGAGCAAGGCTCGGGCGTTCAGATCCCACAGAATGGGTTCCAGTCAACAAAAGCCGGAAAATACAGAAAACCCAACTCACCCGGAGATGGTTATCATTTCATATTTTTCTAAGGCTCTCAAGGAAAAATCCTTGATAGAAGGGTTGACAGAACAATTTTCGATGGGTTTAAAATAAGAGAACAAAATGGCAAACACATTGACAGATGGCAATTTTGAGTTTGAACGCCAATTCTGTAGTCTTTTATCTAGTTTTTCTATTAACAGGTAAATACATTGTTCTAGGAATTGTCTAATAAAGCAAGAAAGTAAAGAGAAAATGAAGGTAATCTTAAATTCACTCTTCAGATTTTCATAATTTAGGCAACTGAGTGGTACTGATATTTGATAAGTTCTGTTTGTTTCTTATAATGAATTTCCGGTATCTTTCACTTGGGTTTACAGTACGTATTCGAAACATAAATGTTGCATAAATTAAGCACACCAGCACCACAGCGGTGGCGATGGCTATAAGTGTGTGTCCTGGAAATTGCAGCGGCACTTCATCGACGTAAATCTGCAACAGAAAAAAGCAAAGTCTTTAAGCTTTCTGAATCTAATAATTCAAAACACCGAACTTTATGGTTCCCACACGGTGGGGACACTAGTAGGCATTTAGCAAAATTCTGCCCAGACTTATTTCAGCAGCCACAGAGCTTGGAAACAGTCTCTTGATAATTTGGTTAAGTAGGAACTTGCACACAATAGACAGGAAAGAAGAATTCTCCTTATCGTCCGATGCCTTTATCCTGTGTCTTTAGGGGCAGAGGAGGCAGATAGCACCACAGGCGGCGGGACAACTTCCTGGAGGACCAAGGGTTCTGGAGGACCAAGCCCAGTGCCGTGGGAACAGGGCCAGGACACGTCAGGGAAGGCGCTTCCTGAGCAGGCTCTCAACCAATAAGTGAGCTCCTGGAAGAGAAGGAGCAGAAGGAACATTCCAGCTGTCTGTCCTCTCTTTAGAAAATCCTCTATCTGCGAGCTAAAATAGAGAAACGTTTCTCTGTATTCAAAATGGTTTCTCTGCCTGAACGGATAATTAGTAGGCAAGTTCCTGGAGGAGAGATGGGATGACTGACAGAGTGGCACAGAGGCGCCTTTTCCTCTGAGCTCTGGATAAGAATGGGTTCCATGCCTGCGAGATGCAGAAGCGGGCGCCTGTGGAGACGAAGGTGCTTCCAGCCCAGTGGCGTATGCTTTCTGGGTGAGGTCGGAAGCAAGATCATCTTTTGAGGCAGAAGGAAGTGGAGTTGAGTGGAACTAGAACAGTGGGGAATGTGGGGAAATGCTAATCGGGTTAGCACAGAAAAAGGATCGATAGGGGTGAAACGCAAGTGAAAGGTACCACCATCCTCCCAGGGACCCAAGGAGTAGCTGTTTCCTCAGAAACAGACCCTATCTGCCGTCAGTTCTCCCACAATGCCTTTCAGATTCACCATGTCCAGTCCACTTCCAATATTGCCACTGCGAGCTTCATTGCCTCACGTTGCATACATAAACCACTCTATCAGCCTCCTTTTCAAGCTGTCAGCCCATGTGGGCGCAATACACTGCCAGAGTAATCTTAACTACCAGCCTGTCTAAAAAAAAAAAAAAAAAAAAAGTGAGGTTGCTTTATGCAACTAAAAGAATCTTGAACACTGGTAGCAGAAGTAGGTGTCATAAGCAACACAATTTAAAAGGTAGATTTGGCCAAGTGGTGTGGAAAGCAGTGAGAAACCCCTTTCTAATCTGGAAAGATAATTATCGTCCTCATAATGGATTAACTGGCTTCACCATCTCCTGTGGTACTGTAGAGCTCCGATTATGTATCCAATGGTACTGGAATTGTTGGGGATTTGAGAGAAAAATGTTAGATTTTGAAGGTGGTCTTCATTACGGCACTCCAAGGTAAGAAAAATCTCTCCTGAGCTGGGCCATCAGAGGAGATTGGATATTTAGTTTTATTAAGAAAGACCTGGTCTGCAGCCAATGGGAAAGACAATCGTGTGCTACGTGTAATTGCAAAAGTGACCTTTCTTTTCTGTGCTAAGGCTAGGGGACATCAGAGGGAAGACTGTAATGAATCCGTCTTCCCCTCCATCCCTCTGTTCTGCTTCTTCGGTGTTGGCTAAGCTCCCTCGTGGTCCCCTGTACTATTGTGCTGTTCCCTGAACCTGGGGCTGCCTTTGGAACAAAGAGGTGAGAAGAGAAAGAGGAAAATCATGGGATTTCCTCCGACGTGCTTCATAGATCCTATTTCCTATTTCCTCTCTGGTGGGGTGGGTTTTCTCTCAGGATCTTGGGCGTCCGCACTGCTGCCATGGCCTCTCAGCACCGCAGGTCTGAGATTCGTCGCTGAGGCTGGGCTTGGGGCAGGGCCAGGACAGAGAAAGGAAAGGAGGTGGGGGTCGGCGGAAGGCTGATTTTGTTATTGATAATGTGGCATCAGTATTTGGCAATGAATGAGTAGTCAAGCGATGCAATCAAATCCTCATTCCTTCCCATTCCCCACAGGCGGCAGATGTCATTGTATGAGTGAGCAAAAACGAATCATTGCGCATCATAGGGCAGTGATGGCGAACCTGTGACACGTGTGTCAGAGGTGACACGCGAACTCATCTTTTTGGGTTGATTTTTCTTTGTTAAATGGCATTTAAATATATAAAACAAATATAAAAAATATACATCTTTGTTTTACTATGGTTGCAAATATCAAAAAAAATTTCTATATGTGACACGGCACCAGAGTGAAGTCAGGGTTTTTCAAAATGCTGACACGCCGAGCTCAAAAGGTTCGCCGTCACTGTCCTAGGGTGATTTGGGGAGGCTGACTTTGGTTCCACGCTCTTTAGACCTTGACAGCTTTGGGAAGATTCAACACTTTACTCTTACAATGCACCTACCCAGAGGCAGGGGAGCACTGGAAACTGTAATTGTTACAGACGCATGGGACTATGGGAGGGTGAGGGTGAGAGGAAGGACATTAAAAGTCAGAAAACCTAGATAAATATGGCAGGTGGAGAGGGAACAAAAATAAATACAGATGCTTATTACAATGACCCAGCATTGATGGGTCCTGCCACCTGTCGTGCGCCCTAGCTACACCATCTTTGACAACGTCAGCACCGTTCTTCAGGTCCCCTGTCTCCAGGCCCTGTCCGCACACAGATCCTGCCATTTTTACTCTCCAGTGTCTTTTGGACAGATGCCTGCCCTGTTATTTCCTCAGCCATCACTCCACTGGATGCCTGTGTATTCACCGTACCTGAAATTCTTCAACTAAGTTACAAAAAGTGACTCCTGGCACAACGGACACTCTGAAGTGGAAAAGCTCGGAGCCCTGTGGAATAAACATACCCGGTCATTAGCAGCATCGACATGTATGTCCCTTTAAGTAAAAGTATACGCCGGGGCCCCTTTCCCCACAGATGCTGCATTAAAAATTCCAGTCCCCTGAAGGCTCTGAGCATATACTGTATTTGCAAAATAAAAATGGAGGGAGAAGGACAAGAGTTTGAAACAGAGGGATCAAGTCACTGCTCCTGCACTTTTAGAATGAAGAAACAGAGATATGAAACCCAACATGGCCTCGACGCATACATTGAGCTAATCCTCATATTCATGGTTTTAATAGGTCCCCTAACTTTTATTGGCTGTCTCAACAGTTACTTAGATCATACCAACTTCATGTGTCTGAATAGGCAGCTGGAGCCAGAGCCCATTTCCCCCTAACTTTTGGAAACACCCTGCTGCTCCACCTTGATAGATAACGTATTGGTCTTGTCTATCAGCTCAAAAAATCATAAGTTAATGCTAAATTCAACTTTCAGATACCTTTAGAAATAATAACATCGAAGGGAATGGAGAAAAAATAAACATTCTCCATATACTTTAAGGATGCTGTTTCCACTCTCCATATACTTTAAGGATGCTGTTTATCCATATATGTTAAAACTAAGACCAATCTTAGTTTAGACCAGTGGTTCTCAACCTGTGGGTCGCGACGGCTTTGGCGGTCAAACGACCCTTTCACAGGGGTCGCCTAAGACCATCCTGCCTATCAGATATTTACATGACGATTCATAACAGTAGCAACATTACAGTTATGAAGTAGCAACGAAAATAATTTTATGGTTGGGTCACAACATGAGGAACTGTTTACTTTTGTATGTACACTAACCAGGGATTCAACCCATACCGTGGAGTATTGGGATGATGCTCTAACCAACTGAGCTACCTGGCCAGGGCTAGACATATACATTTTATTTAAACTCAAAACAAGAAAAACAAAAATGCTGCCAACTTACCTTTATGCTTAAGTTGAGGCCTACAGGATTATATACTGGAACATGAAGACTAGATTCTAAGTAATTTTTCAGTCTCATTACATTTCCTGGTACACTGTGTTCTAAAAGTACATGAATATATTTTAGGCCCACGTATGCTATTTTCCCACTTTGTATAAAACTTGTTACAGACATTGAGATACAATAAAAGATTTCACTCCATGACATGACCAAGCTATCCTGTGTTTTTAGTTCTATTTGACTTTGTGGAGTACACATTTACGGAGATTAGGCCTCATATCTTGCATTACATCTTTTCAGTGGCATTATTGAAACAGACAAGACCTCTGATCACCTAAATTTAGGCTGACCTTTCTTTCCAGCTCCATGCTCATGACCAGTCCTAACCTGCACATACTTTGTGTCTTTGGCAATGAGATAACTTCAGCATCACCTTAGTGCAGCGGTTCTCAACCTGTGGGTCGCGACCCCTCTGGGGGGTTGAACGACCCTTTCACAGGGTCGCCTAAGACCATCGGAAAACACATATATAATTACATCTTGTTTTTGTGATTAATCACTATGCTTTAATTATGTTCAACTTGTAACAGTGAAATTGGGGGTCACTACAACATGAGGAACTGTGTTAAAGGGTTGCGGCATGAGGAAGGTTGAGAACCACTGCCTTAGTGGTTGGTAAGTGATTTAAAATAAGGTGGCTGGAAAGTTTCACAATAGGATAATTGAAACCTTTTCCGTCTACGGCCATACCACCCTGAATGCGCCCGATCTCGTCTGAAACCTTTTCCCATAAAAGTTATCAGTTATTCCTGCCTTTCTTATAGTTCTTTCTAAACCCAGATGTGTAGTGTTGGAGTTAGAAATTGCAGGATCTAAAGAGAAAAAAAAGCTATGATTGTAGCATTTGCCAATTGCTGTGGTGTAAATACTCTCACCATAGCTAATTTCAAGCTACCAGTGGTTTAACAACCAGTATTCAAAATGCTTGAAGGCTTAAGAATCAGTGCTCAAAAGTTGGTAATAGCAGTTTCCAGCATACTATAGAGAATGGGATGTTAGTTAAAGCAAAATATTTAGTTTTCTTTATTAATTTTTCATTCCAAAAATGCATATGTTGGGTAGAGTAAGACTCACTGAATATCAAAAGTCTTGATATTTGGTAACATTAATGACTGATCAAAATTTCATTTAACTCTATTGATCTATCACTTGATCGCCTTAAAGTATTCATACATAAACAATCACAAAACATGCAACAAAAGCCTATATATTTGAGGTAAAATTGAACTGTGGAAAATTTCATTCTTATTTCAAAATTTTTCAGTATCTTTCCAATTATTTTACCATAAAATCTTTAAGAAATTTCCTTATATAATTAGAAGATACATCCAATAGATTATCTGGCAACACCTTTTGTAGTCTCCTGTGAACGGGGACACTTAGGCCAACATGTAGCAGAAGTCCAATCAATCATTTTTGCTACAAATCTACAAAAGAGATTTCAAATATTCCACATTTAAATTCTTCAAAAATGCTTTTATGCCATAGAGTCTAGGTCACTGGAAGTGATGATGAAATAAGTGGAAGATAATAGAAGTAGAATGAACAGCAATGTGTCAACTGATTCAAATTCTTTTCCAAAGATCTCCTGGCTGTCTTTTGTGCAGTTCTTGTAAACCACTTATCTAGGTAATAACAACACCACTTATAAGATAAAAATAATTATAGAAAAGAAGCAAACCCTACTGATTTCCCAGTGTTTCCTCCCATTCACTTCCATCACAGTAACCAGATATGGAGTTTCCATTGGGAAGTGTCCATCCTCACTGTAAACATTCAAAATAATTGGATATTGCAGAACTGGAAACTTAAAACGAGGAACCTAAAAGACAAATGTGCCAAGAATGAATGTAAATTTGGAACCTTCAATACTAATTTTATTTCCTGGTAAAGAACGCATAGCTACATTCCCAAGAGTTCGGCTACTCTAAATGAAGTGGGATTCTTATATACAGCAGAATCAATGTGAACTCCAAAAGTAATATGCAAACATGTGCTAACAAAATTCATAACTTTCTATGGGCCTTTTTCACAGGACTCGACTTTTTGACTAACCTATATCCCATAAGACGCTGCATTGCCTGGATACTGTCTGGCTCCCTCATACCTCTCTCCCTGTCAGTCAAATACCATGCACAAAGGGCAGAGATGGGGAAGGGTTCAGTAACTGTGCTCAACATTATTAGTTATTAGCGAACGACAAATCAAAACCACCAGGAGGCACCATTTCATACCCATTAGGGTAGCTATCACAATTTATTACTGGTAAGCAGCTTACAAAGCAAGGAGACAAAATTCAGAAAGACTTATTATTATTGGACTTTTCCCCCTTCTTGGGGATTTTATTTACTCAGGCTCTGGAGTCAGAGTTCAAATCTAACTTGATCACATATGAATGATGTGACCTTTGGCAAATTACCTGGCTTTGCTGTTCTTCAAATGAAATCATGGTGACAGCTCAGAGCAGTGTTTAGTAGACAGTAAATGCTTGAGAATTATTATTGTAATTCAGCAAGGGGGGAGTTGTAGAGGTATGTAACATCAGCACTCATAATTTATTGATTGTGACCCTATGCCCATTTTGAGATAATTCACTTAATATAATGCTATATATTTTATTACATGTAAAGATAAATCACTTAAAAAATATATATAGTCTTACAAGACATTTGAAGTAGATCTACTTGAAAGCACTACTAAGTACACACTGAACTTAGCTAATGCAAACACCAACATGAACTTGATACATCTTTGAATGCTTTGAGACTAACAGAAGGAAATATTTGAGACAACCCATCCTCTTCATCAACGTATTATACTGTCACTAGAGGCCTGGTGCACGAAATTCGTGAATGCAAGGGAGTCCCTCAGCCCGTCCTGCACCCTCTCCGCAGTCTGGGAGCCCTCGGGGGATGTCCAGCTGATGGCTTAGGCCCACTCGGCCTAAGCACTGGACATTTTTAAAGCTGGACATTCTTAGTGCTGCTGTGGAGGCCGGAGAGGCTCCCGCCACCGCTGCTGTGCTTGCCAGTTGTGAGCCAGGTTTCTGGCTGAATAGTGCTCTGGCTGTGGGAGTGCACCGACCACCAGGGGGCAGGTCCTGCATTGAGCATCTGCCTTCTGGTGGTCAGTGCATGTCATAGCGACCAATTATTCTGCCATTCAGTCGATTTGTATATTAACCTTTTATTATATAGGACTAGAGGCCAGGTGCACAAAAATTTGTGCACTTGGGGCGGAGGGGGGGTCCCTCAGCCCGGCCTGTGCCCTCTCCCAGTCTGGGACCCCTCGGGAGATAACAACCTGCTGGCTTAGGCCTGCTCCCGGGTGGCAGAGGGCAGGCCCAATCCCTAGATGCAGCCCCTGGTCGGGCTCAGAGCAGGGCCGATTGGGGAGTTAGGGCGCCGCCCCCTGTCATGCACAGAGCAGGGTGATCGGGAGGTTGTGATGCCACCCTCAGTCACGCTCAGGGTAGGGCCGATTGGGGGGTTGGGGCACCGTCCCCCGTCACACTCAAGGCAGGGTCGATGGGGAGGTTGAGGCGCCACCCCCTGTCACGCACAGAGCAGGGCCCATCAGGGGATTGGGGCGCTGCCCCCTGTCACGCACAGAGCAGGGCCCATCAGGGGGTTGGGGCGCTGCCCCCTGACACACACAGAGCAGGGCCCATCAGGGGGTTGGGGAGCCGCCCTCTATCACCCACAGAGCAGGGCCGATCAGGGGTTGGGGCGCCGCATCCTGTCACACACAGAGCCGCAGGGCGATCAGGGAGTTGGGGAGCTCCCCCCTATCAAGCACAGAGCAGGGCTGATCAGGGGATTGGGGCGCCTTCCCCTGTCACGAACAGAGCAGGGTGGATAGGGAGGTTGTGGCCCCGGCCCCTGTCACACACAGAGCTGCAGGGCGATCAGGGGGTTTGGGCGCTGCCCCCTGTCACGCTGATCCTGGTGCTGGGAGGCCTTGCGGCTCCGCTGATCCCGGAGCTGGGAGGCATATTACCCTTTTACTATATAGGGTAGAGGCCTGGTGCACGGGTGGGGCCGGCTGGTTTGCCCTGAAGGGTGTCCTGGATCAGGGTGGGGGTCCTCACTGGGGTGCCTGGCCAGCCTGGGTGAGGGGATGATGGCTGTTTGCAGCTGGTCACACACCCTTCAGGGTGGGGGTCCCCACTGGGGTGCCTGGCCATTGTGGGTGAGGGGCTGAGGGCTGTTTTCAGGCTAGGGGTGACTGAAGCTCCCAACCGCTCCTTTTTTTCTTTCTTTTTTTTTTTTATTCTTGGCCAGCTTTAGCTTTGAGGCTTGGCTCCAGCTCTTAGGCCTCCGCTGCTAAAAGTAGGTTTCTGGCCTTTGCTTACAATGTTGCAATCCTGCTGGCTGAAGCCCGGCGGACTAAAGCAGGTTTCTGGGGTTTTGTTTAGTTTCTATATTTGTTACATAGTTGCTTAGAGTTGCAGCTCAGAAGCCGGCAGTGGCAGGCGGGGAACGTTGGAGTCCTCCGTCACTGAAGCAAGCAAGCCTCATGTTAGTTTCAAGCTGCCTGGCTGCCGGCCGCCATCTTGGCTGGCAGTTAATTTGCATATCGCCCTGATTAGCCAATGGGAAGGGTAGCGGTCGTATGCCAATTACCATGTTTCTCTTTTATTAGATAGGATGTATTTTGTTACCACTACCAGACTGAATTTCTTGACAATAAGGGTTTCAACTTCTATTGTCCAAGACCTGATATACAAATATTTTTGAATGAATCAATGTTCGCTGTAATGTAGTGGATGGGGTGTTTGATAAGTTACAAATTGTTTTCATGTAGATATGAATGGGTATATTTATAAGAACCTGTGAAATGGACAGGGCAGAGCAAGTATTGTTCTATTTTACAGGTGATGTTAATTAACTTGTGTGAGGACAATTAAATCCAGATCTTTTTAGCTCTGTATCACATTTAGTTCTATATCATAAGAAGACATTATTTCTATGTCATAGTTTTCATATGTAACTAAAATGCACATTTCAAAAAATCTAAGCAAGGGGAGAAACCAAGATGGCGGCATAGGTAAACACCAAAATTGCTGCCTCCTACAACAACTTCAAAAATACAACAAAAAGACAAAACGGGCATCATCCAGAACTACAGGAAGGCTGGCTGAATGGAAATTCTACAACTAACAGGAAAGAGAAAAGCACTCTGAGACTCAGGAGCTGTGGAAGTAAAGTGCAAAGGTACGGAGGCTCGAGCGCGCGCAGAAAGGGGCTGGTACCTGAGGATGTGGCTGTCTTTTTGAATCAGGAGGGAGTCACAAGCTCCCGACTGCTCTGAACTCCAGTTCCAGGAAGTCTCTGGGGACCCAGGTCTCATACAGGGAGAAACTGAACTGTCTGGAAGCAGGCAGAACTCGGAACTTGAGGGCAGCTTTCCCTCAGAGGTGCTTGCAGCAATTAAATTACCGGGACACCCAGACGCGCGGCCCCTTAGGGCAGGGCCGAGGATCAGCCATAGCTGCTTGCTCTGCCCTGTTGATTCCCTGAGACCCCGCCCCACCCAGGCTGTGCAGAGGCTTTTGCATATGAATGCCCTGGCCCTTTGCAACCTGAAAATTACCTAACAAATTACAGCTGGGCCAGACAGACCCAGAACTTCCAAGAGAAGGCCCAAGGCCCCACAGCAGCTTGCATTGCTTCACAGCTGGGCTTCATTTGGGCACCTCCAAACCCCAAAAAAGGAAGGGGAATCTGCAGATCTTTTCGTAGCTCCTACTGGGTAGCCTCAGGCAGAGACTAAATTAGCACCTCCTTAGATCCAAGAGCCAGCGTACCCAGTGGTCACAGTGGGACTATCCAGATTACAACTCCTCAAATCCATAAGGGACACACTCAGGGGGCAGACTCAGTGAGCACCAAAGCCCCACTGAAGCAAGTCTTGCCCCAGAAGGGTGTCTTCAGCACAGAAGTTCTCCCACTGCAGACACAGCTGATTCTCACTGCCAATTGGCCTGGAGGTCAATTCCTACCAGTGATACCTACAACAATCAAGGCTTAACTACAAGACTGTGCACACAGCCCACAAGGGGGTGCACCAAGAGTGTCCACCTCAGGTAACTGGGGAGGCTGAGCCACTGGGCCCTATAGGACACCTAGCACACAAAACCACTCTACCGACACAGCAAAGCATAAAAAATGCGGAGACAAAGAAACAGGTCACCAATGACAGAAATGGAGGAAAGCAAACGACTGGATATAGAGTTCAAAACCACGTTTACAAGGTTTTTCAAGAATTTTATGGAAACCGCCAATAAATTTAGTGAGACCCTGGAGGATATGAAAAAAGACCAACTAGAAATTAAGCATACACTGACTGAGATAAAAAAATAATATACAGAGATCCAACAGCAGACAAGAGGATCCCAAGAATCAAGTCAAAGATTTGAAATACAAAGAAACAAAAAATACCCAACCAAAGAAGAAAAAAGAAAAAAGAATCCAAAAATATGAAGATAGTCTAAGGAGCCTCTGGGACAACTTCAAGCGTACCAACATCAGAATTATAGGGGTACCAGAAGAAGAGAGAGGGCAAGATATTGAAAACCTATTTGAAGAAATAATGACAGAAAACTTCCCCTACCTGGTGAAAGAAATAGACTTACAAGTTCAGGAAGCACAGAGAACCCCAAACAAAAGGAATCCAAAGAGGACCACACCAAGACACATCATAATTAAAATGCCAAGAGCAAAAGACAAAGAGAGAATCTTAAAAGCAGCAAGAGAAAAAAAGTCAGTTACCTACAAGGGAGTACCCATACGACTGTCAGCTGATTTCTCAACAGAAACTTTGCAGGCCAGAAGGGAGTGGCAAGAAATATCCAAAGTGATGAATGCCAAGAACCTACAACCAAGATTACTTTATCCAGCAAAGCTATCATTCAGAACTGAAGGTCAGATAAAGAGCTTCACAGATAAGAAAAAGCTAAAGGAGTTCATCACCACCAAACCAGCATTATATGAAATGCTGAAAGGTATCCTTTAAGAAGAGAAAGAAGAAAAAGGAACTCTTACCATTTGCCACAGCATGGATGGAACTGGAGAGCATTATGCTAAGTGAAATAAGCCACTCAGAGAAGGATAAATACCACATGATCTAACTCATTTGTGGAATATAATGAACAACATAAACTGATGAACAGGGACTGATCCAGAGACGGAGAGGCATTGATTGAACTGTCGGGCCTTGGAGGGAAGGTAGGGGAGGGTGGGGGTAGGGGGGGAAAGATCAACCAAAGGACTTATATGCAAGCATATAGGCCTAACCAATGGACACGGACAACGGGGGGGTGAGGGCATGAGCGGGGGGGTCGGGGGGGGTAGGGGGTAACGTGGGGATAAGGACACATATGTAATATCTTAATCAATAAAAATATATTTAAAAAAATCTAAGCAATATGAAAGCATTCTGTCTTCAGGTAATTAAAAATGACCTTACCTTTTCTCTGCAATCTGAGAAAGCAACAGCATATGAAAGCTTCTGATCCTTTGTGCAATTACACTGCTTCCGATTAGACTTATTGGCACACTGTTTGAATTTACCAGATTTCTGCAAATAGAATTAATACAGGTTGACTTTTTTTCCTGTGGCAGGATTTCTATAAACTGAGTAAAACTTCAATAAATATTTGTCCCTTGAGTAAAGAAAGTGCCCGAGAAAGGGGGAAAAGTCCAATAGTAATAAGTCTTTCTGAATTTTGTCTCCCCCCTCCCCTTTGTAATTTGATCCCAAGTATCACTAGTTGCTTGCCAGTAATAAATTGTGATCACTTTCCTAATGGGTGTGAGATGATGTCTCATGGTGGTTTTGATTTGCCTTTTAACTAATACTGTTGAGCAAAGTCACTGAGCCCTTCCCCAACTCTGTGTGGTATTGCCTCATCCTGGAATGCTCTTTGTCTTCCCTTTACCCTCTACACTCCTCCTCATCTCCCCTTGCTTGGTTAACCCTACTCATCTTTAGTCTGGTTCCCTCAGACTAGGTTAGGCATCCCTGGACCACAGTCGTCATGTGTGTTTTGTGTGTCTCCACTATATGTCTATCTTAAACTTTAGGGTAAGGATCAACTGGGAGATTTTTTTTTTAATTCAGATTTCAGGACTACACCCCATCGTTTCTGATTCAGTAGCTATGTGGTGAGAATGAGAAAGCTGTGTTTTTAGAAATATTCCCAGGTGATTCTGGTTCCGGGTATGCAGGGCCATGCTGCTCACAAACACTGCCCTGGATACGGAATGCTATTTAGTTTGTGTAACTTTTTCTTTAATGCCCGTTCTCCCCCCATTAGAGTGTAGATCCATAAAGGTATCATGCTTATCATGTTTATTGCTGTGTCCTCAGAGAATGTCTGCACAGCACCTCATAACACTGGAAATGCTGAAATGAACATTTGTTGAATTTCAAAAGATGTATAAAAACTCTCATCTACTTAGGTGTATATTAAATACATTTCTTATTCAACTCTCCTCCGCCCCAAACCTGATAAAACCCCTAAAGATTCCCATGTAAGCCCTATCCGGTTTGGCTCAGTGGATAGAGCATCGGCCTGCGGACTGAAGGGTCCCGGGTTCGATTCCGGTCAAGGGCATGTACCTTGGTTGCGGGCACTCCCTCAGCGGGAGGTGTGCAGGAGGCAACTGATCGATGTTTCTCTCTCATCGATGTTTCTAACTCTCTATCCTTCTCCCTTCCTCTCTGTAAAAAAAAAAAAATCAATAAAATATATATTTTTAAAAAAAGATTCCCATGTAAATACAGTAAGGTCATATTTCAATAGACGAGGCTTAACTCTAGTGATACAAGGTTTACTAGTATCTTTGAGAAACTGGAAGTGAAGAACTTAGTATTATAGTTGCTCATCGCCTGGAGTAGAGCTTATCTTGAAATCCAAGATTCAATAGGAAGTCAACCTCCTCATGTTGTATGTACGTGTAACAATATGTATGTGAATGTGTATTATTAGTTTGTTCAACAATTTGTAAGCGTTCCCCATGCCTGGCACTGCTCTTGGTACTAAGGATACAGAAGAGAGCAACATAGGAGTCTTCACACCTGACCTCTCCTTGGCTCCCATTAGAATTTCAAATGGGCTAAATGGGATGAGAGCATCTTTTCTCAAATGAGAAGAGCCCCCAGACCCATCGCACATCTCCAGCACAGGGACAAGCATGGTGTCCATAGCAAAGGAGAGTTCTTGTCCCAACATAGGCACATTTACACTCTTGGAGAGGTTCTGCCTGGAAAACAACCCAGCAGCACTCTCCCTCTCTGGAGTGTGGAGTGAACTGGGTAGAGACTAGAGGACACTTACTTTATAGGGTAGCTTCTTGAGGAAATTGTATAGATGCCGGTGGAATCTCTCTCTAGAAAAATGCACCTACCTGCCTATTTATTTGTACAAACAGATATTCATATCCATTCATGAACTCTCTCTCTCTCTCTCTCTCTCTCTCTCTCTCTCTCTCTCTCTCACACACACACACACACACACACACACATGACATAAAATGGCTTCTTTTGTTAAAAACTCTCCATTGTCTTCCCATCTCACAGAATATAAGCCAGATTCTTACAATGATTTATAAGGTCGTCTGTGACTTGGCCGTGGCATTACGTAGGACCTGATTTCCCCCAGGTCGATCTGCTCAAGCCGCACTGGCCTCCTCATCCTGGAATGCTCTTTGTTCCTCAAATATGTCAGGCATATTTCCAACTCTGGGCCTTTGCAGTTTCAAACAATTCGTCTGTCTAGAATGCTCTTCTGTCAGATACGACACGGCACACTCCATCACTGTTCTTAGGTTTTTGCTTAAATGTTACATTCATTGCAAAGCCCTCCTTAACCACTCTGTTTAGAGTTGTAATTCCCATCTCCACATTACTCATCCTCATCCCCCTGCCTTATCCCTTGGCTTATTTTTTTCTTTGTACTTATTACAATTTTACATATTTTATTCATTTATTTTATTTATTGTATTCCATAAAAAAAGTAAACTACATAAGGCAAGGTTGGTGTGTGTGTTGTTTTAAAAAAAAATCTATTTTGTTCTCTGACCTCTTTAGAGTCTTTGATTCTAAAACCATATACAGGAATAGCAGTAAAATGAAAGGAACTAAAGTAGTAGTAGGAGAAATGGGTAGCAGCAGTAGTAGTATTAATTATCATCATTATCACCACTATCATCACCACCACTAGCACCATTAATCACCACCACCATCATTATCACCATCATCACCACCATCATCACTACCACCATCATCATCACCATCATCACTACCACCACCATCACTATCACCATCATCACCACCACCATTATCATCATCACTATCACCACCATCATCACCATCATCTCTACCACCATCGTCATCATCACTATTACCACCATCATCACCATCATCTCTACCATCATCATCACCATCATCATCATCATCATCACTATCACCACCATCACCATCATCACCATCATTACCATCATCATCATCATCATCAACACCATCGAGAGCAGATGGAGCATTGTACTAAATGCACCTTTCCATTTAATCCCTGTAGCTATGTTCAACTGTAATTTTACTCAATGATTTCTTGAATTCAAATAAATACTAGTTTAGTTGTAAAAAAATTTACTTACCTTTGACTTGGGAAATAGATTTCTTGGTATGGGTTTGCTAGGATCTGCATGATAAAAATTATCTGTAAGTGGAATAGCAACTCCCATATTAGATGGAGGCCTGTAGTTTACCTGCAGGTGATTAAACAAAGAAAATGTATAACTCATTATTTACTATGTCTTCAATTTAAATATCTTAACTTTCCAGAAAAGCATTCAAAGCAAATTTGCTTTTGGTTCCAGGTATGAAAGTAAATTTCTATTCACCCTACACTCCCAATCAGTATTTTCTGGAATTTCAACAACCCTAGTCCATGGCAATATAATGTGAACCTTGTAAATAAGTTAAAAACTTTTTAGTACCTAAAACAGTGGCCATTAAGTCAATGCAAAATACAGTGGGGCCTTGACTTACGAGTGTCCCGACTAACGAGTTTTTTGAGATACCAGCTGTCTCTCCGCTGATTTTTTGCATTGAGTTGATAGAGTAATTTGAGTTAACGAGCTCCTTAACGAGCTCCGTCTCGGAACAAATTAAACTCGTAAGTCAAGGCCCCACTGTAGTTTAAACATCTTATAAAAAGTCTTAGTGACATATTTAGTAAATAATTCTTCAAGTTTGGTTATTTGCTTTTTTTGTCAAAAAAATTATAAGTAGTAAGCTAGATAGAAGAGTAATCATTTATATTTTAAAAAGATAAAAAAAATAAAGTCACAGATTCTGACAAGGCAAAAATTAAAATTGTTACTACATTGAAATGGAGCATATATATTACACACACACACACACACACACACATATATATATACACACACACACTCAGGATGGGTCAAAATAAGGGCAAATAACTTCATATTTTGCAAAATCCTAAGATTATGCCACTATTAATATACATAAATGATGTTCATAATGATGAAACTAAGTTACCAAGAAAAGTAATTATATCAGAAAGTTTTTACATTTCAGAAATAAATAATAATCACATCCTTCAAGTGACAGGAGGACTGAAAAATACCTGGAGAGTGAGCATCTTAAGAAAGAAACGCTAAGACTGGATGGCTAGCCAACCACACAGAAGTAACACATCACTGGTATTCTTAAAACCACCGGCTTAGGGTTTTCTAGTATTTTTTTGTTTTTTACCGGCAAAATTTTGATCATATTAAAATCCCGACTGCCTGTGTAAAATCCTTCGAGCCAGTCGTCCCTTGAGATAATGGTGCTAGGTTTGTGGCGCATAGACTTGAGATAACTGCAGCTGCTTTTCAATGTTGGTATAAACGTTGTAACAAAGCAGTCAGTCGAGGCTCCCCAGACAATAAGTGCCAACGACGTTGAACCCTGGAAATATCCAAAGAACGGAAGGTTATTTAAAGGAACTGTTATAGGCTGCACGAGGCCCACTCAAAGTTCACATGCTGATGTCTTAACCCCTCGCATCTCAGAATGTGACTGCATTTGGAGACAGGCCCTTGAAAGAGGTAACTGAGTTAGAATGAGGTCATTAGCATCGGTCCTACTTCCACAGGATGGGTGTCCTTACACCAAAAGGAAATTTGAACAGAGACACACACAGAGATGATGTGAAGACACAGGGAAAATGCGAGGCGGCCTTAGACGAAACCAGCCCTGCTGACACCTTGAACTTGGACTTCTAGCCTCCAGAACCCTGGGAAAATAAATTTGTGGTGTTTAAACCACTCAGTCTGTGGTATTTTGTTATGGTAGCTCTAGCAAAATAACACAGAAACCAACTAAAGAATATAGGAAAGTAATAGAAAAAGAAAAAAACACACAACAGAAATAGAGTGATAAGTTTGACAAAAAGATCTGTTTCAGAATAATTCATAACAGAAAACATAACGTTGTTTTCCTGGAAGAAAAACATTCCAATCTAATTGGAAATGGACAACTTTTGGAAATGAGCAAGACTCAGGAAGGCCTTACTAAAGAAACAGCACAGTCACATCCAACTCACATTGATGGGGCTTCCCCCAGTCACTGAGGGGCACCTGGATATTTGCTTTGATGATATGAATAAAATAACTCAGATTTGACATACATTTTGAAAAAAAAAGTTACCCACTTAGCAATCACTGTATTTCTCACAGATCTTGTTTTTAGTAGGAATTTATGCACAATAAGTATATTTGAACCTGGAACAATATTAAACATCCAATAAAATTTGATAAATTCTATTTGACATTTAAAATATTTTTGGAATTTTAAGAATGCAGACATACTAATAACTCCAGTGATGTAGTAAACTCTGGTAGTGGTAGTTTTGCTTCTATTCCCATATTCTGTAGCCATTAAAATTGATGTATTTTTAATGAATTTTTGCCCAAACACATTGAACCAGATGTAAGCAGAATTATACCATTAAAGGAAATTTGGGGGTGGCAGGGAAGCACAAGTTAAATAAGAGACAAGGAAGCAAACAGAAAAAGCCAGAATGTTGGACATTCTATAACACGTTTGACCCAGTTGCCACAAATTCAGTGGCAGGGGAAGAAAATGGAATAGTACTTTTCAACTAAAAAAAAAACTTAAGAGATAAAGTAATTATATACTATGTGGATCTCAATTCAAACAAACCAACTATAAAATTTTTTGAGAGAGTTGGGAAAATTTGATTATAGACCAAGTTTTATAGGACTTATAAGACAAAATTTCAGTTTTAAAAGTTTTAGGGATGATGATGGCATTGTGATTATGTGAGAGATAATACACAGATTTTTAGAGATGTATATTGAAGCATATAGGAGTGAAATGACATGTTTGCTATTTGTTTACAAATGTCAGAATCTAAACAAAAAATTAGACAGGGATGATAAAACTAGCAAAATCTTGACTAATTCGAGTGCAAAAGATAGATGGAAATTCTACTTTTGTCTACATGTTAATGTTTTCATGATAAAAAAAAACTTTAGAATATGTAGAAAAAAATTTATTGACTCAAGGATTAAAACATAGTTAAGTGATAGGAGCAAATTTTCGAAAGTGTATATATAACACTTTCCCAATTTTAGGGGGAAATACTGTAGGCTCAAAGTGATTGAACATTCTCTTCTTTAGATTCCCTACTCGAATCATCACATTTAATTCCCAAAACAACCTTACGAGGTAGGTATTATTATTATCTTCTCTATTTTATAAACAAGGAAACTTAACTACAGCAAAGTAACTTTCTCAAGTTCACATAGAAAGTACCGGAAATGAGATCGAATTCAGGTGGTATTTTCCGAGCTCCTTCTTTTAAACCCTAACCCTAACTCTTCTTTTCCTAGCTTACATGCTACATTCTCTCTAATTAATGATTTCTCTGTAATTAAAGGAAATCTTACTTGAAGGAAAGTTTTGCTAGCTGCAGAAATTTCCATTCCGTATCTATCAGTATTATCAAAAGAGCCTTTAACTTTAACATCCAACAAATTTGGGTTTCCAACAATTACTTTCAGTAGTGGTACTTCAAGTGTATGAGCACCTATAGAAACAAAGCTAATGGTTACCATCTACACCAATCAAAGGGTGATATGCTAATTAGACCGGGAGACCTTCTGGACGTCCTTCCAGACAAAGCCATGGTGGCGGGGCCGAGGCAGAGGCAGCTGGGGGCGAGCAGGCTGGTGGGGGGGGGGCAGTAGGGGTCAAGCAGGCTGGTGGGGGGCAGTTGGGGGCAAGCAGGCCAGCAGGCAGAGTGGTTAGGAGCAATCAGGCAGGCAGGCAGGTGAGCGGTCCCGGATTGCGAGAGAGATGTCTGACTGCCAGTTTAGGCCCAATCCCTAAACCAGCAGTTGGACATCCCCTGAGGGGTCCCAGATTGGAGAGGGTGCAGGCCGGGTGATCAGGCCGGCAAGGGGGACATTTGGGGGGGAGCTGACCGGCGGGGGGGGGGTGGGTGCAGTTAGGGATGATCAGGCCAGAAAGGGGGGCAGTTTGGGGCAATCAGGCCGGCAGGCAGAGTGGTTAGGAGTAATCAGCAGTCAGGCAAGTGAGCGGTTAGGAGCCACTAGTCCCAGATTGCGGGAGGGATGTCCGACTGCCGGTTTAGGCCTGATCCCTAAACCAGCAGTTGGACATCACCTAAGGGGTCCCAGATTGGAGAGGGTGCAGGCCAGGCTGATGTACGCCCCCACCCCCAAGTGCATGAATTTCATGTACTGGGCCACTAGTTAAATCATAAAAGTTTTAATCAATTTAATAATGATTGGCTAATACAGAATCTATTATCAAGACTGCATAATGGCTGTGAATACAGTTAATATAGAGTTAACTTTAATAGTTATTAGAAAACATTAACTTTGCAAATATTTTCTCCAAATTTCTCACAAAAGTATTGCTCCTCTCCACCCCTTATTCCTCAGCCAGGTTCTCCAATGCATGTAAAGTTCATTTGGTTAGTGCTGGTCACCCTGAGTTGGATAACTCAACAGAGAAACTGAAGGGTAGAGATTACTGGATCATATGGTAGTTCTATTTTTAATTTTTGAGGAACTTACATACTGCTTCCCATAGTGGCCCAACCAAGTTATATTCCTACTCCTCTCCCCATCCTCAGCAACTTTTGTTATCTTGTCTTTTAGATAATAGTCATTCCAACAGCTGTGAGGCAATATCTCACTGTGGTTTTGATTTGTACTTCTCTGATGGTTAGCAATGTTGAACACCTTTTCATGTTGGCCATTTGTGACTTCTTTGGGGAAATGTCTATATTCAGGTTCTTTGCCCATTTAATTGAATTATTTGTTGTTTTTTCGTCATTCGATAAGAGTTCAGTATATTTTTTAGATATTAACTCCTTATCAGGTACATGTTTGCAAATATTTTTTCCCATTCCATAGATTGCCTTTTCATCCTGTTTTTTTTTTTTTTTTTTGTGCAGAAGCTTTTTAGTTTGATGTAGTCCCACATATTTACTTTTTCTTTTATTGCCTGTGCATAAATGATACTTTGGGTGTCATTTTAAAACAAATCATTAACAAGACCAATGTCAAAGAGCTTCTCCTCTTAGTTTTCTTCTAGGAATGTTATGCTTTCAAGTCTCACATTTAGTCTTTAGTCCATTTTTGTGAGTGATGTACGTACGGGTCCAGTTTTATTCACATGCAACAGCATTTAATAAAGAGATTATTTCCCTATTGTACATTCCTGGCTCCCTTGTCAAAGATTAGCTGACTAGATATGCATGGGTTTAATTCTGGGCTCTCTATTCTATTCCACTGGTCTGTCTGTTTTTAAGTCAGTATGTTTTCATTAACATAGCTTTGTAATATAGTTTGAAATCAGAAAGTGTGATGCCTCCAGCTTTGTTCTTTCTCAATATTGCTTTGGCCACTCGGGGTCTTTAATGTGATTTACCATGTTAACAGAATGAAGAATAAAAATTGTTGATCACCTCAACAGACGCAGAAAAAGCATTCATCAAAATTCAACATTCATTCATGATAAAAAAAAATCTCAACAAATTAGGTATATAAGGAATATACATCAACACAATAAAGGTTTCACCCCCCCCCAAAAAAAAACATCTATAGCCTTCATTTACATAAATTGTATTTGGTTCTGTTTTTCATATAAGCCTCTATGAAAAGTGTTTTTTTCCTGTCATTATGGTTCATATATCTCCATTTACCTCTTTAAAAGTTTTGTGTATGCTGATTTTTTAATGTCTTTTGAATTTTTCTATTATGACAAGTTCTTGGAGATTAAAATTTTCTACTTCCTGTGCCTATCGGTCCTCTCTTCTGCTGGATCATTTTCTTGCATAGCTTTACCATTCTTTCCCTCCATTCATGTTCAGTGAAGATTAATTTTTTTCCATGGAAGTCCACATTACCTGGCTTACGCAAATATCCTAAGAAGGGTTTTATCCTAGCTCGTGCTGGTTCTCTGGGGTTACAATCATTTCTCAGCTTCAGGTTCCTGCACCTGGTGGGTACTCCCTGGTGTTGCTCAGCCTTGGGGTTTGGGTCTTTTACCGAAGATTCTTTTTCTCCACTCTGAGTCCCATGGAAACGATCAGCTCCCCAGCTCCTCTTTGGGTGGCGATACGTCCAGTTTTCCTAATCCCCTCTTTATGGCTTAACAGTCTCAGTTCCAATGTCCTAACACGAAGTAGGAGGCAGCCACATCTTCTGCCAAGGTTTGGGAATTAAAATCATCCCTCTGCCTAGATAGCCTATGCCCGAGCCTCAAATCCTGCGGGAAACCACACATTAGGTCCCTTTTTGGCTTTGAGTTCCCTCTTCATTTCTGGTGACACGCTTTTCTTCTCTTCCCTTCCCTTCCCTTCCCTTCCTTCCCCCTGTCCTGCCTCTCTTTCTGGCTCCGTTAATACTTAATTTTTTTGTTTTATTTTTTCCCCCAGTATGCCGTTTCGCCATCATCATTAACATTTTCTTATTTTTTAGAATTAATTTTTAGAGAGAGTGGAAGAGAGGGGGAGAGAAAGAGAAACATCGATGTGAGAAAGACACATCACTTGGTTGCCTCCTACACAAGGGATCGAGCCTGCAATCAAGGTCCATGCCCTTGGCTGGAATCACACCCAGAACCTCAGTCCAAGGGCCGATGCTCTATTCACTGAGCCAAACCCGTTAGGAATTGTTATTATTTTTTAAATAAATAAATGACTGAAAACAATAGGGAAAGGTTTAAAATTTTATTTAGAAACCATTATTTGGCTTTAAATAAATACTTGAAATAATTATAAAAATCCAAGGTAATGAAAAGGTTTAATTTTCAGAGGTAAGCAAAAAAATCTAAAGTCCCATGTAATCTTGGCCTGCTAACGGAACCTCATTTCCTCATTTGTAAAATGAGGATTAGAGTCTAGCCCAGCCGTGGGCAAACTACAGCCCGCGGGCTGGATCAGGCCCATTTGAAATGAATAAAACTAAAAAAAAAAAAAAAAAAAAAGACCGTACCCTTTTATGTAATGATGTTTACTTTGAATTTATATTAGATCACACAAACACTCCATCCATGCTTTTGTTCCGGCCCTCCGGTCCAGTTTAAGAACCCATTGTGGTCCTCGAGTCAAAAAGTTTGCCCACCCCCCTGGCTCTAGCCTTTTAGAGTTGTTATAAACATTAAATTAAAAAAAAATATAAAAATCATTTAATACAGAGCCTCACCCATAGTGAATGCTCAATAATTAGAAGCTAATACTGTTATAAGTAGAATGCCAGCCATTCTGGAAACCAAAGATAAAGAAAAATATCCTGGCCGCCTGGCATGGTGGGTGAGCATTGACCTATGAACTAGGAAATCATGGTTCAATTCCCCATCAGGGCACATGCCCAGGTTGCAGGCTGGGTCCCCAGTGAGGAGGCAGCTGATCAATGATTCTCTATCATCATTGATGTTTCTCTCTCTCTCTCTCTCTCTCTCTCTCTCTCTCTCTCTCTCTCCGCCCCCCTCTTCTTCATCTCTGAAATCAATAAAACATGTTTTAAAAAAGAAGAAAAATATTAGCGTATATTTCACATTCAGGGTAAACAAAAACATCTTCTTTTGATGTTTCCCAATAAAAATAAACTTACCTTTACCATGAGGTATGACCTTAATTTCTAAGGTCTGAGATTTCCCCAGATCAATGTATCTCAGGACACTGAGGGATAGTGTATTATCACCTTGCTGAAACAAATAATTACACGGTTTTGTGTATATTTTCCATTTCCGTCCATTCCTTTTTCCAAAGTCATATAAGAACCAGGAGTCTTTTACAAAAGTCATGTTGTTGGGAACTCTTTCAGGCATGGTGGCCATCGCTAACGCATTATTGTCATCTACAATGCTTGTGATCAGGAAGCTGCTGTAGCCAGGAATCACCACTGTCTTCTCTATATCCGAATCTTGAAATGAAGAAACAACACCTGGAGCTAGAACAGAAATTATTTGCTATGAAATAAAACAGCTACTGTTCTTCAAGCATTCTGGCAGATATAACTGATGAACACACTATTTGAGTTCTTAGTGTGTGTGTGTGTGTGTGTGTGTGTGTGTGTGTGTGTGTGTGTGTGTTTTGTTAATTCTCACCTGAGGATATTTTTTCCCCTTGGTTTTTAGAGAGTGGAAGGGAGGGGGAGAGACAGAGAGAGAAACATCGATGTGAGAGAGACACAGCAACTGGTTACCTCCTGCATGCACCTCTACTGTACAGGGATCAAGCCTGCAACCGAGGTACGTGCCCTTGGCTGGGATGGAAACTGCAACCCTTCAGGCCGAGGGCTGACGCTCTAATCACTGAGCAAAACTGGCCAGGGCAAGTTTTAAAACTACGGTCTTTTAAAAAATATATATATTTTTTATTGATTTTTTACAGAGAGGAAGGGAGAGAGATAGAGAGTCAGAAACATCGATGAGAGAGAAACATCAATCAGCTGCCTCCTGCACACCTCCTACTGGGGATGTGCCTGCAACCAAGGTACATGCCCTTGACCGGTATCAAACCTGGGACCTTTCAGTCCACAGGCCAAAGCTCTGAGCCAAACCAGTTAGGGCTAAACTATGGTCTTAACCATAAAACACATTGGCCAGATTTCAGGTTATAAATCAAAATATTTTATAGAAAGTGTGTCACGAATATGTCAAGCACAAACCTGTACTTTACACTTGACTATAATGGATTCTTTTTATTTTTTGTTTGTTTTTAGCTTCAAAAAGTGACGATATATTCTATCTCAAGCTGTATGTCCACAGCAGATTGGCTAGGGGTTTGATTTTGTTTCTTTTGTTCTCAGTGACACTCAGGCTGGTAAAGTCTCTACCTTCTGAAATGAGACAGTGTGAAGGGTGAAATGGATTCTCTAAAATTATCAGCAGGGGGTGGGGGGGGGAACATGTAGGGCTAAGTAATTATAAGAAAGCTGATTTCTTCACTGTAAAACTGCCAAGAGCTTTAACCTTGAATCTTGACCGTGATTCTATAAGAGAAGGATAATGTAATCAGTGTTCCCCCAGTACCTAAAGGCCTGCCTCCTACACAGAAGGTGCTCAATCAATATTTGTTGAACGGATGAATAATCGATTGTTTAAGGAGAGCATGAAGATTTAGAAGAAAAGAAGCTCTAGGGCGGGAACGTAAGCAACGCCATCATGTAGGGAATGGAAGGATTCCACAAAGCAGACAAAGAAGAAATGATCGGAGAAAAGCCAGCGGAGAGAACCTGAGAAAAGCCAAAAGAAGGCTCTTTCAAGGAGAGGGAGGGCATTGTTATCAAATGTTTCTCTTTTTTTCCTTTCATTATCAAGGGTTTTGAACAGGTCATGAATCATATCAACAAAACTTGCCTTATTCTGAAGTAATAACTAGAAGTAGTCAGAAAAGAATCTCGTAATTCCCTTGACTATGCACACATGCTCTAATTCAGTGATGGCGAAACTTTTGAGCTCGGCGTGCCAGCATTTTGAAAAACCCTAACTTAACTCTGGTGCCGTGTCACATATAGAAATTTTTTGACATTTGCAACCATAGTAAAACAAAGATTTATATTTTTGATATTTATTTTATATATTTAAATGCCATTTAACAAAGAAAAATCAACCCAAAAAATGAGTTCGCGTGTCACCTCTGACACGCGTGTCATAGGTTCGCCATCACTGCCTAATTTCTCCCATATCAGACACACCAACAAATCCTTTCCTCCAGCCCCCGTTCCCTCCCCCCGCCAGGCTGCCATGTTAAGGTCTCTCCTTCCCTTTATAGGGAAATTCCCCGAGTTGCCTTTATTCATGGGTTTTCAATTTCTCTCCTCTCATAGTTTTTAACTTTAATCCAATTAGATTTTGGTCTCTACTACTCCACCCAACCACAGCCATTGTCAAAGTTACCAATGACTTTCATATAAATCCACTGGCCAGATTTCTTTCATCATCTTACCTGACTTATTGGTAGCACCTAAACATCTTCACTCAGTTCTCCTCTGAGCATATCTTCCGATCTCCTTTCTAATTCTCCTCCATCTCCTGGACGACTAATTGTTGGAATTCCAGGGGTTGGACCTCAGACCTTTTCCTTTCTATACCTACAATCATGTTCTCATCTGGTCTCATAGCATTAACTATCATGCGTATGCTGACTGCTCAAATTTATCTCTCCAGTTCAGATGTTATAACTGAGTGCCAGACTTGTCTTTCTAAATAGCCACCTTATTTCTCCACTTGGATGAGCAACTGGCATGTTAAATTTAATATGATCCCTCACCTGATTATTGTAATTGCCTCCTGATTTCTCTGCTTTCCTTCTTGCCCTTTCTCCATCACCTGCCCAGTCTATTCTCAACACAAAAGGCAAAGTGGATTTTATTAAAACGTAAGTCCAGTCATGTCACTTTTTGTTCAAAGCTCCTCCAATGACTTCCTACTTACTCAGAGTAAAACCCAAATTCTTACAAAAATTATATTGTTTTGCTATGTATCTATCATATAATCCTTTGAAATAGAAATATCCTACATAATACTGGTTAAAAAATTTTTTATTATGGCAAGCAAAATCTGCATGGACTTCCTATTTTCTTTTGTTCCTCCTGAATATTATTTCATAAAAAAATAACATCAGGAATAAATGAAAAATTCCACTGTTGATGTAAATATCAATGAAGTTATAGCTAGGTTTTAGTTCATAGTAAATATAAAATTCCTCCAGAAACCTACATAGATGTATACTTCTGTAGATTGCCAATTGGACTAAATTTTGAAATCTATTCTTCCATAAATGAACATGAATGACCTTTTCAAAAGATAATTTTTCATTTTTATTAGCCATAAGAGCTATATTATATTATCACACTTACTTTGTAGATCAAGAGTAAGTTTGTAGAATTTTCCATCTTGATTAATGGAAAGAGAACTAGACAAACAAGAGCTCTCCTTCACATCTTCTAAGTCAAAAGGTTCGATTATTTCTACAATAACTGCAGACAAAAATCCTTCAGGAGTGTTGTGTTGCAATAGCTTTCTTATGTAAGCATTTCCAGTTTTCCTAAACAAACCAACATACATTAAGGAATGTGGATAAAACTGTGGCTTGAATGAGCAAGTTTATGAATACATAATTTACAAACAAAATGTACCACACGTATGGCTACCACATAAACATTTGATTAGTACTTCTTCAATCTCATTAGTTAATTAACAAAATGCCAATTACAGCAGTGGGACACAATTTTTCACCTATCAAACTAGCAAAGATCTTTTAAATGACAGGTTCAGGAGTGGTAAGAATTGAGTGGAGAAAGGCATGCATCCACTAGTGATGGTATTATAAATTGGTGCAAACTTCCCAGAAAGAAATTTGATAACTTGATATCACTTAAAGCTATTGCATTATTTGTTTCCCTCTGATGCCATAAATCTACTGGCGAGACTCCATCCTAAGGAAATAACACGGCAGGCGGGTAATGCGAGCGCGGAATCTGTCCACATGAAGACATCCATCATAGAATTATGATAACAGTTAGAAATAAGAATTACCAATAACAGGAAAATTAAGTAGATGTTACTACATGATCTACTTAGACAAAATGCTACTATTACAATGGTATGTACGGAGTTTTTAATTATACATGGGAGGTGATTACATTACAATGTCTAAAGGAAAGAAGCAGGGTGAAGGTTGTTAAAATGCATCTTGAAAGAACTAACCAGGAATTCAGCCAAGTGTTAACAGTTATTATTCCCATTTTCTTCTTTATGTTTATCCATGTTTAAGAAATTTCTACAATGGGCATGAACTTTTTAATCAAGAAAAACAATCTATCCTATCTAATAAAAGAGAAAAATGGTAATTGGCATACGACGATACCCTTTTCATTGGCTAATCAGGGCTATATGCAAATTAACTGCCAACTATGATTGGCAGTTAACTGCCAACTATGATTGGCAGTTAACTGCCAACTATGATTGGCAGTTAACTGCCAACTAAGATTGGCAGTTAACTGCCAACAAGATGGCGGTTAATTTGCATATGTAGGCACAACGCAGGGAGGTGAAAGGGAAAGCAGGAAGGAGCCCCCTGCCACTGACAGTGATCGGAAACCCAGGGGGGAGCTAAGAGCTGGGGGGCAGGGCAAAGGCGGCCCTGGGGCTGCCTTTGCCCTGCCCCCCAGCCATGATCGGAGAATCAGGCGCCTTTTCCACCCTGGCCAGTGATAGCAGGAAGTAGGGGTGGAGCCAGCGATGGGAGCTGGGCACGATCGAAGCTGGCAGTCCCTTGCCTGGGCCTAAAGCGGAGCCCACGATCGCGGGGTCGCTGCAGCTGTGGGTCCCCGCTTCCCCAGCCAGACGCCTCAGCCAGAGGCATTAGGCCTGGGCAGGGGCGGAGCCTGCAACCGCGGGGAGCTGGGGGTCCCCTGCCCAGGCCTGACACCTCTGCCGGAGGCCTCAGGCCTGGTCAAGGGGCTGATCCGGTGATTGGTGATCGGAGGGTGATGAGGGTCAACTCCTCTGGCCGAGGCATCAGGCCTGGGCGGGGGGCGGAGCCGGGGATTGGGGGGATATGATGGTCCCCTTGCCCAGGCCTGAAGCCTGGGTCAGAGGCGTCAGGCTTGGGCGGGGGGTGGAGCCAGCGATCAGAGGGAGATGGGGGTCCCCTGCCCAGGCATGATTCCTGGGCCAGAGGCCTCAGGCCTGGGCGGGGGCCAGAGCCAGTGATCGGGGGGAGATGGGGGTCCCCTGTCCAAGCCTGACACCTCTGGCGGAGGCGTCAGGCCTGGGCAAGGGGCCGATCCTGCGATTGGAGGGTGATGGGGGTCAACGCCTGAGGGCTCCCAGTATGTGAGAGGGGGTAGACTGGGCTGAGGGACACTCCCCTCCCCACACACACCCAGTGCACGAATTTCGTGCACTGGGCCCCTAGTTTTAAAATATTAACCTATGGACACATATGTAATACCCTTTGTAATACTTTAAGCAATAAAAAAAATAAAAATAAAAAAAAATATTAACCTAGGACATCCACATGCAAAAAAAAAAATCTAGATACAGACTTTACATCCTTTACAAAAATTAACTTAAAATGGGTCATATACTTAAATATAAAATTCAAACTTATTAAATCCTAGAAGATAACCTAGGGAGAACATCTACACTTGATCTTAGCCAAAAGGCCGAGAAGCGATTAGGGAGAACATCTAGATAATCTTGAGTATGGCAGTGACCTCTAATATACAATGCCAAAGGTACAATCCATGAAAGAAAATAATTGGTAAGCTGTACTTTATTAAAATTAAAAACTTCTCCTCTGTGAACCACACTGTCAAGAGAATTAGAAGACAAGCCACAGACGGCAAGAACATATTTGCAAGAGACCTAGCTGACAAAAAGGCTGTGAACCAAAATAAACTGTAGGAGAGGAAAAAAGAAGCCTTTTTCCCCTCTACCCTCCTAGGTTCTGTGGCTGGGGCCTTGTAAATCCAACTGACAAAAGGCACATGTGTGTCATGCTTAAACACAGGAGAAACTCCGTGATGACTAACTCAAAGGGGTGGTTAGAACTTGCAGCTTATCTAGCATCTTAATAAAGATGGTTGAAATCTAATGCCAAGGCGTTGGTGTTAGAAAGTGAGGCTTTTGGAATGTGATTTGGGTCATGAGGGTGGAGCTGAATGGACTAAGACACCCACTTGCTTCCTTTCTATTTAATACGGACCTAGACACTGCAATAGGACAAAGGGACAATATGCTAAGAAGTGTTAAGAAACAAAACATGCTCTTTGCAGGTGATATGATTATATACTTAGAAAAATTTCTACTCAGAAAACCCAAAGGAGTATATAGTAACAACAGTTCTGGAATTATTAAAAGAATTTAGCAAATTTGAAAAAAATTTTTAAAATATATTTTATTGATTTTTAACAGAGAGGAGGGGAGAGGGATAGAGAGTTAGAAACATCAATGAGAGAGAAACATCAATCAGCTGCCTCCTGCACACTCTCTACTTGGGGATGTGCCTGCAACCAAGGTACATGCCCCTGACCGGAATCGAACCTGGGACCCTTCAGTCCACAGGTCGACGCTCTATCCACTGAGCCATACTGGTTCGGGCTGAAAAATTTTAATATACAAAGTCAATTACAAGACTTGTACTTCTGTTTTAAATGCAGAAAGATGCACACCGGACAAGAAGAAAGAGAGAAAGCACAAAGTCAACACGTAAGCCCATCATTGAACTAAGGTCCCAAGATAACCAACTAGCTTGAAATCCAGGGGAATGAGCCACACCAAGGAAAGTCCGAACACTGGCACAGTCTTCCCTCTGTAAAAGCAGGGAGGCAGGAACACAGTGCTGGCCACGAGGCAAGAGGTAAGGATTAGCTAAAATCGTAGAAACTGCCAAAGGCTGGCACAGGAGTCCGGAAATGCTGAGGCACCTTCAAGTGACATAAGTCAGAGGAACACAAACACCACATGACTTGACTTACACGTGGAGTCTAAAGAGCAATATAAATGGACAAACAAAACAGAAACAGACTTGTAGGCACAGAGAACAGACGGATGGTGGCTGCAGGGAGAAGGCTGGGGGGCTGGGTGGAGAAGGCGAAGGGATTGAGAAGTACAAATTGGTAGTTCCAGGGATGCAAAGTACAGCATAGGGTAATAGAGCTAATAATATCATTAATGACGATGGATGGTGCCAGGTGGGTACTAGATGTATGGGGGGAATTACTTTGTAAATTATATAAATATCTAACCATGACTCTGTACACCTGAAACTAATATAAAATAACTAGAGGCCCAATGCACGAAATTCGTGCAAGGGGCTTGGCCCTCGCAGCCCCTTGCAGCCCCTGGCCGCCTGGGCCGGCCCTCACAGCACCGGCTTCATCTGGAAGGTCATCTGGAAGGTCATCTGGACGGTCGTTCTGCTGTTTGGTCTAATTAGCATATTAGCTCTTTATTAGATAGGATAGTGAATGCCAACTGCAGTGGGGGGGAGTGGCACTTTTATAAGGGGGGTCTGTACTCGCAAGCTCCTTCCCCTGGGCTTCCCTGAGGCTCATGGGAAGGATCAGTGCCAGCTGAGGACCAGAGTGACCGTTGCTGGTGGTGCAGGCAGCACCGGGAATCCGAGGATGAGGAGGAAGCAGGCAGCATCCCCCACTTCCCTGAACCTTCTTTCACAGAAAGCAAAAGCCTTAAGCCGCAGGGGGTTGGGCATTAGACACTCTTGCACCCAGGCCTCAAAAGAGGTGATCAGTGGTTGGGATAACGTGTCTGGAGGGTGCTGGTGCTGAAGCCCGGCCCTCCTCCTTCCCTCGCCTTCTCCAGGAGGCAAAAGCTACTGAGAGAGGAAGCAAAGCCACTCACCCACCCACAGGGCAGAGGCCAGGAAACACTGCAGAGGAGGGAAGGACCGACGAATAACTCTCTGACCCTGCAGGAGGGTGGGGACGCTGCCTCGGGCCTGCAATTCTAAGAGAACTAAATAGAGCGGTCTCACTGCTAGAAGAGCAAGAAATGTCCACCCAAGATCTAACTGCAGATGGAAGGCAGAATATGGCTGCAAGAGGTCATTTCTATTCACAGTTGAGGGTTGTTGTTTTTTCTTAACCCCTAGCGTGCCGGGCAGCGCGATCGCGCTCCTCCTGCAGTGTCACTATTAGATGCTAGTAGTTCACTCTTCATTGACAGATGGCACCGAAATGCAGATGGATACTTATGATGCCGAATGTCTGTAGTTCTAAAATTGACCACTGGCATTTATCTGCCTAATTTTTTACAGGTACTTGCGAGTCATAATTTTTTTTTTCCTAAACTGCTGTAAAATCAGCAAAAATGCCTTGGCAATTTTAGCATACTTCCTAGGATATTGGTTGGCACTCAAAGGGTTAATGAACCTGCCATGCTGAGTCTCACATGTAAATGCACGAAGAGAGGCCAAGAGAAACCAGGAGGGGGTGCTATTGAGGAGTTACATAGTTAAGAGAATAGAAGCGTGACATAGGGAAGATAAATCAGTAATGAAATAAAAGAGGGGCCAGAAATAGGCCAATGCATATATGAAACTATGATCTATCATGGGTGACATGGTGGTGATCCCTAGGACAATTGATTATCCATATAGAGAAAGAGAGAGGATTCAGATTCCCACTTCACACTACACACATCAATTCTAGGCAGATTAAAAACTTAAAAACAAATAGCAAAAGTTTACAACTACCACCAGACAATATAGGAGAATCGTTAAATAAATGGTGGTATGTTCATGAGAGTGAATTATATAGGGTGTCCCAAAATTCACGCAAGATTTGAATTTTGCCTGAGCATTAACAACAACAACAAAAAATAAAAGTCTAATTTTACTTCGTTTATTGAATCAGATTCTAATATCTGTTACCCTTTGATTTTAATCCCTTCAATTTGATAAGCATTACCAAGTACCAATTATGGCCCAGGAGCAGGGACAATGAAGACCAATGAAGACCACGGCTTTGCGTATGTGCCAGCAAAGCTGTGGAGGCCATTTACCCGATGTGCTATTCCATATATAACCCTATACTGTATACTTTATGAATAAATAAAAAATTTACAATTTTTAATTATAAACCTGTGTTTTCTATCAAAATTACTTCTTGCGTGAATTTTGGGACATGCTATAGATGCATATATCAATATTGAGTAATTTATGAAGCTTATGCAAATTTTAAAAAGCATAATGTGGTATGAAAAAGGCAAGTCACAGGAGGAGGTATAATAGCTAAATAATACATTTGGTAAAATTAAACAATACATTTTGATACATATACGTGTGTTAAAGCTGTAAAGTCTACAAATATATTTGGCCTTGTGAGGGTGTCCAAAAGAGACTCACTCTATTTGACCCAGAAATAAATCACTCAAAAAAGCAATCTCAAAACTGAGAATCTAGAAACCAGCGTGCAATCTAAGTAAAGGAGAAGCACAATCAATTAACTACTTGGAGTTGATCACTTTTCCCAAGTGAATGTTGCTGAACTTCTTGGTATGTATAGAGTCCTGAGGTTCATTCGCAGGCACATATGCATAGAAGATCATTTCATTTATGGTGATATACTCTGGGGCGAGCGCAGTCTCAAAGCCCATATCAACCGCCTGGAGTAGGAGAAAAAAATAATGCATTTAAACTATTTTATACTTCAATTATGACAAAAGGTGGGTAACGGATTTGTTTCCAGTCCACAGCCAAACAAGGCTGTTTTGCTTAATCCACGGGAGCAGTATGTTTGAATGGCCGCGTGTGCCCAAGAGAATGGGTTTTTCTGTTGAGGAGGAAAAGGAATCCTGAGGAGCCAAGTTTCCTTTCAGACCCCAGGGCTCTTTGCAGAAGGCTGGAGCCGAAGGGTGTGTGGACACGGGAGGAGGGACTGGAGGTGCAGATTTTAAACTCGGTTCTTACTCAGCGTTTCCTTTGGGGAAGGAGCTGGGAAGTGCCCCTCCTCACTGGGAAGCTGCTGTTCCCAGTCCCGGGCTAGTGACTCTGCACAGCTCTGTCCCCAGCTGAGTCCCCAGCTCTGGGGGCAAACGCCATTCTCACTTCCCCTGGTCCACCAGCCTTTTCCCTGGCCGTCAACACAGGCACCTTCAGCCCAGATTTCTGACCTTCAGGGTCTCCTTTTTAACACCCCCTCTCAGATCTTGATCCTGTCGCTTTGGGAACTCTTAGGAGGTGAGAAGGGAGGTGGAGACCAGCCCTCAAGGGGATGTTGGAACTGACCTTGTTGCCATGCGGTGAGGGGTGTGGGGTGCCCCCTGATTGGGGGTGCAGACTTGGTTGTCTGTTATGCCTTCCCTTAGTTTCGAAAATTGGGGAACATGCCGAGAAGGGGAGAGAATGGGAAACACATGCAAGGGGAGTCGATGTGGGCTGAACGGATGGCGTAAGGACTCTGAAAAAGCTGAACGGCTATAGAATTTTTCTGCATGACATTCTGGCCCCGGGGGATGCCAAGAATATGCCATGGAAAGTGTGTGCAATCCAGCGAAAGGCAACATCGTGAGGACTGAAAGGACAGGCCCTGGCACCAGGGGCCTGGACAGATGCCTGGCTCCCATCACTAACCAGGGGTAGATGTAGTTTGGGATGAATTGTTTAGTGTTGCTGTGCCTCACTTCCTCATCAGAAAATAAACAGTTGTTATTAACATTAAGAGCTCACAACAGTGCCTGGCACCCAACAGGGCCCAGTGAAGCCTGGTGCTTGTTTCTATCCAGACAGGATGCAGACGTAGTTTGTTTTGGGGGGGGCGGGGAGGTGATAATAGTGCAAGTTCCTTAAACTCATCCTGACAATAGCAACTTCTATTGGCATTTGATTTTTATTATTTAAACCTTTACCTAAGAGAACTAAGGCATTTTTGGTAAATTGTGAAGGCCGCAAAAAAAATGGAGGTAACTGCTTTTTTGGGGGAGTTAGTGCTACCTTCCTGTTCACATCATTTTGATTTGCATTTATGAAGAGCCCACACCACAGACTGGCAAACACACAGGAAGCCACGTGGCGGCATCTTATTGTCACAAGGAGGTTCCCACCTTACTCTCTACCAATATCTCAGACGGGAAGCTAAAACACTGTCTTTTCTTTTTTTTTTTTCCCCTACTTGAAATAACGTTTTTATTTTTCAGTCACAGCTGACATATAATGTTATGTTAGTCTCACGTGTATAGCATAGTGATTAGACAGACGTTTATATAATTTACCAAGTGCTCACCCTGATACAGCTAGTACCCGCCTGGCACTATGCATAGTCACTACAGTATCATTCCCTGTATTCCCTACGCTGTAACTTTATGTCCCGTGACTATTCTGCAACTACCGATTTGTACCTCTTAATCCCTTCACCTCTTTCACCCCGCTCCAGCCCCTCTCCCATGGGCAACTGCCGACATGTTCTCAGTATCTATGCGTCTATTTCTGTTCTGCTTGTGGGTTTATAGTGTTTTCTTGGATTCCACATATAAGTGGAATCGCATGGCCTTTGCTTTCCTCTGTCAGACTCATTTCACTTAGCACGGTCGCCTCCAGGGCCATCCATGTTGTTGTAGATTAAAACACCATCTTTCCCACTGCCTGCTTGGCCCGGTGATTTGGAATGCTCTCCATCCTTTATTTTCTTTCTTCGGGCAGGTTTCATTACACCCCAGGCAAAAAAAGAAAGAAAAGCTGTTTGTTTCTTTGCCTGTGTGTTGAGGAGAGCACCTTTTCATGCCTGTCTATGCGTTCTTAGGCATATGTACCTCCGCAAGGGGCACGTTATCCACTGAAATTATTAGAAAAGTCTGCCTGCAGTATCATCTGTGAAAAGGATGACAACTCCTTCCTGTGTTAGCATTAGAAAAAGAAGAGGTGAGGAGGGTGACGTTAATACCAAGAAGGGCAAACCAGTAGGAGAAACAGCACTTGTGTCTATTTAAAGGCCACTCTTAGGAGGAAGGGAGTCCACGGTGACCCTGGGTGGGCAGCAATGGGTCTGGCTTATACTCTCTGGTGGTGTTTTGCCGTGAGGAAATTGGTGTGTAGCTACCCAGGGTAGAGTTAAATCTATGTAACCCCGAATAGGACATGGGAGATCTGCTCTGGAATATGGAGGTGTTTCCCTTTAGTTACATAAAGCAAGGTGCACTGATAGGAGTTTGTCCCAAAGAATTTACTTTCCCATTCTGTACATAAAATATGGCGTTTATTCTTAAAACATGGCCAACTGCTTCAATGCAGTATATCACTGACCTGTCCAAAAATACTTTTAGAATTTCCATTAGCTTCAAAACGACCCGGAGTCAGTTTATGTATGAATCCCATGTGGTCATAGAATAATGTGAAAATGTTATCAGCAATAGATCCAATTTTACTATATCTGTGTAATCCTGTTAGAAAAAAAAACACACAAAAAACAGAAGTCTCTTGATATTGATCTAATACAACTAGAGAACTTTTAACAGTGTCCTTCGTAAGAACTCCTTCGTTTAAATTAAGGGTTGGGGTTAGGGCTCCGGGACTCGGGAATTAGTAAAATACATGTCGGTGTTTGTTAAGTCCCTCAGAAGTCTTCTCCAGGCTCCATTTCATTACAGAACCTGTTTGCTGAAGTAGGTGAAGGACAGACAGGTGAGCTGATGTTACAGGTGTCTAGAACAAAAGGGGCAACCGCCCCCTTAGCAGTGGTGCCTCCTAATACCAGGATGTCAGATTCCTGAATAGATAGAAAGTAACAAGAAAATAACCCTCAGGCAGGCAAGGGGAATTATAGCCAAGACCCCCTGCGTCATAAACTATATTAGATATTGTTTCAAATTTGGGATCCTGTGTTCCCCTCGTGCCTTAAGGCAGCGGTTCTCAACCTGTGGGTCGCGACCCCTTTGGGGGTCGAATGACCCTTTCACAGGGGTCGCCTAAGACCATCGGAAAACACATATATAATTACATACTGTTTTTGTGATTAATCACTATGCTTTCATTATGTTCAATTTGTAACAATGAAAATACATCCTGCATATCAGATATTTACATGACGATTCATAACAGTAGCAAAATTACAGTTATGAAGTAGCAACGAAAATAATTATATGGTTGGGGGTCACCACAACATGAGGAGCTGTATTAAAGGGCCGCGGCATTAGGGAGGTTGAGAACCACTGCCTTAAGGCAACACGTTGAGAGGTACTGGGAGTTCTCTGGTAGGAGAGCAGCACTCCCCTGGCCAGACAGACACAGGTCCAGGGAAGAAGAGGGCCCCCTGGATGGAGGATGGAGCCAGAGGGAAAGCTGAGGTCTCAGGATGAACAAGGCTGATTTACACGCACACACACACACACACACACACACACACACACACACACCTGACCGTCCCAAGCTGGGCCAGGCTCTCCTGAGAGGTCCGCCCTCCTGTCGCTGACCCCTAAACTCAGATCTTATATCTCATCTCTCACTGTCTCTGGAAGTCTCGTCCAGTGTTAGCATGTAAAACTCCATCTTTATGTGGACGACCCCCAAATTTAAAACTCGCACGTCGTTCGCTTCCCTGAACCCCCAGATGTATAGCGCACCGTCTACTGACAGCTCCGGATCCAGGTCAGTCAGGCACCTCAGACGGGACTCATTCCAAACGGAACTCCCGACCCTTGTGCAAACCCCCTTCATCCTTAGGCTTCCTCATCTCCAGTCACAGCAACTGCAGTATTCCCGCTGCTCAGTCCGAAAGCCTTGGTGTTGCTCTCAGTTCCTCTCACACCCTAGATCTAATCCATCAGCAACTTGCTATTGACTTTAGCCTCACAGTATATAGAGAGCCTAACCGCTTCTCACCACTTCCACCACCATCGCCCTGTACAAGCCAATACGATACAAGAAGGAGGAGATTGTGAGGAACTAGTTCGTGCAGTTATGGAGGCTGAGAAGTCCTGCGATCTGCCACCTGCAAGCTAGAGAGCCACAGGCCCGAGCACGAGGGGAGCCGAGGGCCAGAGAACAGGGGGCCACTGACGCAAGTCCCTGTCCAAGGGCAGCGTCCCAAGTCAAGCAGACAGGCAGGAAGCAAAAAGGTGACTTCCTCTTTCCTCCACCTTGTTCTACTCGGGCCCTCA
Organism: Myotis daubentonii; assembly: GCF_963259705.1. Lineage (NCBI taxonomy): Eukaryota > Metazoa > Chordata > Mammalia > Chiroptera > Vespertilionidae > Myotis > Myotis daubentonii. Next base: position 8,658,647 of record NC_081840.1, read on the forward strand.
AAGGACTGGATGATGCCTACCCACACTGGGGAGGGCAGTCTACGGTGCTGAGTCCACCGATCCAAACGCTCATCGCATCCAGAAACGCCCTCACAGACACGCCCAGAAATAGTGTTTCATCTGGGAACCTCTTGGCCATCGTCAATGGACACAGAAGATTAACCATTACAATTGCTAAGGCTCAATATGCCATAGTTCATCTATAGACATAAGCTATCTATTTGTTCACATTTTAACATCTGGTAAATTGATACCTGGATGTGTCTTACAATCATTGTCCAGCAGGTGGCACTCACGCCATAGTGGTCAATTGGCTATACATGCGTGTATGTACTTTGTCTGGGCTCTTCGTGTAGACTGTCATCACTTTGAATTTCCCCGAATCAATGGTGTAATGCATGCTGAATTGTATTGCTATTTAAAATGCTTTAAAATAGTACATTGTAATTTGACGTTGAAACAGTTATTGCGGGTGCATTACCAAGAGGAAAACAAAGCAGGGCATATATTTGTCAATGAAGCCAAATGTGACTGGAAGAATGACCACAATTCCACAGTTTCTTGTAGACCCACCACCAAGTATTTCACAGGACCTCAGACAGGTGGAAACTCATAAGTAGATGAAATTGCGTTATGTTTTACTACTGAGATGACAGGAAAATTTTGCCTTATTATACACCAAGCAATGCAACTATAGGCAGGGGAAATAATATCATAGTAATAATCGATGCATCACCTGACATCACTGTTAAAACTCCGTGTTAAGATTTAATTGAAAGAACTTTGCAGTTTTTGTTTTAAAGGTGCATCTTACAGTCAATGAACCTCAGATTTGATGAACTATAATGTATATAACGTTCTTCTATGGCTTTGCATATAAATAAACTAGTTGAGGTGGCTCTAAATGCTTAGGTAATATTATTTTTCTCTGAAAGTTCTTTAGATGAATATGTGACATTCATTGTTGCAGCAGAAAATACAAGGCTGGCTTGGTTTTTTGGTGGCTTTAAAATTGATTTACATTTTCTATTTCAAATAATTAAGAAGTGTTTTTGCTTTTATTATTGGTTTTGCTTTTAGTTTTTAAAAAGTAATGTTTCATGATCAATTTGGATTTTCTTTATTCTTATTTTCAGTATTTATTCATTTATCCATGTAGGAAGCAAAAGGGGTGAATTCCTCACTGAGCCACCACCTCTGTGCATCCCCGGAAATTTCTACAGCTTGCAGTTTTTCAGTTTCTAGCACCTATATTTGTCATTTCAGATTCTTTCCACTAACTGATTTTTCATTCTGCACATGGACATGTGTTATAGATTATATCTATAATTTATAAGAGTTTAGGATTCGTATTGCCAATTTAGTTTAGTTTTCTTAGCTGTTAATTATTTTTACTGTTCCCAAAGTCATCTTGTTTAGTCTATTTTGTTTTTTATTGCACAGCATGTGCTGCTTATTATCTATCTGCCCATTCCCCCAGACCCATTCTTGGGCTTTCTCTTTCTTGCCCAGTGCACTGGAAGGCTGGCCCCTATGAATCGCAATGCTTGTGCTCTGTTTCTAGCTGGCTTCTGGGTGGGTTTGACCAATGAAAGGCACTAGCAGGAGATGCGAACAAGGGAAGGAGAGAGATGTTTGTCTATCTATCTATCTATCTATCTATCTATCTATCTATCTATCTATCTATCTATCATCTATTTATCATCTATCTATTATCTATCATCTATCTATCTATCTATCTATCTATCTATCTATCTATCTATCTATCTATCTATCATCTATTTATCATCTATCTATTATCTATCATCTATCTATCATCTATCTATTATTACCCATCATCTATCTATCTATCTATCTATCTATCTATCTATCTCTATCTATCTACCTATCAATCATCTATTATCTACCTATCATCTATCTATCTATCTATCTATCTATCTATCTATCTATCTATCATCTATCCATCTATCTATCATCTATTATGTATTATTTGCATTACCCCTTTAATCAAAGGGACTGTGATGACTTCCTTCCATTGCTAGTTGGGATATTTTGCTATTATTGTTGGTTCCTTTAGCTCTGTCTACTGCTCTTCAGGTGAAACACTTGAGTGGCATTATGTTTCCAGCCAGGACTACAACTGACACAATGTGTTTTAAAATTAGAAATGTCCCTAGAAAATAGAATATCAAGGCGGGATCCTGGGACTGAGTAGCTCACACATTTAAGGAATGCAAAGGCATTGTGACACTTGCAATCCCTGGCAAGCAAGGGCATCACAGGTACTCAGATGATGACTGGTAGGAGATGGTTAGGGTGCTTGTGGAGGACAAGACTTTAGGGGGCACGGGGTGGTGTTCTTGATTACAGTGACAATCATGGTTTTTACAAAGATTGTGAGGGTGGTATAAATTTTATGGATATATTGGAGAGCCTCCAAAAAAAAAAGCTTATGACCTTGAATATCCAACTCAAGGCCAGAGTAGAGAACCTGAGAGTTTTATGGGAAAAATAAACCTACCTCATACCACACACACAAAGTTATTGACCTATATAAGAAATGGAAAACAATATTAACTTTGGTATAAGCAAAAATTTCTTAACAGGATACAAGAAGCAAGAAGCACTAATCATAAAATAAAATATTCATACATTTAACTTTTAAAAATTAATAATTTTGCTCATTAAAAGATAGAATGAGGAGAGTAAAAAAAAGACAAGCAAGTAGTTGGGAAAAGACGTTTACAAGATTTATTTCTAAAAAAAAGGACTCATATCCATAATATATTAAAAACTCATAGAAGTCAATAAGAAAAAGTCAATTCAATCAAAACTTGGTTTGAAAGGATATGAAGACATAATTTACCAAAAAATAAATAAGTAAACAAAATTGGCCAATGAACATATGAAAATGTGCTCAACATTATTACTCATGCAAACTAAATCTTCACCAAGATGATATTACATATTCACCACAATTCAGTATTGAAAAGACTAACAATACGAAGTGCTGGTGAGAAGGATGAGCAACTGGAATTCCTTCCCTTTGCTGGTAGGACAGTAAATTGATACACTCACTCTGGAAAAGTGTTGACAGCACTTCATTAAGCAAAATTCTACTGGATAATGCAGCAATTCTATACCAGGTATATACCAAACAAAGGAAAACTTTGTCCAGAAAAAGTCTCCTGCAAACATGTTCATAGTTACTTTTTTATAATAGGCCCAAATGGAAATGGTCCAAATACCCATCCACAGGCAGTGGAATGGCTAAACACATGATGGTATATTCAGACAATGGAAGACTACACAGCAGAGAAAAAGAACGAAGCACTAATCCGTGCAACAATATGAAGGAATCGCGGAGTCGTAATGTCAACTGAGGAAAGTCAGACACACAAGAATATATACTGCATAATTCTGTTTATATGGAGTTCAAAACCAGGCAAAACTATGGGATCAGAAGTCAGAATACTGGCTAGCCTTAGAGGGACACTGGCAGGAGAGTGGCTTGAGGGAGCTTTCTGGAGTACGGGAAGTGGCCCATGTCTCATTCTCTTCCCAGCCCCTCCGAATGACACTAAGAGTCATTTTTGCTGATCTCACAATCATATGATGGCCGATGGTCAGATTCAATATGCCACCACATGAATGCTGCCTCTCAGACAAATAAACCACAAAGGTAACCTTGACATAAATGAGCAAAAGTCTTATTGACATCGCCGAGAGTAAGAAACACCGTGGTGAAGATGTGGGGAAACGGAATCAGAATTTGTAGTCTCTCCTTATCCTTGGATTAGGAAGGGCCAACAGAGATTTTATGGTGATAACACCGATCCTGGCAGTGAACCCCAAGGACACAATACTGAGGTCCAAGAAACCAGGCCTTTGAAGTCAGATCAGAAACCGTTAGAAAGCTTGCTGTTTCAAATTGTGTCAGAGACTTACCAGACCAGAGAAAAATTGGTTGTAAGCTGGACAGTCAAGAATGCTGACAATGTCAAAACAACCATAAGGAACCGGTCTCATGCTTGTCTTGGAGACACACTGGTTAGACCTTATCAGATATCTCCGAGTTTGCCCTAATCTCCAAAACGTACTCAACCCTATGTAATAACGAGGGAATATGCAAATTGACCATCATGTCATCACAAAGATGGTGGTGCCCCACAGCCAATAAGGAAGGATATGCTAATTGACTGTCACGCCCTCAAAGATAGCGGTGCCTACAGCCACAAGATGGCGGAACCCAGTCCCCTCAGCCATGTGCCTGCCTCCGGAGTCCCCCAACCCCTTCAGCCCCCTCAACTGCCCATGGCTGGCCCGAGGCGCAGGCAAGCCTCGGGTGGCAGCTGCCCAGCCGCCCAGGGCCGCCTGAGGCTCAGGTAAACCAGGGCCGGCTGAGGCTTGTGCTGCCAGCAGTGGCAGCAGCAGAGGTGTGATGGGGGTGTCGCCTTCCCCTGATTGCCAGGTTGCCTCCCTCCAGGCTCCCGGACTGTGAGAGTGGGCAGGCCAGGCTGAGGGACTGCCCCTCTAGGGCATGAATTTTCATGCACCAGGCCTCTAGTATTCTATAAAAGTGCCCCTTGAGCATTGTTGGGGAGACTGTATTTCAGAAGGTAATATCCCTTGCCCATTACGTTACTGAATTTCAGCATTACTTTTATGTAATTGGTAGCTTCATCATCTTAGGAATCCTCTTTGAAGAAAACAAGACCTTGTATTAGGCAACGGTTTCTTAGATATGACACCAAAGCCATAAAAAAACAGAAGGAAAAACAGGTAAATTAAACCATCAAAATTAAACATGTTTGTACCTCAAAAAAACACCATCACAAAAGTGAAAAAAATTACCCATAGAATGAGAGAAAATACATGCAGATCATATATTTAATAAGAGATTTGTATCCAGAGTACATAAAGTCCTCTCACAACTCAACAATAAAGACAATTAACCCAATTTTTAAATGAGCAAAGAATTTGAAGACATTTCTCCAAGAAGATATACAAATGGCCAATAAACACATGGAAAAAATGCTTAACATCATTAGCCATTCAGGAAATAGAAGTCAAAGACACGAGATACAATTCCTCACCCACTAGAGTTACTACGCTAAAAAGGACAGACAATAACAACTGTTGGTGAGGATGTGGAGAAATGATCCTCACACATTGCATGTAGGATTGTAAAATGGGACAGCTTCAGTTTGGCAATTCCTCAGAACGTTAAACAAAGAGTTAACACAGGACTCCTGGGTATATACGTCTGAGTATATGAAAGCATATTGCTACACAAAAACTTGCACATAAATGTTCATAATGGCATTATTCATAAGAACAAAACATGGAAAAAACATCAAATGTCCATCAACTCAAATATCCTAATAAATGGATCAACAAATTGTGCTAGATCCATGCAATGAAACATTATTCAGCCATACAAAGGGATACAGTATTGAGGTATGCTACGACATGGATGAACCTCGAGGACATTATGCTGAATGAAATACCCCAGTCACAAAAGGACAGATACTACGATTCCACTTATATGAGAGACTAGAAAGTCAAAATCGTATAGACAGAAAGTAGAATGGTGGTTGCCAGGGACTGTGGGGATGGGGAATGGGGAATTAAGTGTTTAAAGGGCATAGTTTCAGTTTTACAAGATAGAAAGAATTCTGAATATGGATGGTAGTGATGGTTACTGAACATTTTTAGTGTATTTAACATGACTGAGCTGTACATCTAAAAATGGCCAAGATGGTAAAATTTATGTGTATTTTACCACAGTTTAAATTTTTTTTTAAAAAAAATATATCACTCTTAATAGGTTTTAGACTTTAAGATTCGTTGATTAATATAGCCAATTTTTTCACGTGTCTTCGAATCCCTGGCTCACATATAGTGCTTACACCAGTAAAAGTGAATTCCTCACCTGCTTTCGTCAAGTAAACCTGTCCACTTTGGGAAACAAAGATGATCTCGGAATTGTAGAAACTATGATAAGTATTCTTTATGATATCATCATGAAAGTCAGCTAACAATTCAAAAGTGTTGCCACCATCGATTGAAAACCATACCTAAGGGAATAAAAAGATAACACCTCATTAAAGAGCTGCCCTGTGACAGTAGGCAATTACCTATCAGCCTAGCTTCCTAAGTGGTCTTGTCCATATTCCCACATCCATCTATCCCCCCACGCCTCCCCCTGACACATACCGACTCTTACTTATTCGGTCTACTCTGTATTTCCTTCTCAGAGTTTGTATGACAGTGTATGTGTGGGCTCAGGTCTGCACAGTATGCATGGTGAATGCATAAAAGAATGAAGTTATTCCCATCATCTCCCAAGTGGGATCTATTTGTTCATAAAAGGATGGAGCGCTGGGTGTATTTGGATATGGGGGAAAGAGTTTACCCCATATCGACATGAGACTTCACGTTCCAGGCACCTGGCAAATATGTATGCAAACATGTTTTGTGTGGAAGAGCCATTGACATTTGCAAAAGTGTGTTGTGGGACCTTAGTAAATCCTCCAATATGCCCCACCACACATAGCATGTAAGTTTCTCTAGATCCTCATCATTTGTTAAGGGCTGTTTAAAGATATATCAGATCTTGTATTGGATGAATCCTGCTTGGTACTTCTTTTAATGGCCTATGTCTTATTCAATTGAATATTTCTGATTTTAATTTCTTCTTAAAATTAATTTTAGTGGTAAGTTATACCTTTTCTTAAATTTAAAACAGGCTTTTCTTAAATTTAAAACATTATCATGTGGCTGAAGTCTCTTTGACTACCATCTAAATAATTTTTTTATACATCATCTGATATAATCGTGGTCTCCTCTATCCCTTTCCAGAGGTAACTACTGTTATCAATTTGAAATTTCTACACCTTTACACACACACACAAATGAACACACGTGCATACACACACACACACACACACACACACACACTACAACAGTTCATTGTATGGTGAGGAGGAGAGGAAGCATGTATTTGGGTGCAGCACCACCTACACTTGGGCAAGAGGGACCCTTGTCCTGGACTGCACACTTAGTGTGTCTGCATCTTACAAACACACAGAGAAAGTTTATTAAATAGTGTAGGGCGCGGCTATAGGGTTAAGCCTCAGACTGACCTGTTGACAAAGCCACAAACAAGTCCCAGCTCAGAGGGCACAGCCCTCTTAGCATAATTAGGCTTGACCTTATGAGCTCCTTAGATATATTTTTTTAAAAATATATTTTATTGATTTTTTACAGAGAGGAAGGGACAGGGATAGAGAGTTAGAAACATCGATGAGAGAGAAACATCGATCAGCTGCCTCCTGCATGCCCCCCACTGGGGATATGCCCGCAACCAAGGCACATGCCCCCAACCGGAATCGAACCTGGGACCCCTCAGTCTGCAGGCCGACGCTCTATCCACTGAGCCAAACCGGTGCTGGCAAGCTCCTTAGATCTTATCTGGGAAGCTAATGGGCTGAGGGAGATGTAGCAAGTGCTGCCAAAACAAGTGAAACTCACAAGAACATTGTAACTATGGTGACCACTACCTTGTTTACCTCTGCTATAAAATAAAGGCTCAGCTTGCCTCTGGATCTCTCTCTGTGGCCTCAGCCAGGCACAGGAAGACCCACCTAGACCCAGATTATTCTCTTTGTCTGTCATTTCTTCATCCATCGCCACCCTCTCTCAGGCTTGCAGAACCCTTGGCTGAGCTGGCTCGGCACAAAAGAGCACGTAGGGGCTCCCATCACTCAGGGGTATAGCACTCGTTACTGGCATAGCACAATCCATGTCCTAAACATAGGATATCGGAGCCTACATTTTTACTCTTGCTTTGGGCCCTGCAAATGTTACCAGTGAGCATGGTGATGGGTGGGGAGGTACAGTGGGAAGGGGAGGGAGCTCTGAACAACATGTTCAAAATGGCATCCTCCTGTACTGGTTGGGCTGTAAGTTACACTTGCCACTCAGTATATCTCAGACCATTTTGTTAGCTCACGTGGATCTTCACATTCTTTTTTACTGATGCATAGTATCCAATAATTATGGATATATTATACTTGAGATACTCCATTTTCCTACTAATGAAAGTTTAAGGTTATATAAAAATGCTCACTGTCATAATACGACAATGACCATTCTGCCCGCTCATTTATACTGCTAGTGTACCTCTAGAGCAGTACTGAAAAACCAAGTTGCTGAGTCAGAGGCTATGCATCTCCATATATCTATATATATAAAAGCCTAAGGCACCGGCCGACTGGCCAGTAGCTATGATGCACACTGACCACCAGGGCAGACACTCAAGCAGAAGCTGCCAAGACGTGGTCACTTGGCAGTGGCAGTTCTTGGGTGACGCACCCGGAACCAGAGAGGAGGGAGCTCAGTTCTAGGGTGCGTCACCTGAGAACTGCCCCCTCACAATCTGGAACCCCACTGGGGATGTTGGAGAGCCAGTTTTGGCCCGATCCCCACAGGCCAGGCCAAGGGACACCACCAGTGCACGAATCCATGCACCGGGCCTCTAGTACTAGTATATCTATAATTTTAATAGATACTGCAGAGTGTTCTTAAATTTTACATTGCCAGTTTATAGTCTTACTAGAGGCAATTGGGGATGATCAGGGCCAGCCGGCCAGGCCAGGGAGAGGGACTGCGGGAGGTTGGCTGGCCAGGGGGAGGGACAGCGGGAGGTTGGCTGGCTGTGGGAGGTTGGCTGTGGGAGCGCACTGACCACCAGGGGGAAGCTCCTGCTTTGAGCGTTGACCCCTTGGTGGTCAGTGTGGATCATGGCAACCCGTTGACTGAATGACCAGTCGACCAGTCATAATGGTCACTTAGGCTTTTATATATATATATATATATATATATATATATATATATATATATATATATATATATATGTAATGTATGCAAGTATCCATTTCTCCAAACCTCACCAATACTTGATTTCATCCAAAGTTTATTTTTAATTGTTACTGATTACTTGAATGAAAGCAATGGTATCTCATTGCATTGTTCTAAATGTTTTAAATTATTAATCTATTTATGCTCACTTTTATTTTTCTTATGTTATTTATTATAATGAATATGTGTGAACTGACAACCTAACCCAAGAATTAGCATATTCCTAATTACCTTTTCCTATGTTTCTTACCAATTCCATTACCCTACCTCTTTCTGCAGAGATATTCAATGTCCTGAAATGTGTTTTTCATTCCCTTGCTATTTTTTCTAGTTTTAGCACATGTGTATGTTTAATGTATTGTTTGATTTTACTTTCACTCTTTATACTCTTTTTTTGATCCAAAGGTATTATACATATACTAGTGACCCGGTGCACAAAATTCATGCACATTAAAGGGGAATTAATTAGAGGAAATATTTTAATATTGCTATTTGCCCTTTCTCTATAATAGAAGTGTCAGAGATGAAAGAAAATTAGTAAAATGTATATGAAAATCTTCCTCCTGTTAGAGTCTGGGGCACGCCACAGGAACTAGAGTCAAGTCCCTGCCCACCCACGTGCGCCTCAAAATCGCGTGAGAGCCAGATTCGGCCAGCACCACCCCCATCAAGCCCCATCGGGTGGGGGGGGTGCAGCCTCAGGTCCTCCGGCCTGGCGCTGGGGTTGGGGGTGCAGCCTGAGGTCCCCCATCAAGCCCCACTGGGCGGGGGTTGTGCCCTGAGGTGCCCTGTCAAGCCCTGCTGGGCATGGCGCGCGGCCTCATGTCCCATGGCCTGGCACCAGGGTGTGGGGCACGGCCTCAGGTACCCTGCCCTGGTGCCGGGGTGGGGGATGCGGCCTGAGGTCCCCTGTCAAGTCCTGCCGGGCGGGGGGCGCAGCCTGAGGTCCCACAGCCTGGTGCTGGGGTGTGGGGTGCAGCCTCAGGTCCCCTGGCCTGGTGCCAGGGTGGGGGAGTGGCCTGAGGTCCCCTGTGAAGCCCCACCAGAAAGGGAGGTGCAGCCTCAGGTCCCCTGCCCTGACCCAGCACCATGCAGCCTCAGGTCCCTACTGATTGCTCATTAAAGCTCATTATGGGAACTCGGCCTCCGCTGTAGGCACAGCCATCTTGACCATTATGGCGTAACAGTCAATTTGCATATTCCCTCTTTATTAGAAAATATTATCTTCTAGAACATATTCTCCCCCCCCCCAATATAATTTAATATGGTTCAGTTAATTTGCTTTTCATGAATTATGTGAATAACATGTAATTTATCCATTGGCATCTGGATTATATTTAGTTATCCAATGCTATTATTAACAGTGCTGTGATGAAAAATTTTAAATGTTTCCCCATATATATATTTCCTTGCTCAAAAAAGTGACATTGGCAGGTCACAGAATAGGCAACATTGAAATTTACAGGATGATAATAATGCCAAATTGCTTTCCTAAAATGTTGTGGTAATTTACTCTTCCATCATATCTTTTTATCATATCTTTTAGAGTTTGTTTTCTACTTTTTAATCTTTAAGACTTATTTTCTTTCTTTGTCTTATTGCATTTCCCATCTGTACACTCTTACTTTTTTTGTTCTTGCTTTTTTGATTTTTATTTTCTTCACTCTTTCCTTATAAATAATTTTTTGTTAGAACTCCAACATTCGTTAAATACAACTCTCTGTCTTCTGTACTATGTGTATACCCCACAATTGAACATGGAGAAGAACATGCAATAATAATGCACTGGTCACACTTTAAATCATGGGCACAAACACTGTATTCCCTTAGTTCATCCTCCCCTCTTCCTAGGCAAACATTCTACTCTGTTCTCTCTTTCCTCAAACCCCCAACATTTTTCCTCCCTCCTCACTCTCAAATAATGACTTTGATTTTTTTTATTGATAAAATAATTTCCACATGCTTCCATTACTACATCGACCCACCTACCAGTTTTAAATCCATAAACTCTTCCTTCCCCCTGTTGCGGCAGAATAATTCTCCTCCAAAGGCCAACCTCTCCACTAGTGCATAGATGCCTCTTCTCTCACCCATTTAGAAATATCCATCACTCCAGAAATCTGTCCTCTCTCTCTCTTTCCTACATGATCAATTTCCCCTTCCTATTGAATAATTCCCATCAGCACACATCATAATTTCTCCAATCATTAAAAAAAACACCTTTTTATGTTAAACACCCTTCCTCCTTCAAACATTGCCTTATTTCACAGCTCCACTTTTCAGCAAAATGGTGCAAAGGCATGTGTATTCATTGTCTCAGATTCCTCTCCTCTCAGGCTCCCTTATTTATTTATTTTTTTTGTTAATCCTCACCCGAGGATATTTTTCCATTTATTTTTAGAGAGAGTGGAAGGGAGGCATAGTGACAGAGAGAAACATGAATGTGAGAGTCACATACGGATTGGTTGCCTCCGCAGGCTCCCCGTAGAACCTGCAAGTGAGGTACGTACCTCTGACTGGAACTGAACCCGCGACCCTTCAATCCGAGGGCCGACATTCTAACCACTGAGAAAAACTGGCCAGGGCTTCTCTCAGTCACTCTTCATTGGGCTTTCCACCTTCCTGATCACCAGTGACAATTTTTTACTTGATGTATAACCACTCAGCATGATTCATACCCACATCAAGTGAAATGTCACGTTTACGCACCTGATTGCCATAGACATACAGTAAGTGGCTTCGTGGATGGAATTTCATCCCAACAGGAGAAGAGAATGATGGAGGAAACGTGAAAAGTGGAAATTTTTCTTTTAATCTTGGTTTGTCATTTTCTAGGATGTGCACAGAGACAGAGGTCTCTTTCTAGAAACAAAGCATGAGCAATCATCAGAATTTTTCTGTTAGTAATACTAGTCTATGTTACAATTTTTAGAGTTTACTGTTACTCAGATGTTGACTAAGATAGGGACCCCTAACAAAGCCTAGAACTGGAAGGATTAGCAACCACTGACATCTCTCTACTCTGCCTTCCCCACTATACATCCATTTAATGGCTGTTGAACACAAAGTTTAGAAGATTAAATAATTTGTCCAAGGTTCTATATTAAATGGCAGAATGACTGAACTCAACAGAAAGACTCCAATGCCCAGGCTCATAACTATCACTTCAAACTATGTTTTAAAAGTGTGGACCCCTGGGCCACACTCCAATTCTATTGGATCATGATCCTGGAGAGGATCAGAATATGCACCCCAACATAGGCCACTTTGTTATCAAGATGAGTTTAAGTGGAAGACATCTGAGATTCAACAGATGCAGGAAAAAAGGCCTTCTCTTATCTGACTAAAAGCAGCAACTTTGAGAAATAAGATCACCACCAATTCCTCTTCAGGGCGGATATACTCCCAGAAGGGAGAATATGAATAAAACCTACCCTAATTCCTTGCTTCATGGAAGATTTATAAGCTGAAGAAGACAGAAAGACCACTCATCCTGATATATAAAAACCCTGGGTCCATCACATCCGCAACCAAGGGGGAGGCTCGACCAACTGGAAGTCAGTCCTGCAGTCAGCGGTGACTGCTATGGCTGCAGGCATGGTGACCCAGCACTGACTGCTGAGGGGCCTGCGAATCAGGCCCAGAGAGAGGCCTGAAGAGAGAAGCAGGGGCTGATCCATAGCTTCTATGGCAGCTGTTGATCAGCACTTGCCTCTCTCTTTAGCTCCGGGCCTGGCCAGCAGCAGGGCCTCCATTTCTCTCCAGGCCTCCACCGGGGCTGCTGATCAGCTCCGCCTTTCTGATCAGGCCCCATTGACAGGCCCAGAGACACTGACTGGCATAGAAACCGACCAATCAGAACCAAATTGGCCAGCAGATGAGGGCAGTTGGGGGGGACCGGGCCAGTAGGGGAGGGCAGTTGGGAGCCATCAGGCCAGCAGGGGAGGGCAGTTGGGGGCAAGATCAGGCTGGCAGGGGAGGGCAGTTGGGGGTGATCGGGCCGGCAGGGGAGCAGTTAGTTGTTAATCAGGCCGGCAGGGGAGTGGTTAGGGGGTGATCAGGCTGGCAGACAGAAGCGATTAGGGGCAATCAGGCAGGCAGGCAGGTGAGCGGTTAGGAGCCAGCAGTCCTGGATTGTGAGAGGGATGTCCGACTGCCAGTTTAGGTCCGATCCCTGTGGGGATATCCCCCGAGGGGTCCCAGATTCAAGAAGATGCAGGCTGTGCTGAGGGACACCTCCCCCCAGTGCATGAATTTTGTGCACTGGGCCTCTAGTATCTATATAAATACATTTTATTATCTCCTGCAAAACCATTATCTTTTCATTTGTTTTTCTTTAAGTGCCTTTATCACCCCCCTTAATTTATTAAGATGGTATATAACCTTACAATTTTAACCACCTTTTTGAGTTACTCATCACTGACTTATACCTCTCTTTTGTCAGTTTAATTTAAAGGACCCTGCTTAATGAACCTAAGAGGGTAGGCAAAATTATTTTTTTCTTCCTAAAATCAAAGGGTAGGGCTGAACTTATATATGTTTTTTAAAAATATACTTTTATTAACTTCAGAGAGGAAGGGAGAGGGAGAGAGATAGAAACACCAGTGATGAGAGAGAATCACTGATTGGTTGCCTCCTGCATGTCCTCCACTGGGGATCGAGCCTACAACTAGGGCATGTGCCCTGGACCAGAATCGAACCTGGGACCCTTCCATCAGCAGGCCGACGCTGAGCCAAACCAGCTAAGGCTTATGTATGTTTTTAATGGCTCTAATTCACAGTTGAGGTTAAGCCTTTTGGAATAGGAAATATAGATCTGTGGCAACTTAGTTCCATTATTTGTTAATCTAAACTAACCATTTTTATGAAACCTTACATTTCTATAGACCTAACTCAGTTTATATTCTTGGAGAATAAGCAAAGAAGAATCATTATGCAAATAGCATCATATTTTCCATTTTCATCAAACTGAATGCCAATCGGAGGCAAGAAACCTCTAAAGTGTCCTAATCTATATTATCAGCCATAAATCATTTTGCTGTAGCTAATTTTATCAATTTCTACTGCCAAAGATAACAAGACCTCGGAAATAGTTTTACTTAGTTAAATTTTCATGGTTGTAGCGTCAAGAGCAATCACTTTCGGGCCGTAAGGCCTACCTGGTTATGTAAGAGGTACACTCCAGAATTATGATCTTGGTCAACCAGAAATGTTATTACAGTTGAAGGGGCACTTTTCATTCCTTTTGCAAACTGAGGTAAGCAAGGTAACCATTCAAGAAATGGCTCTCTCCCATAAAAACAAGAGCTTGCCTGCAAAAAAGAGAAAGGACAAGTTAATGTTGTTTTTGACATTTAAGTTCTAATTAGTCCTCTTAAGCAAACAAACTAATGACTGGCTACAAATAAGAGTGTTAAATCTTTCACGTCTGTGCTTCTCTTCCGGGGGATGTGAGTTCAGAAAGCCCCCCTTTCTGGCACGGTTTGTTTTTCTGGAACCACTGTGCAGGTCTAGATTGAACATAACCAGGTAATCACCATTAGACCCACGGAGAGGTGCCGCTGGGAGCAAAGAGGAGTTGTTAAGCCTTTCATGCTGTAGAACTGCTATTGTTTTAGATGAATAACAACCCATAACAATCACGCACAATAGAACTTCTTACCTTTTAAATTATGCAATGCCATACCTCACTTAAAGTCCTGTTTCTCTCGAAGGTGACAGTAACATAGTCAACTATAAAATATAAAGGTATAGAAATTACAAGCAGTATCTATATTTCTAAATGTATCATTAAATATATGAGAATCAATTTTCTTGCACGTCTATCAGGACATGTCTGTTGTTTCAGATTTAAATGAATTGCTCTCCTTAGTTTTAAGCCACGAACTTACACAAAACAAACCTATCTTTACATTTTATTCTATTTTTTTTTGTCATTTCATTTCATCTATATGTGCTATTCATATTGGGGGGAAAAAGCCTGTTAATATTTCTTTACCTAAAATTTACCTTCAAAGTGTTCTCTGTTAGCAAAACATCTTTCATTATACCACAATTTTCCTTTGGCATAGTCACCCTACACAAATAAATAAAAATATCATTTAGGCATTATGTGGACTTAAGATATAAATTACAAACTCTTTAAAAAATTTAAAAGTTCAATATTTCAGGAATGTGAGGCAAATAAAGAGAGAAATATTATATGCAAAAAAAGGTTGTAGAATGAGGACACGAAACAAGAATAATGCTTTTGAACAACACTCACACACACACACATACACACACACAGGAATAAAAAGGAATTTCATCTGAATGAGCGTGTGTTGATGGTAGATGCCTCTGAACTAGTCTTTTGGAAGCTAGGGAAATTATTAGCCTTTCACCACAGTCACGATGGGTCACATGCTTATCTTCTACTCTTCATTAGCTGCAGCCAGGCTTAAGGACTCTCCACAGAAGCCTGACAGAGGCGAGAAGCAATAAGAAAACAGCCACAAAAATATAGGTTTTGAAAAATTGGTCATAAGAGAGAAGCTTTCCAGAAAGTGAGATTGTATAACGTTGGATGTGAATTATGTGCAAGACTTTGAGATGGTTTTTTGTTATAGGAAGATTCTGACTTACAAATTATTGTTGAAACAAATGAGAGACCTCCTTGGATTTTTAGAGGTCAGTAATAAAATCTGTATAATAATCTGTGCATTAAAATTCTTTTAAATTGGTCGTGATAATGGTTGCACAACTCTGTGATTATACTGACGCCCACTGGAATTTACACCTTAAACGGGTGAATTTTATGCGACGTGTATTATATCTCAATACAACTGCTAAACAAACAAAATAGGCTTCTAAAACAGAATAAACAATTTATTTGAATGGTGTGGTAAGGTGTTATCCTAAATGAAACTTTTGAGTTCTTATATAAATCTTCAGGTTAGCAGGACACTGTACTTATCATTATAATACCTGAGCAAATTATATAGAAACTTTATTGGGCCCTGACTTACTCCTTTTCTTCCTTTTTAGATTTCTTTTTATTTATCTCCTACCTGGAATCAAACAGGTAAGAGCCCAGTCAGTATCTATGAGATAATTTCATCAGATCATGTTGACTTCATTCCGGAGGATGAGCTCATGACCCAGGTCTGACTCCAAGTGTCACAAGGATTGGTCAGGAATGAACACATGATCCAAAGCAGGCTAATGAGTCTGTCCTGAGTCTTGAAGGAACTACAGGGAAAGAGATCCTGTATTCCTGTTGGGACTGGTAAACTGATGGCTTGTGAACCTGGGGGCTATTCTTACTCACATTTGGAGAAAACTTCCTGAGAATTAAGCTAATGGCTTGCAAGAATGGCTTGAGGTGAGGGGTAGGCATGACAGGAATGAAGAAGGTAGGGAAGGCCCTGGCCCTGAAGGATCTTGTATGTCTCACCCAAGTTAGAATTGTATCCTTGAAGAAGCGGCCCGAAGTCCCCGCTATTGCTACTAAACCAATTTCCCGACTTAGCATCTTTGTACTTACTATTACCTCTGTCTGAATGTGCTTCCTCAAGTCATGCAAGCGTCTGCTTACATTTCACCTCCTTGGAGAGGTCTGCTACAATCATCCTATTTAAAGTAGAATATTATCTTCTCTTCACTCTCGATTTACCTGCTGTAATGACCTGTTTTCATTTCAATAAGCCCTGATTACTATCTGCAATCATTTTATGCATTTGTGTGTGTGCTTGTTTATGATCTATCTCCCTTAGTAGAATGGTAAGCTCCTTGAGAGCAGGGACTGTGTCTTATTCATTATGGAATTCTTCTTGTCTAAAAAAGTATAGGCCATAGAAAGTACTCCACAAATATTTGCAGAATGAACGAATAAGTGAATGAGTAAGTCATCAAGTAGTAACCCCCTTCCAACCTGTCCAAACAGCCCTGGGCATCCCATTCTTACCACCTTTCCTTCGGTCATGATAAAAAAGGTCTTATCTGAAGGTAAATCCTTATCGTTTTTAAGAATAACGTCACGCTTGAGCATGCCTGCATGTCTGAGGAAGGATTGAGGAGGGGACATTGGCAAAAGGCTAGGAATACTTAAAATTTCTGTTGAGCTTTCCAAACGAAAGCATGCTTAGATGTTGATGGAAATGACCTATTGAATCATGAAACTTGACCTTGTAGCAGAGAGGGAAGATAACTGACGGAATAAGATCCCTACAAAAAGCCAGACACAGAGGTGTGGCTAGCTTCCTTGGCCTTTCGTGCAAATTAGAAAGTGACTTTCTCCAGGTGGGCACAGACCTGCATCGGGTAGATGGATGGGGCGTACAGTGTTAGCTGGATTTCAGCCCCACTCTCTTTTCAACTGGGCGCCCTGTGCAGAAAACACCTGACCACCCACCACCATCCTGGCCAGCAGGGGTGGGGGCGGCCTCTGAGACAAGGCGGGCACTTTTCCCTTGGAAACAGAAGAGGAATCATTGCTTGATAGTTGCTAGAAATACAATATATATCTATATTTTTAGCTCAAATGATAAATAATATGATAGTAACAGGGATAATCTATATTGGGAATTCTTGCCTTGCACCTCATCTCTTAGGGCACCGAGGAAACATATCTTTTAACCAACCCTTGGAAATGTAAAGCTTCTTACCCTTTCAAAACCACAGAAGTCTGCCCTTGAAAACTAGAAGGAAAAGAAAAGGAACTTTAATTTTTGCTTGATAGGAAAAGGCATGACAAACCGCAGCAATGTGAATGACACTCAATGCAATGTTTCATTAATATTTCAGCAGTTAGGAGAGTCTCACTGATTTCCTCTTCGGCCTTTGCCTTGTTTCACTATTTGATTAATTTATACCAGTGATGGCGAACCTATGACACGCGTGTCAGAAGTGACATGCGAACTCATTTTTTTGGTTGATTTTTCTTTGTTAAATGGCATTTAAATCTATAAAATAAACATCAAAAATATAATTCTTTGTTTTACTATGGTTTCAAATATCAAAAAATTTCTCTATGTGACACGGCACCAGAGTTAAGTTAGGGTTCTTCAAAATGCTGACACGCCGAGCTCAAAAGGTTCGGCATCACTGATTTATACCTTAACTTAATTCCAGAAAGGATTTGGGATCGAAACCCCATCTGCGGATGATTTAAATGGAGGAGTTAAGAAGTGTGTGGAAATACACGAAGTCTGTCACCCACGTGGGGTTAGGGAGACACACCCTAAATCTGTCATTTTCTCCATGGCCTCCTTCTGCCCAGCCCAGTGCAGCCCCTGGGTCAGGCCCTCTGTACTTTGAACTCGAGTCACTGTTCCTGCCCTTATACAACTCTCTGCTTCAGCAACCCCATGATAAGCACGTGGAAGGCCAGATTAATTGACTGAGCAACAAATGGTACTTTCTCAGAGAGAGTGAAGAAAGCGGGGAGGCTGTGAATATTTGTGTAGCTGAAGAAAGGTAATAATTACCACGCAGAAGAAATACCTACTTCTCAACCAATACAATTGCCCTTTCCATACTTACTCTTATCTTTTCTTCTACTGTTCCTAAATCTTTATTACTACTCTTATTTCTGTTGTGGTAATTTTTGAGAGGTACTCATTAACATGCTTAAGAATTTCATGCTATGTATATTGTATGTTTTCTTATTTTTTTATTGCTTAAAGTATTACAAAGAGTATTACATATGTCTCCTTTTTATTTTTCCCTGCCCTTGACAATCCCCTGGCCTCCCCTACCCCCCAGTGTCTTATGTCCATTGGTTATGCTTATATGCATGCATACAAGTCCTTCAGTTGATCTCTTACCCACCCCCCTCCTGCCCTCCCACCCTCCTCGGCCTTCCTGCTGTAGTTTGACAGTCTGTTCGAGGCAGCTCTGCCTCTGTATCTATTTTTGTTCATAAGTTTATAATGGTCTTTATTATCCAGAAATGAGTGAGATCATGTGATATTTTTCCTTCATTTACTGGCTTATTTCACTTAGCATAATGCTCTCCAGTTCCATCCATGCCGTTGCAAATGGTAAGAGTTCCTTCTTTTTTACAGCACCATAGTATTCCATCGTGTAGATGTACCACAGTTTTCTAATCCATTCATCTACTGATGGGCACTTAGGCTGTTTCCAGATCTTAGCTATGGTGAATTGTGCTGCTATGAACATAGGGGTGCATATATCCTTTCTGACTGGTATTTCTGGTTTCTTGGGATATATTTTCACCAAAGTATATATTCCCTTCTCTCAATCCCAAGAGTTACTTTAATTTATGTTACTTTTTAATATAATATTTAGCATTACAAATCACCCTAAAGCATTTTGGGAACATATGTAACTATAGATAGATAGATAGGTAGACAGATAGATAGATAGATAGATAGAGTGTTTTCTACTTATATGTATTTAAAACTTACTATAAATTGCTATAGTAACAACACTAGCATCATTTCAAAATATTCAACACAATATTAATAATAAGGCAAAGGAAGAAGTCACTGTATTATGCTTTTCCATTTTTCAAAAGGAAGCAGCATTTCAATTTTAAGATATACCACATATAATTCAAGAATTCAGTGTTTCTACTTTATGTCATGAAAGACATTTAAGGTTAACTCTTCATTACGAAGCTGTTCACATACCTTTAGATCAGAGTGTGGTGGGCGACGAAGATCTCCACTTACAAAAAGTCCCAAAGAGGTGAGGATAACTAGGAAATGATTTGCTAAAACCATATCCACCACTGAAAGCTCTGTATGTCCTAAAGGAAGAGATTATACCATGGATTTATAAAGTGAGGAAAAGGTGAAATATTGATCAAATGTTGATATAGAGGAAATGCTGAAGACGAGGGCACTGTTAGAGGATTTACCTTCTCCAACTTTGGAATAGATCATCTCCGTCAGGTTATACCACAGGGTCTCATCATAAAGCCAAAATCCGGAAATGCTGAGGCCTACGTACACACCTATCATGAGAGGGAAGGACAATTAAGGCAAAGCGAGCAACTCACTTCCATGGTGCTAGGTCTTCATGGGCCAGAGCCTGCTCCACCTTCCGACCCATTCTCTGCCCAGGCCTCCACTCCCCTCCCCTCAGATTGCCTCTCACTCCCCCAAGCACTGGAAAGATGAAGTCACTTCGGGCTATGCCATAGGATATTAGCCATCCATCTGGTTTAACTATTAAGTATTTTGTTTTATATGGAAGTGGGGTCAGAATATGCCCCCCCCCCCAAAAAAAAAAAACATGCCCCTTTGCCCTCAAGATTATTTTGAGTTGAAGGCAACTGAAATCAATAGATGCAAGAAGAGGTCTCTATCTTCCCCTTTTCTGCCTAAAAGCAGGGCATCCATTTTCCCGTGAGAAAGGCGCCCCATTGTCCCAGAACGAGGAGAACACTCTGATCACTGGAGAGATGCGTCGACGCTGGGACAGCTTTGTGTAAACAGACCTTACAAAATAACTCTTATTAGTCCTCCCGCTTACACTCTAGTCACTTCCCCCCATTTTATCATCCTTTCCTTGGTTCAAATGGTCTATAAACTTCGGAGTTTAACCACGACTTTGAGTTTCATTCACTTATTTTCTGTGAACTCCGTTGAATGTAAATATTAATAAAAACGACACTCTTTTTCTCCTGGTAATCTTTGAGAGTTGAATTCAGACCCCCTGGGAATGAACCTAAAAGAGTAGATGAAGAGTGTTTCCTTCCTAAAATCCTTCTGAGCATTAATATGTCCCTATATCATTAGTACAATTTCAGTAAACATTAAAAACAACTCTAAAGAAAAAAATTAAAATGTAAACTCCCCGAGAGGAGAAATTATGTTTGATTTACTTTAATATTTGTGGTTTTAGAAATAGAAAAATATTTGCTAATGCCTCTTGAGAACCTGTTTGTAAAAAGACCAAACATATTGCAAACACCGAGAGCACATTGTTCCCTGATCCCACCTTTCCTTGGCCGCCGCTAGGAATGTTGTGAGCCTTTTGTTTTTTAAACGTGGAATGTAGATTTGAAGTCTAGTCAAAAGTCATAATGATTGGGGGTTCAGGAGCGTGGAGTACAGAGGGTCTGAAGACAGTTGATAATCTAATATATATACTTTGTTTTCAAAAGACTAATGCAGGACCAGCCATATTGTAAAGAATGCATTTAACTCTTGGCTCTTTTCTGTATAGGGAAGATGGAGGCAGAAGTGTTAGTACCATCTACTTTTTTCAGGAAGAGAAAAGCTAAAGATAAGCTTTGCCTTTCTAAACACCAAACTTAATTCTACAGGTAACAGTACGTTATATTCTAAGTGGGGGTGATGATAGGTGTCTAGCATGATATTACATGACCAGACTCCAGTGAAGTTCAGAAATAGTTCGTGCTTCATTCTAGTTAAGATTTTAGACTAAAATTAAGTCACAGGCTACTCTCTATGGCAAACTGGCCACAACTGTATCCCAGGTTTAAAGAGGCCGAGTGGACCATTGTGAAGAGTTTGGATTTTATTCTAATGGGCAAAGGGAAGTTTGTAAGTGATGTGAGTTGACTGACACTTGAGAAGATCCCTCTGGTGGCTGTGTGGAGGGTGTGTATCCTGGGACAAGACTAGAAAAGGGGGAGACCACTGAAGAGGCTGTCAATTAGTCTCGTGGGAAAACAATGTTGACTTGACATAAGATTGTAGTGGAGGTGAAGAGCGGCCGCCTTGGGGATAGACGCTGGGTAGGGCACCATCCTGGAATGTCAGGAGAGTCCGAGCAGTCAAGAATGTGCCCTAGATTCTACTTTCGAGTAACTGGATATGAATTAGGAAGAGGAATATTGGAGAGGAACAGATTTTAGAGGGAGATGAATCAAGAGTTCTGGATGGGGATGCTCATTAGACATCCAGGGCAACTGTAAGCTTGACAACCTGGTATAGGAGTTTGGTCTCAAAGGTGTGGCCAGCACCAGAAATGCAGATGTGGGAACTGTCCGCCTGAAAATGGCATTACCAGCCCCGGCACTGGGTTAGGTTTCCCAGGGACAGAAAATGGTTCCCTCAGGAAGGAAGGCAAAGACCAAGCCCGGGGGTCATCGGCATTTTAGGGTCACACTGAAGGGAGCCAGCCAGGAAAACTAAGAAGCGACTAAGAGGCAAGATAAAAGCAATCGGAAGTGGTGGCAAGAAAGCCAAGACGAAGCCGGTTTGGCTCAGTGGATAGAGCGTCTGCCTGCGGACTGAAGGGTCCCAGGTTCAATTCCGGTCAAGGGCATGTACCTGGGTTGCGGGCACATCCCCAGTGGGGGGTGTGCAAGAGGCAGCTGATCGATGTTTCTCTCTCATCGATGTTTCTAACTCTCTATCTCTCTCCCTTCCTCTCTGTAAAAAATCAATAAAATATATTTTAAAAAAGCTGAGACCGGTTTGGCTCAGTGGATAGAGCGTCAGCCTGCGGACTGAAAGGTCCCGGCTTCGATTCCGGTCAAGGGCATGTACCTGGGTTGCGGGCACATCCCCGGTGGGAGATGTGCAGGAGGCAGCTGATCGATGTTTCTCTCTCATCGATGTTTCTAGCTCTCTATCTCTCTCCCTTCTTCTCTGTAAAAAATCAATAAAATATATTTAAAAAAAAAAAGAAAAGAAAGAAAGCCAAGAGAATAAAACGTTTTTGAGGAGCGAGTGGTCAGTGGGGTCCAATGTTGCTGAAAGAGAACCGGCAATGTGGAGACTGTGGGTGGTGTTGGGAAGAACTGGTCAGTAGAGTGGTGGGAACAGGTCTGATGTGTAGTGGAAGGAAGATGCATGGGTGGTGGACAGTGGAGCTGCCATCGGCAATAAATTCTTTCCAGAATTTTTGGCTTTGAGGGAGAACAGAAAAATGGGGGATGGGCGTAAAGTGAGATAAGTGAAGATTTTGCTGAAAGCTGTGGGACAGCGGAGTGTGCTTGTATGCTGATGACCTGATCCCGTACGGAAGGAGAACATGCATGAAAGGTGAGATTTGCAAGTGAGATGCAGGAGCAAGACTCTTCCGATGGCTGGGCAGGGATTGGGATCCAGAACACTAGGGGTGAGGGGTGACCTTTGATAGAAGCAGAGACACTTCCCACAATGCAACAGGCAAAGAGACAAAGCAGGGGAGTACAGATACAGGCAGGATGGCAGACATGCAGGCACACGGACGGAGTTCCTTGCGATCAGTCTTGATTTTCTACATGAAGTATTACAAGCGCAGCTGAGAGTGAATAGAAAAGGAAGGTGATGTTGACGGTTTGGAGTGTGGGAAGTGGTGTGAGAAGCTCATTTTGCCGAGTTGGAAAATAAACATACCAGGGAAGAGAGAGAGTTTCTGGGTAGTGCCGAGTACCCACTTGAGACTTGTGATCATGAATTTTACAGTCAGGCCAGTTGGTGGAATTAAAGTGGGATTAGTGTGCACATTTTTTTTCTAGCAATATTCTGCTATTCCAGGGCAGGGACAGAGGTGGTTTTAACCAGAGCCGGGTTTATGCAGGTAAGGGAGATAGAGAAGGGCGAGGAAGTCACAGAAGTATTTATAAGGATGGACTAAGCAAGTGATGGTGAAAAAAGAAGGAAAAATTCTGGGTAATGAAAAAAGTGGGAGTGACCCCATGGTGAAGTCTCAATAAAATCAAAGAAAAGTTGGAGTGTGAGTACCGGAGGAGACTGAGAGAAGAGGAGGCAGTATAGAGAGTGTGAGATGCTTGAAGTGGAGATTTGGGAGTAGTAACATTATCAGAGACAATGAGGTCAAGAAGTTGACCATGGAAGTAAGATGGGGGAAGATCAGTGAGGGAGAGGAGGCCTTGGAACTGAGTATTGCATATGTTTGGGACAATAGTGATAAAAGTAGGCAGAGAGGAAGTCAGGGGTCTAAGTGAGTGAGTGTGAGTGGTGGGAAGGTCACCACAGGCTGGCAATAAGAAGTGGGAGAGGGAGGCAAGTCTGAGTTCAAAGGAACTTGGTATTTCAGAGGGGAGGACAAGAGTGATTATTATTAAGAAGTAGCCCTAGGGAACAGGGATGACAACCCTGCCCTTGGGCTCTGAGATATGTGACCCCTGCGGGGGGGGGGGGCGGGGGAGAGGGGGACGTGGCAAGGGAGGCTACAGGAGAAAGAACTTACCTGGGAATGGCCAGGTTATTCTTCATGGCATGAAAGTTAGGGAGGCATTCAGAGTAAAGATGAGAAGTGTTGGGGAGTTTACAGATGACAGATCACGAATTCCACTGAATGGATTTGGCTGGATGGAAAGAGACAGATTTGGGGTGAAATGAAAGGAAGCCAGAACAGTTTGTGTGTGCGGGTGACCATCGGTGACCTAGGAGATGTGGGTTTCTGGGTGACTGATAAAGCTAGGATGAGAGGCATGGCGGGCGTGTGAGGAGTGTCACTGAGGAGGAGGCGGGTCACAAGTGCAAACTGGAGCACAGGGGGCCCCTGGATACTCGTTCCCACCATTAATTCCATGAGGTCTGACGGCTGGGGGGCTGGACAAGGGCCTCACCAACTGCTAGTTTGGGCAGTGGCAGCTCGATACTGTGGGAGCCTCTTTTGGCTTGAGTGCAGTGGTGGCCAGCGGAGGGAAAAGTGGTTTCATCTAAAGAACACGTTGCAGAAGCGATGTCTTTTCTCCAGACCTGGTGGTGATCTGCTGAGAGAGACCTTATCAAGCAGAGACTGTCCCTTCTCTCTGCGGCTCTCACTTGTGTGGCAAGATTGAGCTCAATGAATTAAGCACAGCGCCTCTCCTATGGCTGACAGAAGGAAGGCAGGACTAGGGGTTTAAGAGGAGGAGGAGGGGCCCTAGCCTGGCATCCATAGGACAAACCGGAAAAGGACTGAGCTTCCGTGAGTTGAGATAGAGGGGAAAGAGACACATTTCTAACTAGACAATTCGGCACAAGCAGGCACCGAGCTAGAGAACTCAAAGACTGGAAGCCACTCGAAATGCAAAAAAAGTTGGGGCAAGTCTAATCGCCTTTCCCTATACCAATGCATAGTTGGAATGTATCAACACTAATAAAAGAGAAAAATGGTAATTGGCGTACGAGCTACACTTTTCATTGGCTAATCAGGGCTATATGCAAATTAACTGCCAACTAAGATTGGCAGTTAACTGCCAACAAGATGGCGGTTAATTTGCATATGTAGGCACAATGCAGGGAGGCAAAAGGGAAAGCAGGAAGAAGCCCCCTGCCACTGACAGTGATCGGAAACCCCCAGCCATGATCGGAGAATCAGGTGCCTTTTCCGCCCTGGACATTGATAGCAAGAAGTAGGGGTGGAGCCAGCAATGGGAGCTGGGCACGGTCGAAGCTGGCAGTCCCAGGAGCTAGGGGTCCCTTGCCTGGGCCTAAAGCGAAGCCCACGGTTGCGGGGCCGCTGCAACTGCGGGTCCCCGCTGCCCGGGCCGGACGCCTCAGCCAGAGGCGTCAGGCCTGGGCAAGGGGCCGATCCTGCGATTGGAGGGTGATGGGGGTCAATGCCTGAGGGCTCCCAGTATGTGAGAGGGGGCAGGCTGGGCTGAGGGACACTCCCCCCCCACACACACCCAGTGCACGAATTTCGTGCACCGGGCCCCTAGTTACTTTATAATAAGTCATGGTAGGGCAAGTTTTTGTTCTTTTTATTCTTTTTAAAAATTGTGTTATTCATGTTGCTTCCCTCTCCCATATGATTTCAAGGATTGGCTTGTCAATTTTCACAGACACACACACACACACACACACACACACACACAAATACTGCTGCAATTTTTCTTGGAATTGTATTGAATTGATGGATAAATTTATAAACAATTAACATCTTTACAATACTAGAAGTTCCTGTTCATGAACATAAACATTTTACTTATTTAGTCATTTTTGTGGCCTCCGTTAAACTTTTACAATTTCTGCACAACAGGCCTTGAAACTCTTTAGGGTTTGTTTGTTTTGTTTCTTTCTAGGTACCTTTTGAGGTTTGTTACTTTCTGAATAAAATTTTTAAAAATTAGAGTCTTTTGTCTTTGGTGGAGTGGTTTTCATAAATTGTTACTATATCCTTCAATTCGGTGGCACTTCCATATTTGTCCTGATAGCTTTTCTGTTGAGTCCTTTGGGCTTGTATGTGGATACACATATTAACTATGAGTGATAAAATTTTGTTTCTTATTTTTAAAATTTATTTATTGACTTGTACCTTCATATTTATTGGTTTTGGGGGACCAGGAGGTCATCAATGGCCTGAGATAAACAACTAGAATAATACAATTAGTAGTTGAAATGTGTAAGGCTCCTAGTAAGTATTACAGTCATCATGGCAAAGCAGATACATAATAAATAAAACAATGCTGTGCTACCTTAGAATCGCAGGGCCTATTTATACATGGCAGGAATAGCCATGCACAAATAGATGGATGAGAATCACAGTGGACAATCTCTGGCAGGAAGTGATGCGTTCATGGAAGGCAGAGGATAAAGGAAATTAGGAAAGATGCTCAGGTCAAAATGGCAAAAAGCCACAGGGAGAAAGATAGTAAATCACACTTGCAAGGAGACAGGGTGCAGCGATGAGAGGTAACTCCTTAGGTATTTTTAGGAAATGTTTTCACTCCTGTGTCTATACGTTTAGCGTGTACCACCCGTTAAATACCGCTGTCATAAAATACAAAACCTCGCTTCTCACATCCAATAAAGCCACTCACTTACCATTCAATGCCGAGTTCAGAAGGAAGCCAAGCAGTGCCACGTCGTTGGCACAGGGGCATTTTGTTGCTTTGAGGCCGACCACGTGTGGAAATAACTTTCTGATGTTGACTTCTGTTATTACAGTCCCAAGAGTCCACTGAAGAATGGGTTCTATGAAAATCAAGTTTAGGTGTTTAAATTGTGGCAGCCGTCTTGAACACGGAGCATTGTTCCTTTCCTTGAAGGATTTTAGAGCCACTATGTAAATGAACTATCCCATTGTTCCAAAAATGGGGGCATTGCCTCACTCTCCGTCCATTAAAAACAGGTCAATTCTTATTTCTCAGAAGAGAAAGAAGGAAGCCTCGTTGCCCTTCATGGAGGCCTGGCAAGGTCACCCTGCAGAAGAGCATGTGAGGTGGGACACGCTGACCACCTTCACGATCTTTGGAAAATGTAATTGGCCACAGGATCTACCCCCAGAAACTAAGTCTTTGGGTCACAGGATATGCACATTTATAAACTAGAGCACAAATTCTGCTTCAAGAACCCACACATTTACTTTTATGTTTTATTATTTATTTTTTATTGATTTCAGAGAGGAAGGGAGAGAGAGAGAGAGAGAGAGAGAGAGAGAGAGAGAGAGAGAGAGAGAAACATCAACGATGAGAGAGAATCATTGATCGCCTGCCACACTGGGGATCGAGCCCCACAACCGGGAATTGAACCGTGACCTCCTGGTTCGTAGGTCGACGCTCAACCACTGAGCCATGCTGGCCTGGTTACATTTACGTTTTGTTCTCTTCCCCCAACACCATCTAAACAGCAGCAGATATATAAAAATGAGAATAAATCCAGAGTCACAGTGGAGAACAGGGAAGTTAATCTTTAGTGGCCAAGACACTCAGAGGGGCTTCTGGGAGATAGAAAGAAGTTAGGGTGGAACCAACAGGAGAAACCAATCTGAGGTGGGACAGCTTCAGCCCAGCAATCTGCTCTTGGATGTGCGAAGGGCTGGAGCCAGAGAAAGTAAAATTTTACTGCATAAGAAAATGGGAGGCTTTCTTTTCTTCTGAAAAAAAAAAAAAAAAAAAGAGAGAGAAAAGAGCATCCAAAAACGTAAGCCAGGGAAATTTGACAGAATACTGCTCTCTGAATTTCAAAATTATCATCAAAGGACTTTAAAGAACAGAGATATCTGATAATCAATTCTTGAACTGTTTACATTTCTTCAATGTAAACCTCCTCCACCTCCCCAACTTTTAATAAAATCTGCTACAAAACCAAGGACTGCACGGGATATATTTTTCACAGAGTGCAAAGCCAGGAAAGGAACTAGATTTCCATCTGGGTTGACATAGTTTAGGGACAGCCAAGAAGGGAAAGAGACACGATTTATAACCAAACAAATCCACTCCAAAAGTCAGAGAATTTGGGGCAAGGCAGCTGACTTTCCAGGGCGTTGCTCCAGTGAGAGATCTAGGATTCATCCTGCATGCCTGGTTTCCCTCACCCCCAGTCCACCAGGAAGTCATATCAGCTCTACTTTCAAAACATATTCTGAAGACTCCTACTTCTCACCACCTCCACTGCTAATCCACAGCCCGAGGACTTCCGGACCATTCTTTGAGTGGAATAGGGCGACAGCTGCCAACCAATTTCCTTTATTCTATTCTTGCCATCCTTCCCCCAATATTCAGTTCTCTACACAGCAGCCAAAGTGATCTTTTTATAAGGCATAAATCAGAATTTATCACTCTCCTGCTTAAAACACTCCAACAGCTTTTCACTATAACTAGAACAAAATCCAGACTTTTTACCATGATCCCTGCCAGGCTCTCCAAGTCCATTATACACGACTCTGCCTGTCACTTATTGTGCACCCACCACACTGGTCACCTCTCAGATCCTCTGACAGGTGGAGCCCAGTGCTGCACCTGGAACCTTTAAGAACTACTCATTTGGGATGAGGGACCTAAACATAAGAGGGGAAACCATAAAAATCTTAGAAGAAGCCACAGGCAGCAAAATAGCAGACATTTGTTGTAGCAATATATTTAATGATACAGCTCCTAAGGCAATGGAAACTAAAGAGAAAATAAACAAATGGGACTACATCAAAATAAAAAGCTTCTGCACAGCAAAAGAAACCATCAACAAAACAACAAGAAAGCCCACTGCATGGGAGAACATATTTGCCAATGTTATCACTGATAAGGGTTTAATCTCCAACATTTACATGGAACACATACAACTTAACAAAAGGGAGATAAACAACCCAGTCAAAAAAAGGGCAAATGACCTAAATAGACACTTTTCGAAAGAAGACAGAAGGAAGGCCAAGAGACATATGAAAACATGCTCAAAGTCATTAATCATCCGAGAGATGCAAATCAAAACAACAATGAGGTACTACCTCACACCTGTCTGAATGGCTATTATCAACAAATCAACAAATGACAAGTGCTGGAGAGGATGCGGAGAAAAAGGAACCCTCGTGCACTGCTGCTGGGAATGTAGACTGGTGCAGCCACTGTTGGAGAACAGTATGGCGTTTCCTCAAAAAATTAAAAATGGAACCGCCATTTAACCCAGTGATCCCACTTCTAGGAATATATCCCAAGAAACCAGAAACACCAATCAGAAAGGATATATGCACCCCTCTGTTCATAGCAGCACAATTCACCATAGCTAAGATTTGGGAACAGACTAAATGCCCATCAGTAGATGAGTGGATTAGAAAACTATGGTACATCTACACCATGGAATACTGCCGGGAGCCGGTCCATGCTTGCTGTTTCAAGGGACCTGGCATATATGGCATACTGTTCTTAATATGTTTGCTCACCTTCTTGGCGCTGTGTTTTAACCAAGGTCACCTCTCCGAGAAAGGTTGAATCCCCAGGTAGGGATTTTCCCCTGAAGTTAGGGAGGGAATAAAACCCCTCAACTAAGTGCCAGGCGGGTAATTAATCCCTTTAACTAGGAACAATCATGCTTAAACTACATAATCTTTTCTCCCTGGAATGGAGATAAGAAACGCCCTAACCTTTGTAATAGAGATTGATAGGATTGAATCAACTGGTATAAATACAGTTGTAACAAGACAGAAACACACAGAACTTCAGACACAGAACTGAGAACACAGAGCTTGGAAGACAGGACCAAGAGAGACAGAGCCTAGGCACAGAACCTACACAGAACGTTCTCTAGGGACAGAAGAACTTCGCTGGCGAGAGCATGCCGGAGGATCCTGGACAGGGACTGGCCTCGGAGCCTGGAGGCGGAGCCTGGCGAGAGAGCATGGCAGGGGATCCTGGACTGAACCTGACTGCGGAGATTGGCAGGAGAGCCTGACTAGAACCTGGTGACTGAACCTGACTGGTGAACCTGGACAGAACCTCTCTGGAGATCCTAAGCAGAACCTCTCTGGAGATCTCAGACAGAACCTGGCTGGAGAACCTAGCGAGGGAACATGGCTACAGAACCTGGCTGGAGATCCTAAGCAGAACCTCTCTGGAGATCCAGACCAGAACTTGGCTGGAGATTCTGGCTAGAGATCCTGGCTAGGCTGCTGATCAACTGAACACTGTCTCCGTGTCCTTCCTTCTTCGCCGACTCCGTCCACACCTTTGGGGATCCCTGGACCCGCTGGGGCTCGACCCCAACAGAATACTATGCTGCTGTAAAAAAGAAGGAATTCTTACCATTTGCAACAGCATGGCTGGAACTGGAGAGCATTATGCTAAGTGAAATAAGCCAGTCAATGAAAGAAAAATACCACATGATCTCACTCATTTATGGATAATAAAGACCATATAAACTGATGAACAAAAATAGATACAGAGGCAGAGCAGCATCGAACAGATGTCAAACTACAGCGGGAAGGCCGGGGAGGGTGAGGAATGGGTAAGAGATCAACCAAAGGACTTGTATGTATGCATATAAGCATAACCAATGGACGCAAGACACTGGGAGGGGGGAGGGGAGGCTGGTGGAAAGTCAATTGGGGAAAAGAAGGAGACATATGTACTACTATTTGTAATACTTTAAACAATAAAAAATAAAAATAAATAAAAAAAGAACTACTCATTTGTTAAGTTCTGTACACTCTAAGTGTATATTCGTTTTTAATGCAGCATGTAATACTCTGGGTACATGTCAATATGTAGATGATTCTGATTTCAGATTATTTTTTAAATGGAAAGAACTTTATGTTCTTATTTTAGTATTTAAAAGTAGCATATGAAAAAATATCACAGTCTCAAAGACTTGCAATGACTATTGAACAACTGACTCGCTATTTATAAAAATCTTGGACACTACGACAACAGGAAAGACAACATTTTGTCCTTTTTGTTTTAGAAATGTTTCTTTTGGTTAAAGAAATAAAATAACGCAGATATGGTTGAAGATAAGCCTACTCCCCTCCACAGCCCCATTCCCAAATTCTCCCCATTTGCCACCACTATCGTGAAATTGCTGTGTGCATTTCTAGTCCATGCTTTTATTTTTTCACTACAATATATATGTAACCATGAACAAGATGCAGCATTGCTTTATTTTCTGAATAAATTTCCTGGAAAAATATATATATAATTGATTTTAGAGAGGATGGGAGAGGGCAAGAGAGAGATAGAAACATCAATGATGAGAGAGAATCATTGATGGGCTGCTTCCTGCATGCCTCTTACTGGGGATCGAGCCCACAACCCAGGCATGTGCCCTGAGCGGGAATTGAACCCTATGTCCTGGTTCATAGGTTGATGCTCAACCACTGAGCAACAATGGCTGGGCATGGATTTCCTGAATTTTAGATAAATGCTTTCCTACTTTATTCTGAAACTTGATTTTTCACTCAATGTTTTTGAGTTAGTTCTGTTCTCGATGACATATATGGTCTATTTACTTCGTTTTAACAGAACATACATGTATTTGTCCTTTCCCTCTTGCTGTACATTTATGTTGTTTTCCATCTTTCTTATTATAAAAAATGTCGCATGAAATAGATTTGTACATGTCTCCTGGTACCTATGCAACCTCTTCTCTAGAGCAGCTCTGCACATCTGAACCAGCTGTGCAGAAAATGCTTATTCTTAACAACAGAGGCCTGGCCCCACTTACGGAGATGAGATTTTAGTTGGGGTATAAGCAGTGATGGCGAACCTATGACACGCGTGTCAGAGGTGACACGCGAACTCATTTTTTTGGGTTCATTTTTCTTTGTTAAATGGCATTTAAATATACAAAATAAATATCAAAAATATAAGTCTTTGTTTTACTATGGTTGCAAATATCAAAAAATTTCTATATGTGACACGGCACCAGAGTTAAGTTAGGGTTTTTCAAAATGCTGACATGCCGAGCTCAAAAGGTTCGCCATCACTGGTATAAGGGGTGGTAAGACATCATTACTTTTCTTAAAGCTACCCAGGTGATCTTGTTCATAAAATGTACTATTTATGTTTACTCCGCATAGCACCTTATTAAAGTGGGAGTGAATGAATAAAAGTAAAAAGGAAAGTGAGGATAAATACAAAATCTAGGACTGAGGATTTTTAAAAAATTTATACTATAGCGTTATAGGTGATTTAAAAATTGGGCTATGATTCAGACAACTGGGAAAAAGAAACCTAGTCAGTTATATCACTCAGTATTTATGTCCTTAAAATTAAACAACCGATTTTTCATGAAAAAAATAGAAATGTTCTTACTAAGACTGTACAAGAAATTTTGCTGATGGTCCTCCTAAAGAAGGCTGCTGCAATGAACAGTATCTTCTAAAACGTCTTTATAAAAGATCCAAGAACTAACTTTAGAAAGCCATTGTTTATTATGACCTGCGTTGTGGCTATCGAGAAAACCCATCTCCATATTTCTATAGCGCCCTTTATAGCACTCTCTTAACAATTACCCACATATTTTTAATTCTTTGCCTCATAAGGATGGGGAGCCCTTCAGAGTCATGATCATTTCTTAATTATTTATCTCTAGTACTTAGCACAGAGTTAGGCATTAAGTAGGTTACAAGATTTGTTGAGAGAACATTACAAATCCCATTTTACTTTTATCTGCTGGCATTTACCTCGGAGTTTATCCAATAGTGTTCCTTCAGTAGTGTAAGTATTTAATCCATGTTGTAAATAAATTCTTACTAACCATTCTTCTACAGCTGCAATATCTATTTGGAAATAAAAGGCAAATAATTAACTATTCTTTAGAATGTCATGTTGGTAAAATTTAAGACCATATGAACATTACCAACAATGATGACCCTTCATTTCTCAATCACTTTGATTGCATTTATATATATTTTTCTATAGTCTGCCTATAAATATTTTGATGATACAATAAGAAAAAAAGAATTGTGAAATGGAGACTCTCATAGCCAGTTAGCCTGGAGGTCAAATCACCCCCACTATTGCCGACAACAATCAAGGCTTAACTACAACAAGACTGCGCACAAAGACCACTAGGGGGTGTACCAAGAAAGCATAAAAAATGCGGAGACAAAGAAACAGGACAAAACTGTCAATGGAGGATATTGAGTTCAGAACCACACTTTTAAGGTCTCTTAAGAACTGTCTAGAAGCCGCCGATAAATGTAGTGAGATCCTCAAGAAAACTAATGAGACCCTCGATGTTATGATAAAGAACCAACTAGAAATTAAGCATACAGGGACTGAAATAACGAATACTATACAGACTCCCAACAGCAGACCAGAGGAGTGCAAGAATGAAGGCAAAGATTTGAAATGCGAAGAAGCAAAAAACACCCAACCAGAAAAGCAAAATGAAAAAAGAATCCGAAAATACGAAGATAGTGTAAGGAGCCTCTGGGACAGCTTCAAGCGTACCAACATCAGAATTATAGGGGTGCCAGAAGATGAGAGAGAGCAAGATACTGAAAACCTATTTGAAGAAATAATGACAGAAAACTTCCCCCACCTGGTGAAAGAAATAGACTTACAGGTCCAGGAAGCGCAGAGAACCCCAAACAAAAGGAATCCAAAGAGGACCACACCAAGACACATCATAATTAAAATGCCAAGAGCAAAAGACAAAGAGAGAATCTTAAAAGCAGCAAGAGAAAGAAACTCAGTTACCTACAAGGGAATACCCATACGACTGTCAGCTGATTTCTCAACAGAAACTTTGCAGGCCAGAAGGGAATGGCAAGAAATATTCAAAGTGATGAATACCAAGAACCTACAACCAAGATTACTTTATCCAGCAAAGCTATCATTCAGAATAGAAGGTCAGATAAAGAGCTTCACAGATAAGAAAAAGCTAAAGGAGTTCATCACCACCAAACCAGTGTTATATGAAATGCTGAAAGGTATCCTTTAAGAAGAGGAAGAAGAAGAAAAAGGTAAAGATACAAATTATGAACAACAAACATGCATCTATCAACAAGTGAATCTAAGAATCAAGTGAATAAATAATCTGGTGAACATAATAGAATCAGGGACATAGAAAGGGAATGGACTGACTATTCTTGGGGGGGAAAGGGGTGTGGGAGATGCGGGAAGAGACTGGACAAAAATCGTGCACCTATGGATGAGGACAGTGGGTGGGGAGTGAGGGTGGAGGGTGTGGCGGGAACTGGGAGGAGGGGAGTTATGGGGGGAAAAAAGAGGAACAAATGTAATAATCTGAACAATAAAAGATTTAATTAAAAAAAAAGAATTATGAAATGTTCTATCACCACAGCAATGAATCCAGATAATACTTTAGATCATAATTTTTCTCTAAGAGCAGTCATGGCTTTGTAAAAAGAAAATTATGCCCTTAGGTAAAGTGGTATAATATTATTTAAAAGTAGACTGTGATTAATTAAAATACATAGTATAAACTCTAGGGCTGACAATAAGAACACTTTAAAGCACAAATAATATGTCAATACTGGAGATAAAATGGAATCATAAAAAATAAGTAATATGAATAAAGACATAAAAGGAAAAGTAAAACAGAAGAGATGGAATGAATAGAAAACAACCTGATGGGAGGTTTAGTACAACCATACCCACAATTACATTAACTGTAAATGGTCTAAAAATACCAATTAAGAGTCAGATTTTCATATTAGAGGTAAAAATCCAGACTGCACTATATGCTAACTCTAAGAAATCCACTTTAAATATAAAAGTATAGATGAGTTAAAAGTATGAGTGGTATCTGGGGAAGCCATAGATGATGAACTCAGCCTGGGAGCCCCTGCAGTTGCACCCACAGGCCAAGACTGAGGCCAAGGCTGAAACCAGGGTGCACCAATGAACAACATGCCTGACCCAAACAGCTTAGCTGCACAAGCGCTCATATCCACCCAGGCCTTGAGGTGGATCTATATCACAGCAAGGATATGGCTCTTCCAGTGACTACTGAAGCACCTGGTACCCAAGGAGATCAATTGCTATTTGTGCTCTTGTTGTCACTACTCTTTATCAAGCAGTTTTTGGACTCTGGGCAATGGTATGAGAAACATCATATATGTTTCTACAAATGGAGCTTCTTGTGCAACTGGATAAAACAATGAGGGAAGTCAGTCTTCTGATGGAGAACTTAACTTGCCTTCAATAGGACTGGATTAAAGTTGGCATATGCATAACTTTCATGAAATATAAAAATTTTAAAACATAAAAGTATTAATTGAGCGTAGTGGTTTGGGTTGATTTCTGGGTTCTCTATTCTATTCCATTGGTCTACATGTATGTTCTTATGCCAGTACCAGGCAGTTTTGAGAACAGTGGCTTTGTAATACAGCTTGATATCTGGTATTGCGATCCCTCCTACTTTCTTCTTCTTTCTCAGGATTGCTGCAGCTATTCATTGTCTTTTTTTTTTTTATTCCAGATGAATTTTTGGAGAGTTTGTTCTAGGTCTGTGAAATATGCCATTGGTATTTTAATGAGGAGTGCACTGAATCTATAGATTGCTTTGGGTAGTATGGACATTCTAATGATGTTGATTCTATCAATCTATGAATACGGTATGTTCTTCCATCTGTTTATATCTTCCTCTATCTCTTTTTTCAATGTCCTGTAGTTTTCTGAGTACAGGTCTTTTACCTCCTTAGTTAAGCTTATTCCTAGGTATCTTAATTTTTTTGGTGCGATGGTAAATGGGATTTTTTTAAAGCTGTCTTTCAGAAAGTTCACTAATGGTATAAAAATGCCATAGACTTCTTGGAGCTAATTTTGTATCTTGCTACATTGCTGAATTCATTTATTAAGTCTAATAATTTTTTGATGGAGTCTTTAGGATTTTCTATGTACAGCATCATGTCATCTGCAAATAATGATAGTTTTACATCTTCTTTTCCAATTTGGATGCCTTTTATTTCTTCCTCTTATCTAATTGTTATAGCTAGCATTTTCAGTGCTATGTTGAACAGGAGTGGTGAAAGTGGGCATCCCTGTCTCATTCCTGTTTTTAGGTGAAATGGTTTTAGTTTTTGCCCATTGAATATGATGTTGGCTGTAGGTTTGTCATATAAAGTTTTTATTATGTTGAGGTATGATCCCTCTATTTCCATTTTGCTGAGGGTTTTTACCAAGAAAGGGTGTGATAAAGGAGGCATGAACATACAATGGAGTCAAGACAGTCTCTTCAATAAACGGTGTTGGGAAAGTTGAACAGATACATGCAAAAAAAAAAAAAATGAAACTAGATCACCAACTTACACCATACACAAAAATAAACTCAAAATGGATAAAGGACTTAAATGTAAGACAGAAAAACCATTAAAATATTAGAGAAATACACAGGCAGCAAAAACTCAGACATATGCCAAAGCATTATCTTCACTGATACAGCTCCTATGGCAAAGGAAACTAATGAGAAAATAAACAAATGGGACTACATCAAAATGAAAGCTTCTGTACAGCAAAAGAAACCATCAACAAAACAACAAGAAAGCCCACTGCATAGGAGAACATATTTGCCAATGTTATCACCAATAAGGGTTTAATATCCAACATTTACAGGAAACTCATACACCTTAACAAAAGGGAGATAAACAACCCAATCAAAAAAATGTGCAATGGACCTAAATAGACACTTTTCAAAAGAAGACAGAAGGAAGGCCAAGAGACATATGAAAACATACTCAAAGTCACTAATCATCCGAGAGATGCAAATCAAAACGACATTGTGGTTCCATCTTACACCTGTCTGAATGGCTATCATCAACAAATCAACACATGACAAGTGCTGGCGAGGATGCAGAGAAAAATGAACCCTCGTGCACTGCTAGTGGGAATGTAGACTGGTGCAGCCACTGTTGGAGAACAGTATGGAGTTTCCTCAAAAAACTAAAAATGGAACTCCCATTTGACCCAGTGATCCCACTTCTAGGAATATGTCCCAAGAAACTAGAAACACCAATCAGAAAGGATATATGCACCCCTATGTTCATAGCAGCACAATTTATAATAGCTAAGATTTGGAAACAGCCTAAGTGCCCACCAGCAGATGAGTGGATTAAAAAACAGTGGTACATCCTACACAATGAAATACTATGCTGTGGTAAAAAAGAAGAAATTCTTACCATTTGCAACAGGATGGCTGGAACTGGAGAGCATTATGCTAAGTGAAATAAGTCAGTCAGAGAAAGATAAATATCACATGATCTCACTCATTTGTGGAATATAATGAACAACAAAAACAGATCCAGAGACAGAGAAGCATTGATCAGACCATGAAACCTCAGAGGGAAGGTAGGGGAGGGTGGGGGAAGGGGGAGAGATCAACCAAAGGACTTGTATGCATGCATATAAGCCTAACCAATGGACAGAGACACCAGGGGGGTGAGGGCATGAGTGGGGGTGGGGTGGGGAGCCCATGGGGGGATGAGGACACATATGTAATACCTTAATCAATAAAGAGAAACAAACAAAACAAAACGTAAAAATAAGAGCCCTGAGGATCCACACGTCTTGGATCACTTTTTATGTCTCGATTACAGTCAGAAATAGAAATAATGATGTGGGTCCTATAAATGGTACATGGAATGATTGAAATACCAGGAAGAGTATTGGTTTGATACTTTCATAGGAAGTAATATCCGATATTTTCTGGATTGGTTTTACACCAACGGCATCTCTTTCCACCTGCTGGTTACCCAGCACACATTTCTGTTTGGTGGCAGTACCCATCCTGCTCACCCTGAACACATGGGAAGTATTGACCTCACGTGTGATGTTGGTAAGTTAGTGAAAGATGCATATAGAACAGCCAAGAGGCTGGGTACACTGTGTTATCTGGTAGATCCAGAACCGGAAGTTGAAGAGTTCAGTGCCAAAACTCCAGACCAATGTATTCAGGAAGTTTATGTGCTCTCACATGCTAT
Source organism: Myotis daubentonii (assembly GCF_963259705.1). Lineage (NCBI taxonomy): Eukaryota > Metazoa > Chordata > Mammalia > Chiroptera > Vespertilionidae > Myotis > Myotis daubentonii. The sequence goes on from NC_081840.1 coordinate 8,696,588, forward strand.
TCCAGAACTCAGAACAGCAGTAGGATTCTCTGAAGAGTTACAGGAAAGAGGGCCATGTGGCTGTTAAAACCCATGTGACTTTGGGGAAAGAAGACATATCCATTAGATAAGTGACCAAGGTGATTGTGTCCCAACCTGAAAAAATAGCACCAGGTTATTCCAGTGCTTGAACGTTTATTCCAGTTTATTTCTCTATGCTAGTTGGACATTTTATGAAGCTAAAGTAATCAAGATAGTGTGGTATTGGTAAAAGAGAGTTCAGAAATAGCAAGTTAATGGAGACAAAGAACTTGAACAACAATGGTGTTGGAATAATTACATATCCATATTCTGCCCCCCTCCAAATGAACCTCAGTTTGTGTCAGGTACAAAAATTAACTCAAGTTGAGTCACCAACTTAAATACCAAACTCAGAACCATAAACTTGAGCTAGGCAAAGATTTATTAGCTATAATGCCAAAAAATGCAATCCATAAATTAAAATCTGATAAATTAGACTCAATCAAAATTAAAATCCCTGATATTCAAGAGACATTCTTAAGAGATGAAAAAAGACAAGTCATAGACTGGCAGAAAATATATGCAAATCATATATCTGACAAGGGACTTGTATATAGAATATATAACAAGAAAGATTTAAGTAGATAATTCACCAAATGGCAAATAAGCACAAAAGCTAGCACTTAATAGCAGATTCCATAGTAAAATAACATATTATATATTATAGCCTATAACATTTTAAGATTAATGATTCTGTTTCAGTAAAATTAATTGGTGCACAAATTCTTCAATACTTTAATTTTCAAGTTCTAGAAAGGAATAATATAAATGTTATACATGTCAGAACAATCTATAAAAAAAATAGTCAGAAAAAATACAGAAACCTCAATTAAAATTGAATTTCCGGTTAAACACAAATAATTTTTAGTATGACCTATATTTAGGTCATACATTTAGGTCATACATGGGATAGCAAACAATTTTGTAATATAATAAATACTTTTATTTGCTAAACTTGGCAATCCAGACACATGACTATAATAATTAATTCAGATCACTTACCTCTATTTTTTGTAATGTTTTTTCTGGGAATATCAATCAACCAGTAAATTTGATCACTGACCTGAATTAAAAAAGACATCAGAAAACAGTTTTTTACAATGTTAATAACAACACTTACTTTGGCATATTACACTCTATCTTTTTAAAAAAATATACTTTATTGATTTTTTACAGAGAGGAAGGGAGAGGGATAGAGAGTTAGAAACATCAATGAAAGAGAAACATCGATCAGCTGCTTCCTGCACACTCCCTACTGGGTATGTGCCCGCAATCAAGGTACATGCCCTTGACCGGAATCGATCCTGGGACCCTTGAGTCCACAGGCCTACGCTCTATCCACTGAGCCAAACCGGTTAGGGCTACACTCTATCTTTTAAAAACAAAAATAAAACAAAAACATCCAATGCATATACCCTTTAACCAGTAATTTTATTCTTAGAAATGTACACTACATTAAACTGACCACTAAAAAACTATTAGAATTCATAAATGAGTTCAGCGAGGTTGCAGTATACAAGATCAATATACAAGAATTAATTTTATTTCTATACATTTGCAAATAACAACCTGAAAATGAGATTAAGAAAGCTATTTCCTTTACAATAGTATAAAAAAAGAATAAAATATTAGGAATATATTTAACAAAAGAAGTACACCACTTAGATTCTGAAAAATACAAAACACTGTTGTAAGAAATGAAAAAAGAAACTAAATAAAAAGATATCCCATATTCATGGTTTAGAAGGCTTAATATTATTAAAATGGCAATACCCCCCAAATTGATCTACAGCTTGAACACACTCACTATCAGAATTTCCACTGACTTCCTTGCAAAAATTGACAAGCTCATATTAAAATTCAGATGAAAACTAGTGAAATTCTAGGGAAACTAGCAAAAACCATCTTGAAAAAGAAGAACAAAGTTGTAGGACTCATTCTTCTGATTTCGAAACTTACTACAAAGCAATAGTATCAAGGCATCATGGTATTGGCTTAGGAATAGATGTATAGGCCCTGGTTGGTGTGGCTCAGTTGGTTGAGTATCATCCCATGCACCAGAATGTCTCTGGTTCTATTCCCAGTCAGGGCACTTGCCAGGGTTGTGGGCTTGATCCTCAGTAGGGAACATGGGAGAGGCAGCCAATTGATGTTTTTTTCTCTCTCTTTTTTAGTTCAATAAAAACATTAAAAAAAAAAAAAGAATCAATATATCCCCAGTGGGGGTGGGGAGGGCATGCAAGAGGCAATCAATCAATGTTTCTGTCTCTCTCTCTAAAAAATTCATATATATATATATATATATATATATATATATATATATATATATATATATATATCTCAATGTATAGAGCAGCGATACAGTATAATTGAGAATCCAGAAATAAAACCTCATATTTACAGTCAAGTGATTTTCAACAAAGGTGCCAAAACAATTCAGTAGAAAAAGAACAATAATATTTTTTATAAAACGGTGCTAGGGCAGCTGGTTCTGCACATGTGAAAGGATGATGTGGGCCCTGACCTCACACCACACACAAAAATGAACTCAAAATGGATCCGTAATGTAAAAGGTAAAATCAGAAACTTTTTAGGAGAAAACACAGAGGTTGCACAATCAATGAATATACTCAAAACCATCTAATGGTACGTTTTAAGGAGGTGAATTTCTGTATGTAAATTATGTCTTAATGAAGCGTTCCTAAGAAGGTGAAATAAAAACATGCTCAATGGGAAAAAATCCCCGAGAATTGTTGCCAGCAGGCCTGTATTGTAAGAAATGCTAAAAGGAGTTCTTTTAAATCTTCTCCTGAGGATATTTCCCCCCATTGATTTTTAGAGAGAGTGAAAGGGAGGGGGGAGAAGGGGGGAGAGAGAGAGAGAGAGAGAGAGAGAGAGAGAGAGAGAGAGAGAGAGAGAGAGAGAGATGTGAGAGACACACATTGATTGGTTGCCTCCCACACGCACCCTGACCAGGCCAGGTAAGGAACCTGAAACCCTACTACATGCTTTTCAGTAGGAATCAAACCTGCGACCCTCCAGTGCACAGACTAATGCGTTAACCATTGAGCAATGCTGGCCAAGGCTAAAAGTTCTTCAGGATATGACACCAGAGGGCAACTTATATCTACAGAAAAGGATGAAGAGCAATGCAAATAGCAAATATGTAGGTAAATAGCAAACAACCATGTATAGTTTTTCTTTTCTTCTCTTAATTTCTTTTTAAAAATATGACTGTTTAAAGCAAAAAGTATAACATTATTTTTGAATTTTAAAATATATAGATGTAATATTACTGGACTAGCTATTTTTTTAAAAAAAACAACAACACATCCTATTAAGAAGAGTATGCTTCTTATTAATGCTATTAAACAGAACAAAGTAAAATGTAATTACCAGCTTTAAATTAAAGTGGAAGGTGCCAGCATATGTACTATTTATGATTTTCAAGCTGGGAACAACTCCTCCTGATGTGAACACACTTAGAAAGTCCTTTGAAGTAAAGTTATTGTCAGATTTGAAAATACACTGGATTCTCTTTAGGAAAGAGGAAAAACAAACAAGTAATGACAATTCAATGAAGAAAAGCATATTACATTAATTTAAAAGTGAGGAAAAAAATCTATGAAAAGTAGATGCTGCTAGACTGCTATCTCTAGTCATTCTAGTCTCTTGGAAGAGAGTCTATTTTGAAAAATTCACTTTCAGAACTCAGTAACCTATTATGCTAGCGTCACAATAAATGTTATTAATCCTTATAATAATCTCTGTCATAGAAATGGTCATAAAATTATTACACTTAATAAACATAGACTCAAAGCCATATGCTATCACATGTAGAAATCCCTATTTTAGTAAAATCATTATTTTGTGTTTAAATAAAAAAGAAACAAATGTATAAAGCAAAACTCATTTTACTGCATTTGATTGGGTATTTCCCAGTTTTAAGAAGGTATGTAAAAGTGTAGCAAGCACAAATGCTGATGGATACTAAGAGTTTTAATTCATTTATTTCTTCCCATAGTGTGGATACGTTACCTAGCTAAGTGGGGAGACATATGCATTCTAAAAAGATTTACTGAGCTCTTTCTACAAATTAGGCAGCGATACAGTGCCGGGAAAACAGAAGTGTACAAAAATCACAAATCCTTGCCCTCGTGGAACTTACAATGTAATGGGGATTGGTCGGAAGAAAAACCCACACTCCTTTTCCTTTGTCTTGTCACACTCCACCATTTACTGCCCTTTGTTAAGATGGTATATGCGTAAGCCCCAATTCTAACCACCCCTTTGAATTGCTTATCATTGGGTTTTCCCATGATTAAACACATTGCGTGTATAAAGGAAATATTTTTCTCTTTCCTGTTAATCTGTCTTTCGTCATTTTATTTTACAGGCTCCGGACAGTAAACCCAAGTAGCTTCCGTACTACTCTACAGTTCTTATCTTACAGAAGATTAAATGTCACCATGAACACAAAACACTTTGAAAAATGCCTGACACACATAAGTAGTTTATACATGTTAGTTATTATTTCTACTAACACCACTGCTAGATCTACTACATCATAACCACCTAAGCAGCAGGTTATAATTCCCCTTTAAAGAGGACAAAACCGAGGATCAGAGAATTTAAGTGACCTGCCCCATGGCATACAGACCATACATGGAAGGAACAAGATTTGACCCAGGGTTGCCCGTTCCCTCTTCCTCTAAAGCCCTTCTTTTCCCATCTATAATAATAAAAGTGTGATATGCTACACTTTTATGCTATACTAATTAGACTGGACAGCCGAACGACCTTCCAGATGACCTTCCGGACAAAGCCGGGGCTGTGAGGGCCAAGGCAAGCAGCTGCAGCTGCGAGAGCCGAGCCGCTTGCATGAATTTCGCGCATCGGGCCTCTAGTCCTATACAATAATAGCCTGAGCAACCATTACTATGGAACAACCAGAACGACCGGTCGCTTTGATGTGCACTGACCACCAGGGGGCAGATGCTCAACGCAGGAACTGCCCCCTGGTGGTCAGTGTGCTCCCACAGTGGGAGTGCTGCTCAGCTGACCCACCCATCCCTGCGGCCCACCAGCCCGGCAGGGAGCCACTCACTCCCTCAGTAGTCCTGCAGGTCCAATCTCTGGAGAACGAGCCAGGCACTGACAGACCAGCCTCCCCTCCCTAGATGCTCCACAAGAAAGAAACAATATAAAAGCAGCCTCCAGATGGCTCCTGACACCTGATGTGAACATCAGCAGGATGGATCTGGATCCTGGGCTGGCAAGGGTGTCCCACTGCTTGCCTGGAGGGCCAATTGCATCCTGGCTCCTCTCCCCCCCCACACTACCCCCCCCCCACCTTTAGGATGGGTGCCAGACGCAGGGTTCATGGCTGGTGAGTGCCGCTGCAGCGGTGCCAGCCTCTCCCATTTGGGATTGACTGGGTGTGAGCCCACGGCAGGCGCAATGGGGCTGGGATGAGCAGGAGCGGCAGCTAGGAGTGGCAGGCGGCATTAGACTGCCAGTTTCGGCTCAATCCCCGCAGAGACCCCACCTATGCACGAATTCGTGCACTGGGCGTCTAGTGTATAGACTAGTATATAAAAGGCTAATGTGCAAAGTGTCCCCTCGGGAGTTCAACCAGGAGACCAGGAGTTCGATCACTCGCTATGACATGCGCTGACCACCAGGGGGTGGCGCGGAATGAAGGAAGGCCCCACAGGCAGCCAGCAGCCAGGGAAGGAAGGCCCCGGCCAGCAGCCAGAAGGCCATGATCAGCCCTGATTGCCGGCCAAACCCAGGAACCCTACCTGTGCACAAATTTCATGCACTGGGCCTCTAGTAATATATAATCACAAATAGGAAAGGCATTTTTTGACTCAAAGGGCATGAGGTTCACAATAATTATCAATAAAAATTAAAAACCCTAATATATGTTTGGCATATGACGAAGAAACTAGGAACTGAGTCAAAGCAGACTTTGGGCTAAATATATTTGCCCTTGTGGGTGTTTTTCTTTGTTTTTATTATATTTATCATAGATTTTTAAGCAATCTGCGCATTATTTATTAACTTACGTTTTTGGTAGCATTTGCTACATGACTACCTTAATAGTATATTTTATTTTATTTTGATGTGTGTGTATGTGTTTTAAATCTGCCATTATTTAAATCAAAGGGATTAAATAATCTCTTATCCAAAACAACTGTAAGGTGGCACTTGTTATATAAAAAGGAAAGAGTCTTTCTCAAGGTCAGTGAGATACTTTTCTTTGTCTACCAGGCTACATCTATCAAACTTCAAAAGTATAAATCACATCCACAAAAAAATGAAGATCGTTATAGCTGATCTTTTAAAAAAGTGAAGAAGGAGGCATCTTTAAAGAAAAGAAAACCGCCCAGGGCACTCAGTGGCTAAATAAAATATTTTATCTAATCCAAGAGGAATGGAATAGAAAGTATTACTGAGAGGGTAAACTTGAAATGCAGGCAGACAGGGCAGGGGTCCAGTGGAAAACAAAGGCAGGCGGAGCATAGGCAGGGGCAGGCATGGCAGTTTGAGCCAGCCTGGCCACGGCACCAACCAAGCAGAAATAATAAAATTTTCTGGACTCAAAGCAGTGAAGCATAGCAACTCCTCCTTTGGAAACCTGCTGTTTGAACTACTTTGATATTCTTAGCCTCTTATTCTGTAGGTCAACTCTGTTATTTTCCGACAGTCCCTTATTCTGTAAAATAACTGTTTTAGTTTGAATAATAGAAAAAGATAAAAACTTAGCGGTCTGACCTAGCAAGCTAGCCATCTGACGTTACAGGCTAATACTGATACTGCTAGTAATTCCCATATCCTTATGCCAAGTATTGGTTCATTATGTATTCAAGGTTACAAACTGTCCGCAACAATAACCTACACAGAGCTCTTTGTAAAATCTGCCGACAAAGGGCTCGAAATGGTATAAATAGAGAGAACGTCCTCTATTTGCTTGCTCAGAGATTTGGGAAACTCCTCCCTCTGGGCCTGCGCGAATAAAGACGCCTAATTAATTGGCTCATTAAGGCGTCTCATATCTATCTGAGCTGATTTGCGGTACCACAGCAGGAGGCATGGGAAGAGAAGGGCGGGCCTGCAGCAACAAGGCGTAGGAACGCACAGGGACAGAGAAAGAACACAGAGAAACAGGGCAAGTTAGGTCCGCTGCTGGGCGAAACAACGGAGGCAGTCACCAGGTGATGACACAGATAGATACAGAGCGGCTTGGAGCAGGTGTCCACCCCGGGACTACGGGCTTTCACGGCCGCCCATTACCGAGTGGCCCTCCCCTTGCGGGGTGTCCGACTCTCACGTGCGAAACACATTTCCCACACTTCTGCTTACATCTTCTGGTCCGAGGAGCTCCTCCTTCCACGTCGTGAGACACGACCCCGGGGGACAGCACCCCGGCTCACCGTTCCGGTAATCATGATTGCTTATATAGAATATTACCTCCCTGAGTCCGAACCCAGTGGAAGGCGATTGGACTGGTTTTACACATGGAGCTAAAAGGAAGGTGAAAGGTTGCAGCGTGCTATCAGTGGACCTTACCAAGTCATCTGAAGTAAGATACAACCTGAGTATTTCATTCTTTGTGGATAATCCTTGGTTGACACAATAAAAGTGTTTCATGACATCACCTGAACAATACAAAAAAATATATATCTTGGGTTACTGGTAGAATAATGACCATTAAAATTCATACTTTTAAACTGACAAAATATTGTTAAAAGAATAACAGTTGTAATTGTATGCTTTGCATTCATATACCTCTGGATAAAATTCTAAATCTTCTACCACTTTTCCTTTTAGAGATAAAAAATCAGGATAGGAAGAAGGAAGGTTGGACTGAACACTAAAATAAACGATATCATATACGAGGACACAGCACAGATTTTTCAGACGTGGTCAAAAAACTGTGTTTGACTTTTAAACTTCTCAACTTTGTGAGCATATGAAAGGGAGAGGATTTGGAGATTGGGAAGAAAATTGTTTTAATAGAGAGCTATGAATGTGAAGGTGACTCCTCTCCCAAAAAGGGGGTGGGAGGGGGCGTGGAAGAGCCCTTTTCCTTATCTGGATGGAAAGGAAATTTCTTAGACACAACAAAGTTGGATCACGTGTGTTTTATTGTTTATTTGCTTTTGTTAACCCTCACCCGAGGTTATATTTTTCCCCCATTGACTTTTAGAGAGGGTGGAAGGAGGGAGAGGCGAGGGGAAGCAAGAAGGAGAGAGAAACATTAATGTTCTGGGAGCCAAACCTGTGACCCTAGGGTAGGCAGGCTGACGCTCTAACCACTGAACAAAACCAACAAGGACAGATCTTGTGTGTTTTTATCCGTCCTGCCTATCTATCTCTTTTGATTGAAGAGTTTAATCTACTTACATTTGAAGTAATTACTAATTAAGAGCGACTTCTGTCATTTTGCTGTTAATTTTCTATATGCCTTATAACATTTTACCCTTATTTCCTGTATTACTGTCTTTTTTTTAGAGAGAGTTGATTTTTTTATAGTTAAACATTTAAATTCCTTTCTAATTTCCTTTGTATATGCTCTTTATCTATTTTGTTTGTGGTTTCCATGGGATTACATTTAACATCCTAAAGGTAAACACTCTAATTTGAATACATAGCACCTTAACTTCAATGACATAAAAACTGCTCCTTTACAGTTCTATCGCCACCCCTTTCAGTTATTGATGCCACAAACTTACATCTTTGTACATTGTGTGCCCCAAAACATAAATTAACTTTCTTAAATACATTCATCTCTTAAATTATGTAGACTACAGGATCTTGAGTTACAAACCAAAGTTACAATAATACTAACTTTTATACTAATAAATTTTTAAAAGCGTATTAATTTATTAAATCATGTAAAAAAAAGTATGTTACAAAAATACTAGCTTTTATAATTTCCCATTTATTTACCTTTATTGAGATCTTTATTTCTCCACATGGGTTCAATTTACTGTCTAGTGTCCTTACATTTCGCCCTACAGGACACTCTTGAGAATTTCTTGCAGGGCAAATTTAGTGGTAACAAACTCCCTCAGTTTTTGTTTATCTGAGAATGTCTCATTTTTCTCTCTCATTCTTGAAGGGCAGTTTCCCCAGGTATAAAACTCTTCGTTGACGGGTTTTCTCTTTTAGCATCTTGAATATTTTGGTCCACTGACTTCTGGCCTCTAAAGTTTCTAATGAGCAATCTCCTATTATCTTATTGAGAATCCTGAGTATTTAATGATTTGCTCTCTCTTGCTGTTTTCAAGATTCTCTGTCTTTGGTAGGACTCTGGGAATTTATCTTACTTGGAGTCTTTTGAGTTTCCTGAATGTTTATGTTCATGCCTTTCATAAAATTTGGGACATTTTCAGCAGTTATTTCTTTAAATATTCTCTCTGCCTCTTTCTCTCTCCTCTCCTGTTATTCCCGTAATGTATATGCTGGTCCATTTGATGGTGTTCCACAAGTTCTTATTCTTTTGGGTTTTCTTCAGTCTTTTTTCTTAGCTTCTCAACCTCAATAACTTCCTTTGTCCTGTCTTCAAATTCACTGATTCCTTATTCTACATCCTCTAATCTGCCTTTGAATCTCTTTAGTGAATTTTTTATTTCAGTTACTGTTTTCAGCTCCTGCATTTCTTTTTTGGGTTCTGTTTTGGTTTTGTATCTCTTTATTAATATTTCTGTTTTGTTCATACACTGTTTTGTGAGCCTTCTCCACCTCTTTCGTTAGTTCTTTGAACATCTTTAAGGTGGTCGTTTTAAAGCCATTGCATAGTAGGTCTGCTTTTCAGAAAAAGTTTCAGTTGATTTATTTTTTTCCCTTTGAATGGGCCATGCTTTCTTGTGTGTGTGTGTTTTGTTGTTGTTGTTGTTCTTTTTATGTGTGTATACCTTATGGTTTGTTGTTGCTGATGTTGAAAACTAAACAATTGAATCTAATTATGGGTTAACTCTATAAATCAGATTCTTCCCATTCCCCAGTGTTTGCTTTTTTTTTCTTTTGTTTATTATTCGCTTTTATGTTGTCGGAAGCTGTCTCTGTGTATAGGATCAGCCTGAAGTGTACACATAAGGTCCTCTCAGGTCTTTTCTGAGCCAGCATGTTTGCCTGGGTGTGTGCAGCAACTTTCTAATTTTCCCATATAAGTTTTTTTTTTAATTTTTTATTTCCTAGTCCTTAATGTCTGACTCCCAGAAGGGAAAAAAAAGTAAAAAATAAAAGAGGCTGGGAAAAGGACACTGGCCCTTTAAGTCCCCTGGAAATAATTTCAGCCAGAGGGAGAGGTTCTGGCTACAAAAGGGTGGGGGTGGGTGGCTAAGAACATGGCTGCCTGCTTCCACAGTCAGGGGCGGCAGTCAGCAATCAGGGCACACAGCCCCAATATCTGCAAGACAGGGTCCCTTTCGCCTCCCCTGGCTTCTGCACGCCGTGTGCAGCTGCCCCAGAAACACCGCACAGCTGCCTGCCATGGGGTGAGGGTGGTGGGTGAGTAGGGAGCTTCTACTGCGATGAGTGGGCAGTGACTAAAATTAACTACAATCTACTGTCCAAGCCTTCAGGAGATTTCAGGGTTCCAAATAGTTACATCAGACAGACTCTGCCAGCACAGTTGGAAGGGAGACAGATGGACTCCTGGTGCTTTCCACTCTGCTACCTTTCCAGAATCCTCTCTTCCTTCTCCTTACCTTTAACCTGAGAAAAGAGGCTTTGATGGGACCACTGAATAATGTAGCACGTATTCCTTTAATTCGGGGTATAAACTCGGACTCCTGCTTGGATAAAGACAAGAGATGGTTTGGTGGAGAGGACAGGAGGTGGTTTTATGGGAAGGAGGGGGCTATGTTGGAGTCCTGCACAAACCAAATTTTCTGGCGCAAAAAGTGCGTGAGTGCTTCCCATGGGCCACTAGCTTTGGGTCACCCAGGGTCCTGCCCTCAAAGGTCTGGGTGGCAAGTGGGTCCGAGCAGAAAGAATTTGAAGGCACAGCTGGATTTTTAGGAGCAGGCAAAGGAATCGATGACCAATCAAAATAGAGAAGCTTTAGCCCTTCTTAGAACTGTAGATAAGACATTCCCACCCTCTATAATAAAAGCCTAATATGCTAAGTGTCCAGTCGTCCAGTCATCCGTTCAACCAATCAAAGCATAATATGCCAATGATATGCTAAGGCCATTCAACTGCTCGCTATTATGTGCACTGACCACCAGGGGGCAGATGCTCCGACCGGTAGGTTAGCTTGCTGCGGGGGTCCAGCAGATCGGGACTGAGCGAGATGGGCTGGACACACCCTGGAGCCCTCCCATGGTCCCTCCCCGTCTGGCCAACCTCCTGTGTCCCTCCCCAGCCCTGATTGTGCACCAGTGGGGTCCCTCAGCCTGGCCTGCGCTCTCTCACAATCCGAGGCCCCTTGCGGGATGTCGGAGAGCTGGTTTCAGCCCGATCCTGCTCAAAGCAGGAGAAGCCAGGCTCACAGCTGACGAGCACAGTGGCAGTGGTGGGACCCTCTCCCACCTCCGTGGCAGCACTAAGGATGTCTGACTGCTGGCTTAAGCCATCAGTCAGACATCCCCTGAGGGCTCCTGGACTGCAGCAAGAGGGCGCAGGCTGGGCCGAGGGGACCCCCCCCCCCACCGAGTGCATGAATTTCGTGCACCGGGCTTCTAGTAGTTTAATGAAAGGTAGGGGACTCTGAAAAACCTAATACAAGTATCACAAATATGGCTCAAAGTACATTCTGAGGTTATACTGTTAAACAGTTTTCAAGGTCATCCCATACATTTATTTTGCCCACACCTGACAATGCTGCCAGATCTATTTTTTTTAAAGAATATATTTTATTGATTTTTTACAGAGAGGAAGGGAGAGGGATAGAGAGTTAGAAACATTGATGAGAGAGAAACATCGATCAGCTGCCTCCTGCACGCCCCCCACTAGGGATGTGCCCGCAACCAAGGTACATGCCCTTGACCAGAATCGAACCCGGGACCCTTTAGTCCGCAGGCCGACGCTCTATCCACTGAGCCAAACTGGTTAGGGCCAGATCTATTTTTTAAAGCTATAATTTGATTCTAAAGTCCAAATCACTTATCTGCTTTTTAAAAAATCTTTACTGACACTCCACTGCCTAATGAATAAACTCCTTAAAGGAAGAGCAGCTAAACAGAAGGAAATTAACTCCTTTTCATAACATACTTCCAGCCAGACTCTGGGTTTACATGCTATCTTGTGCCATATGACTTATTGTCTCCTCTTTAAAAAAGATTGAACCAAGACTCAGGAAGATTAAGGCATTGCTCAAAGGTCACCCAACTCACAACAGTAGTCAGAGCAGAACCAAGATGTTTCTGTGTCTAAGGGCCATCCTCTCTTTATCCTGCTAGAGCCAGTGGCTCTCAACCTTCTGGCCCTTTAAATACAGTTCCTCATGTTGCGACCCAACCATAAAATTATTTTCGTTGCTACTTCATAACTGTAATGTTGCTACTGTTATGAATCGTAATGTAAATATCTGATATGCAGGATGGTCTTAGGCGACCGCTAAAGGGGTCGCGACCCACAGGTTGAGAACTGCTGTTCTACAAGCTATACCATTTCATAGAAGGAACTTGAGTACCTGTGAATTTTGGTGTCCATGGGGGTTCTAGAACCAATCCCCTGCAGATACCGAGGGGCCACTGGAGTTAAATTTGGGGGGAGTCAAAAGTTATTCTCAGATTTTTGGATTGCAGGTGGTCTGCTCCCCTAACCTCCACGTTGTTAAAGGTCACTGTATATCAGGAAAATTTCTCCATCTTAATCTACTAGCCTTATAATTCAGTTTGTAATTCATACTACCAGCAACTATTCATGGATGGAAAATAAAAAAGATCTATTCAAAAGATCTATTCAAATAAAGTTCTGCAAATATAAAATACTCCTTAAATTTTAAAGTCTATGACTTCTAAGTAATGAAATACTATAACAAAAGAAAAGTCTCTACGTACACAACTTAACAACACATTCACAGTGGTATTATTAGACACCTCTGAACCAGAGTACAACAGGTAATACCTTGGAACAGTGGAAGATATGGCAATGAAGAAGTACTAAAAGACAAATATTGTAACTGTTAGCAAGGAAGGGATATAAAGAACTCCTGAGAAGAAAATAGAGAGTAAGAGAGTCTTAAACTTACCTTTACTATTATATATTATTCCTGATGAAAAATCAAACATGTTCAAAAGCAAAATTATAACATATGAAAGTAGCAGTTCCATCTGTTGGAAGAAATAAGAATTATTTCCATTTGATAACTCTGAACATATTTTTGAGTTCCTTTGCTCTAAACAGCTACCCAGTGTAGAAACATCTCTTTCTTTAAGTTAACAATATTTATGTGACAAAAGCAGGTAACATAGTTGACTAAGCTCTACATTGACTCCCTACTTGGTATCAACACTAATAAAAGAGAAAAATGGTAATTGGCGTACGACGATACCCTTTTCATTGGCTAATCAGGGCTATATGCAAATTAACTGCCAACAAGATGGCGGTTAATTTGCATATGTAGGCACAATGCAGGGAGGCGAAAGGGAAAGCAGGAAGAAGCCCCCTGCCATTGACAGTGATCGGAAACCCAGGGGGGAGCTAAGAGCTGGGGGGCAGGGCAAAGGTGGCCCTGGGGCCGCCTTTGCCCTGCCCCCCAGCCATGATCGGAGAATCAGGTGCCTTTTCCGCCCTGGCCAGTGATAGCAGGAAGTAGGGTTGGAGCCAGCGATGGGAGCTGGTCACGGTCGAAGCTGGCAGTCCCAGGTGCTAGGGGCCCCTTGCCTGGGCCTAACGCGGAGCCCACGATCGCGGGGCCGCTGCAGCTGTGGGTCCCCGCTGCCCGGGCTGGACACCTCAGCCAGAGGCATCCTGCAGGGGCAGGGGTGGAGCCCGTGCGATCGCGGCGCCCCCCGCTGCCACTGCAGGTCCCCGCTGCCCGGGCCGGACGCCTAGGCCAGAGGCGTCAGGCCTGGGCAAGGGGCCGATCCTTCGATTGGAGGGTGATGGGGGTCAACGCCTGAGGGCTCCCAGTATGTGAGAGGGGGCAGGCTGGGCTGAGGGACACTCCCCCCCCACACACACACACCCAGTGCACGAATTTCGTGCACCGGGCCCCTAGTTAAAGATATTTACAAGTATAATTATTGCAAACTAAAGAGGTATGGCTCAGGTTTTTCTTCAATGCAGATAGCTTCTGGAGAGGCGTGGTCAATTCTATAACTGCGTACACACAGAACCTGGCTTAAAGACGCCCTGGGCAGTATGGCTGTACCTCAATCTGAGATTCTGACTGGAGTGTTTTTTGGAGAGACAATCCACATGCGCCCAAAATGCAAGGCCCTGGCCACTCTTCGCTCACGCCTTTTCTGAGTTGTGTTTGTCGTGAGAAACCCTGAGGGACGAGGCTCTCTTCCCTGGACAAGAGCAGGCTTGTTTCCATGGTGAACCTCCCAAGGTCAGTGTTCCTCCCCTGTAATGCGCCCACTATGGGTGTAAGCGAACCTCTGTTATGGGCGGAATTGCGCCCCTTCAAAAATTCATATTGAAGTCCTAAACCCCAGTACCTGACAATGTGGTTGTGTTTGGAGAAAAAGGTCATGATAGAGGTGATTACGTTAAAAGGAGGACATTGGGGTGGGCTCTACTCCAATATGACTGGCGTCCTTATAAGAAAGGGAAATTTGGACGCTGGGAAGGTGATGTGAAGACACAGGGAGAAGGTAGCCATCTACAAGCCAAAGAAAGGCCTGGACAGATCCTTCCCTCGTGTCCCTCAGAAGGAATCCACGTCCCAACACCTTGATCTCAAATTCGGAGCCTCCAGAATGGGGAGATGATAGATTTCTTTTGTTGAAGCCTGCCTACTCTGTGGTATTTTGCTTAGTGGCCCTGGTAAATTAATGCACCACCCGTAATAGATAGCCACTCCATGGGCCTCAGGGGCGGGGGGACCTGGAGTGAGCATCATGCTGATACCTGGCTGTTGCTTTGCTGTGAATGATAAAGACCTTGCCTGTGATGAAGGGGGTCTTCTGTCTTTTGCCAGCATCCAAGAAATGGGAACACACTGACTTTTCGGTTGTGGGGAGAGTAAAATCCAGGTCTTGTGCGGCATCTGACAACTGCTGAGCAAATTAAATTTAACTGATGTTTTCTCCTCCCTCAAAACTGATGTGCTTGATTCAGTGCATTTAATTGACAATGAAAGCTCAAACAGTGTTGGATTTTGAAATTCATGGTCCTTATCACATAGTTAGGGAAGAATTTTTTATTGAATTTATTGGGGTGACATCTATAATAATAAAAGCATAATATGCTAATTAGACTGGACGTCCTTCCAGATGAAGCCAGGGCTGCAAGGGAGGCCCGTGTCCCAGGTGCCAGAGGGAAGCCAGTGCAGGCAGCCGGGGGAAGGAAAGCCTACTCTTGCACGAATTTTGTGCACCAGGCCTCTAGTTGCTTAATAAAATTATATAGGTTTCAGGTGTAAACTTCTATCATACATTATCTGTACATTGTATTGTGTGTTCACCACCCCAAGTCAAATCTCCTTCCATCACATTTATCCTCAAAGGGGAGAATTTTTTTTTTGAAGTGCATTTTTTATACCTAAAAGAAAACAACTTTTTTCACAAGGGAAGAGGAAATAAATGGTTCATCAAAATTATATCAGCATGGTGCTATACTTAATTATATTTTGGGTGTAGGAATAAATTTAAAATTAAATGGAGAGGTTATCACAGTCAAACTTTGAAATAGTGCCCTTACCAGGACAATCTTGTATTATTTTACTAAACATTCAAGTTCAGTGATGAAACACCATTAGAACCCCTCAGTATTCCTTACCCCTGGAAAACTGACTAAAATGTATTATGCTCCAACACCCCAGTGTGAATAACCTATTATTTTATTTTAATTTTTAAAAAATCTTTTTTAAAAACATGGTTTTATTTATTTATTTATTTATTTATTTATTTATTTATTTATTTATTTTGAGAGAGGGTTAGAAAGATAGAAACATCGATGTGAGAGAAACATCAATTGGCTGCCTCATTCATGACTGCCCACTGGGGACCCAGCCCACAACCAGGACATGTGCCCTGACAGGGAATCAAACCAGTGACTTGGTTAATGGGTTGATGCTCAACCACTGAGACTCACCAACTGGGCTGGATGATCTGTTATTAAGTTATCCTCAAAGTTGTTCCATGTCAATTCTCTCAAATAAATATTTTTTAAAATCTCCAATTTTATTTGCATGGATTTGGTTGTCTCTATCTTTGACCAAAGAACTAAAAACTTACTTTGAAAAGTTTTTTTAATGCTTTCATTAAGAAAAAGGAAACATGAGAAAACGTAATTCAAGAGAGAGACTATTAAGGTGCAATCTTTGGGTTCTTTATGCCACCAGCTTCATGTTTCCTTATTTTAGCTATTCAGCCCAATATATATATTCGAAATTCGTGCAAGAGTAGGCCTTCCTTCCCCCGGCTGCCAGTACCGGCTTCCCTCTGGCACCCAGGACCTGGGCTTCCCTCGCAGCCACAGCTTCAGCTGGAAGGCTGTCCTGGAAGGACGTCCAGTCTAATTAGCAAATACACGTTTATTATTATAGATATGTACACACACACACACACACACACAGATATACATTTAGAGATGGAAAGTACTTTAGAGTTGATACATGAGGCATGAAGTAAAATGTTCAAAGTTTGTTACTAGCTAGTGGCAAAGGTGGTTTAGAACCGATTTCTCCAGATTCAATAGATCTAGTCAGCATACAAAGATGTCAAAAAGTGAAAATTTTAAAAAGTGAAGATATAAAATACATGATTAGATTTGAACTCTCACCAAAACAGCTAAATCCATCCACCATAATTATGCTCCAATCATGCATCAGTCTCATTCTTTAACATTATAACTTTTCTCAGTGTGGTACTATCTTCCTTCAATAATCATCGCATGGTAGGGAAAAGGCACAGCCTTTGGCTTATGATCAGCCCTGCCCACTGACAGGTTGAATCTTTGGAAAGTTACTTAACTTCTACAAGCTCATTTCCTATTCAGTAAAATAGGGATAACACTTCACAGGGTCATTGTGAGAATTAGGATAGTGAAGACCTGGGTGAGGTGGGTAGAGGCTGGGAGGAAGGGGGAAATGGGAAATATCTGTAATGCTATCAACAATAAAAACATATAAAAATATGAATATATTAAAAACATCTAATAGCTACTTTACAATGAATAAGCATGTAATAAATACTAGCTCAGAATCCATATCTTTATACACCGAAGCAACTTCTTTATCCTCATCACACTCCCCTCCTGGCCTCTTAGTAGTTAAATTACCTCCGGTTATCATTCCCATATGATTATTATGAGTTTTACATAATTGTCAGATATAAGTCACATATCTGGGCATTTTTTCTTCTCTGGCACCAGGTAAATATTGGGAATTGTTCCCAAAGAAAGAACCTACCTCCTCCACCATTTGCAGTTACTCCACTATCATAGAACAGTTATATATTGTAAACTCATACTATGGGGGTCCTTATTTCTTACTGTAATTCCCTCCTAATGGGATGCCCGACTGGTTGCACTTTTATATTTTGTGTTTTCCCAAGCTTTCTCCCACAAAAGTTGAGAAAGAAGTCCTGAAAAGCTGAATTTTCAGTTTACTGGTCTAGGAGTCCACTTAACTTTGGTAACAGCCAATCAGCTGCTGCCCCGATCAGAAGCCTGCTCAGAAAATCTGAAGGGCAGGCAGTTGGAATTTCCAACTAACTGCCTCTTTCTGAGGCCAAGGTCATTTTCTTTAAAAATGTACAAGAGGTGACGTTTCTCCAAACCTACCATCTTTAGTACAACATCCATCTAGGAAGGTTCAGAAACCTACCCGAGACTACCCATAAGGTAATTCAATCGTCACAGGATTATTGAGTGCCTGAAGAAAACAGAGACGTTGAAAGATCATGTTAACTGCATACAGTGACGTTTAAGAGAAGAAAATCAGAGAGAGCTTCATAGCTGTGTCTTGTAGGAAGAGTGGGCCCCTAAGAACTAGAGAAGATCCTATTGGTAGAGGAAATGAGATTAGTAAATACATGAAGCACCGAGATAGGAAAGAGCTGTGTACACCTGGGGAGCAGGAAGATCGACGAAATGCCCATCTGTTGTCCAGATTCACCGTGTGGCTGCCTGTGGGGCTGATGACCCCTTCAGGCTGTCTTTGACTAGTGAGCCCAGACGAAACCTTTCTAACTCAGCACCTTGACTAGTCGTGAAAGGTCACAGAGGCTAACAGATGAATATCTTCAATGTTGGTAATCAAACCTGTTTCACCCTCATGTTCTCCTTCAGAAGTCCCTTCATGCGGCCATGGAGAACCTGCTTTACACTCAGGTCATGAAAGATAGCTGGTACCAGGGTTTACTCTATTCCTGGAAGAGCCTGTGTAAGAAATACCTTTCTCTCACTTGTTCTGCTGACCTTGACCCAAGAAGAAAGTGACTCCTCAATCTGAAATAAGGTGCCAAACTCAACAAAATCTCTCTCCTAATAAAGGCTCATTCCCCAGAAACCTGGGACTCTCCCTCTTTTGTTGCTAATTTTCCACTAAGAAGGTGACCAAGCTTATTGATGGAAGCAAGTTGTAGTTTTCGGTCTCTGTAGCAACGCTGTGATAAGTTGTTTCCCTAAAAGGCATCAACACTGAAATGCCTGCACAATATTGAGGGTACACACTGATGGCCTACACAGTATCTGACCGATACACCTAGGAATAAAAAATGTATGTCCCATGCATCATTCTTAGGGAGTTTCTTGAGAATGTACTCAAGCAAAGCAAAAGACATGGGATGCAGAAGGAATTGGAGCCAACCTGGGAGAAGGTGAGTCCGGGGATGACACGTGGACAGCGAGCCTGGAGAGTAAGTTGTCCAGATTGGAACAGAGTGACAGAGGGCTCCTGCTGGGGGAGGAGGAGGGAATAAGAAAGAAAGAAACCTCACCGTGTGAAGTATGATTGAGACAGACAGACAAACTTGAAGAGGCACATTATTCTCCTATCAACAAGAAAAAAACAAAAGGCGATAAGAAACTCTAAGAAAAACAAAATACTCTATCATGAAGTAATGTTCCATCTTTTAATTTACTTTTCTGGTTTGCTTTTTAAAAAATAAGACTATCTTTTTAAAAAATGTTTTTATTGCCTGGCCAGGGTAGCTCAGTGGTTGAGCGTTGACCTATGAATCAGGAGGTCACAGTTTGAGTCCTGGTCAGGACACATGCCCGGGTTGTGGGCTTGATCCCAGTACAGGGCGTGCAAGAGGCAGCCGATCAGTGATTCTCTCTCATCCTTGATGTCTCTATCTCTCCCTCCCTCTCCCTTCCTCTCTGAAATCAATAAAAATATATTTAAAAATAAAGTAGCTTACTAGACATCCTGTTATCTCTATATTTTTGAACCTAACAATACATCTTGAAGCTTTTTCCTTCGAGCTGCCCCATTCTTTGTTAGTGGCTGCCTCTTATTCCACTGTATGGATGTACCATAATTTATATAACCAGCCACCTATATTGATAGACATATCAGCCATTCCCAATCTTTGTCTATCACAAAGGATATTCTAGTTTTATTTGCTGATTGATTTTTAGAGAAAGAAACATCGATTTGTTGTTCCACTTATTTATGCATTTGTTGGTTGATTCTTGTATGTGCCCGGACTGGGGATTGAACTTGCAACATCGGCGTATCCGTAGGACACTCTAACCAACTGAGCTACCCAGCCAGGACCCCAAAGAATATTCTCATCCATATGTCATTTCACACATGAGTAAATATAACTATAATATAAATTTCTGGGAATAAAATTGCTAGGTTAAAGGAAAAGTGCTTTTAAAATGTCGCTTTTCTCAATTTGCTCACCGCTGCTGTTGTAGAAACGTCCACTCCCACCACTGGCATGTGAGTGCCATTTTCTCCACACCCTCACCAACCACAATATTATCAGCGCCTCTGCATTTCCCCTACTATATGCCTTCTTTTCCCTGCTACTTCATAGGTTGCCCATTCTTTTCTGGATTGTTGAACTTTTCTTATTGACTTGTAAGCATTTTTTTTCCATAATCCTCATCTGAGGATATTTTTTTCCATTGCTTTTCAGAGAGAGCGGAAGGGAGGGAGGAAGGAGAGAGAGAGAGAGAGAGAACGCTAGAGAAACATTGATGTGAGAGAGAGACACACATAGACCCCTAAAAGCGGCCCAACTTGGGGTGGGCATTGAACCTGCAACCCTGGTACATGCCCTTGATGGGGAATCCAACCTGCAACCCTTTGGTGTGCAGGCCGATGCTCTAACCACTAAGCAACACCAGCCAGGGCTAAGTATTTTTATATGTTAAGGAATGTAGCCCTTTGTCTGTGAGGTGAATTATAAAAAGTTTACTCCATCTGTCCTTTGTCATTTGACGTTTTTATGGTGATGTGATTTTTTTTATAGTTAAATAGATTTTCTCTTTTATCTTTGGTAATTTATGGTTTCACTTTTAATGCGACTTCTTTGATTCATCTGGAAATCATTTTGGTATAATCTGTGCAGTAGAGATCCAATTTTTTTTTTTTAAGGTGGCTACTCAGTTGTCCCAACACCCTTTACTAACTTCTTTCTCCACTGTTTTGAACGGAGACATTTAGCTAATGGCTGTGTATATTTGCGTCTGTTTCTGGGTTTTCAAGCCTGTTCTTTTGAATTCTTGATCCATTCACGAATTTCATTTTTTTTCAGTATTTCATTATTTTCATTAGTTTTTATATTTAGTAGTTAGCACCTTTTCATTAAATACATTCAATATAGTTAGTACCCTCTTTTCAGACTTTTCATGGTAATTATTTGTCCATATATTTAGAAGCAGCTTGTCCAAGTCCAAACAAAACCAAAAAAGCCCTGTTGGGGTCCCTTAGATTAACTTAAGGAGAATCGGTATTATGATGTTGAGTTTTCCTATCCCTACGCGGCAAGGCCTTTACATTTCTTTTAAGTCTTTCTTTTTCGTTCTCTCCACGGTGTTTTACAAATCTCTCCGTATAGATTCTGCATGGTTTATGAGGCCAATTCCTTTCTTTTCATCTTTTCAAACCTATGCAGTGGGATTTCTTCTATCTCCACTTCTAACTGGTTGTTTGACTACACGAAGCTCTCGTTTTGTGCCTTTTGTCTCACTGATCCCACTGAATCATCCCACCACTTAGCCTTTCTGTTGATTCCAGGGTCTGCAAATAGTGGTTTAACCTCTTTCGTTTGACAATTTCATTTACTGTTTATTTTTACTTCAGTCTAACGGACAATACCTCCAGAACAAAGATAATTATGATGAATTCAATTCATCTTTATTCCTGACTTTAATGGGAGTGCTTCTAGTGCTTGCTGTTAAACATGACGCATCGCGAGTCTTCTGCAGCTTACAGTTTGATTCTGCAGTTGCTGATCTGTTAATACCATTCCATTTGAATGGGCTCAATTCACCTCAGTTCAGTCCACCCCAGCCTACTGAAGTTGAACCTACTCTCAGGGGTGGGGGTGGGGGGAAGGCTTGATGGAGAGTCAGCAGCTCTGTGGAATCGTGGTGGCTGAGGGCAGACACAAACGCAGAAGACTGTCAACTTCGAAAAATGGAATACAAAAATGGTATCAGGGCCAAGTTTTCTCCTCTAAACATTTTCCTGAAGCAAAAAGGTAAAAGTTTCCCCAAATCCTATGGAGGTAGGAGTGAGAGAAAACTATTTGTAGCTGGCTTATCTGAATTGATACAGATAATGTACAACCTATTTGCTTAGGAATCCGGTTTATCCATGTGACAGGTGGTAAGATGACGCCATACTTAACTTTGTCTTTACGTTCCTGTTTGGCCCCAACCTCTCCCACCCTTATTAAACAAAGAGCTGGCAGTAAAATCCAACATGTTACATAACTAGCCAATGTTACATATTGCTCAGAAAACCCTACACTCCCAACAGGAAACTCCAGGAATGAAAGGATTCTCAGTTTCGATATCAGAAAAGGTGCCCTGTTCCAGTAACCATAACAGGTAGGCCAAAATGAAAACATAGGTTCCTGGATTGCTGATTTCTTTCAAAGTGATTAAGAACAAACTTACAATTTTTAAGAAATATATATTTTTATTGATTTCAAAGAGGAAGGGAGAGGGAGAGAGAGGTAGAAACATTAATGATGAGAGAGAACCATTGATTGGCTGCCTCCTGCGTGCCCCCAATTGGGGATCAAGCCCGCAACCCGGGCATGCGCCCTGGATGGGAATCGAATCTGGGACCCTTCAGTCTGCAGGTCAACGCTCTATCCACTGAGCCAAACCAGCTAGGGCCAAACTTACAATTTTTGAAAAAGGTCTGACATAATGAATTCTCTCTCTCGTGTATGATGATGATATATTGAAATGTGAGTCAGAAAATCTTCCAAGGGACTTAAAATTTTGAAAGACTAGCTGCTCTCAGTAAAGGCAGGGTGACAGCTGAGATGGAGCCAAAAGTTTTCATTTGGTTCCTGAGATGAGTGACTTGCACCCTGCACCTCCCCAAGTCTGCTCACCAGGAATCAGGCAGGCAGAGGCCTGTGCTCCTCTCTCTGGTGTCTCTGGCAGACCTCTCATTAAGAGAAGGGCCCAGACGCCCCCTTCCACGATGAACACCACCAGGCACTTTGGCTACCTGTTATCAATTGACAAATCAATACATGTTTAACAGAAGCATGGAGATTTGATTTTTCAGATCCCAGGTGTCAAAATTGAGTATTTGCTCTCAACAATACAACTGCCCATATTTTAGTCAGCAGCAAACATTTTAAGCCGTGATTCACACTGCTTATGGTCCTGAATGATAAACTTTAAAACTAAATAGCAATGATTTTTTTAACCTATGTCATCATGCCTTTTGTGTCCTGGAAACACTATGCCATCCAAGAGAATGGAACTGACATTTACTGAGATTCAACTCCAATTTTCCAACATGTTTAAGTGACATGTACTTATTCTTGAAGGGGCGAGGCAACTGAGCGTACTGCTTCAAATAAAGGCTATTTTATGCCACTCATGGCATTTAAGAATAATATATATATATAAACAAGATTTCCTTTACTTCTTCACAGTTTGCCCTGTCAATCTCTACTTTGATTTAGAAAAACAAAAGTCAAGGCAAGGCACACCCTCATAGCAAGATGTTTCCTTTCCAGTTTATCAAAATAGCCTCATTTCGTTACTCAAAAAGAAGAGATAGGGAAGGGATAAATATAATTTAACTAGGTATCTCTCTAGTTGGTTAAATAATGGTTAAATAAATGATCTAAAACATACTTATTAGAGGAACAAGTTCTAGTCACAGACAGTAGAGCAACATCTCTACCTTCGCTGCTTTAAGAGTTTTATCAATAACTTAGGCAAAGATATAACAAAATGGCTATTAAATTTTGAATTCTAGAAAGATATAGCTTATTACCTGATATCTCAATATTTCCTCTTTTACAACTGAAATGGGCAGTGACTTATGTTATAAAGCTTTTATACAGTCTAAAATTATTTTAACAAAAATATAGCATTTAACACATTACCTAGAAATGTAACAGGTGCTTGATGTCTGTCAAGTCAAAGATCACCAAACACCAGGAAGCATGAATCCTTGATTAAACTGTTACTAATTAGCTGGTAAATCTATACAACATTTACGTTGGACCCCAGTTTTTGTTATAAAATGCTCCTTTTACTCTAAGGTGCTATGATTCTAAGATCAGTCAGATAGGTTAAATCACTATGAATATTTTAAAATAAGAACTATAATGTGAAAATATACACCTATGTTATATGTTATCAATTGCTGAAAAACAGGATTGGAAGAAGACAAAAAAAAACAAAACTGGCCTAACAATAGTTCATGTAGAGTTAAAGACTTAGCGATCTAATTGCAAGTTCAAAGAGTAATGAAAAGGGTTAAAATGAATGAAACCCTGGATCACATTAGTATAAGAATAACAGACAATGGAATACTTTGTGGCTGCAAAAAACAAGGAGCTCTTACCCTTTGAGACACCATGGATGGAACTGGAGACTATTATGCTAAGCAAAATAAGCCAGTCAGAGATAGACAAATATCACAGGATCACATTTATATGTGGAATCTAATGAACAAAATAAACTGATGAACAAAATAAGTCCAGAGGTATGGATGCATGGAACAAAAAAATAGCTCTCAATGTGGGGGGTTGGGGGGTGGGATGAGGTAGGGGACAGGAAGAGATTAACCAAAGAACGTATATGCATCTATGCATAATCCATGGACACAGACAATAGCATGGGGATGGCCTGAGGTGGGGCGGGGGTTGGCTTGAGCAGGGCAAAATGGAGAAAATGGGAGACATCTGTAATACTCTCAACAATAAATATTTTTACAAAATAGAAGTATAGCAGCTAGACCACAGAAAAGAATAATCTTGTTGCTGGTCAAATCACACCCAAAACATTCAGTATAATTGCGAACCAGAAATGTCTTAATTTTATTTTAAAAAGTTATTTCTAAATAGAGGCCCAGCATGCAAAATCACGCAAGACCAGAGTCCTGCCCACCACTGCTGCTGTTGCGGGACCCATCAGTGCACCTCCTGGTGACTGGTTGTTTGGTCGTTCTGGCATTACAGCCACTGCTTTTTATAATATAGAGCAGCGGTTCTCAACCTGTGGGTTGCAACCCCTTTGGGGGTTGAACAACCCTTTCACAGGGGTCGCCTAAGACCATCGGAAAACACATATATAATCACATATTGTTTTTGTGATTAATCACTATGCTTTAATTATGTTCCATTTGTAACAATGAAAATACATCCTGCATATCAGATATTTACATGACGATTCGTAACAGTAGCAAAATTACAGTCATGAAGTAGCAACGAAATAATTTTTTGGTTGGGGGTCACCACAACATGAGGAACTGTATGAAAGGGTCGCGGCATTAGGAAGGTTGAGAACCATTGATATAGATGCTTCTTCAAAAGCAAAAGTGACATCGCACTGACAAGATCAATGGAGGCATCCAGGATCCTAAACCCAAAATGGGGTTAGGGCGAGAGGAGGGATGGTGCGATGGTGAATTTACATGTCGCCTTGGAAGGTGTTTTCGGATGAGAGTAACCTTTAAACGGGTGGACTTTGGGTCAAGTAGATTGCCCTTCGTAATGTAGGTGAACTTCACCCAATCCGTTAAAGGCCTGAGTAGAGAAAAACAAAGACCAGCCTCCCTGAGCAAGAGGGAATTCTCCAGCAGGCTGAATTCAGCCTTCACCTGTCGCACTGACTCTCCTGGGCCTTCGCCTGCCGGCCTCTGGTCTAGACCTGCACCACCTGCTCTCATGGGTCTAGAGCAGTGATTCTCAACCTTCTGGTCCTTTAAATACAGTTCCTCATGTTGTGACCCAACCATAAAATTATTTTCATTGCTCCTTCATAACTGTAATGTTGCTACTGTTATGAATCATAATGTAAATATCTGATAGGCGACCCCTGTGAAAGGGTCATTCGACCGCCAAAGGGGTCGCGACCCACAGGTTGAGAACCGCTGGTCTAGAGACAGCCAGCCACACTGCAGATGCTGGGATTCCAGGCTCCATAATGGGGTGAGCCAATTCCTTATCAGTTATACATTTACAATAGACCTTTTAATTATAAATTAATGTATTAATTAGTAAATAGTAATAAAACATATTACTATTTATATTAAACACATAATTAAATATTATATATCCTGTTGGTTCTGTTCTCTAGAGAACTCTAATGCAGAAGTGCCTCCTGGAGAAATTGATTCTGAGACTCTCACATAGAAATCAGGTCAGTAGAATGGAGGAGAGAAAGGAAGGCACTGACTAAAGGGTTTTAGGCCAAGGAAAACAACATAAGCACAGCCCCAAAGGGCAAGAATGTGTATGAGACTCTCACAGATAAAGCCCAAGGCCTAAGCTAATGATACCAGGTACTGAGATTTTAGCACAGTCTGTGTCTCATTCTGGGTCCCGAGAAAAGGAGAAATGAGCATTCCCAAGGATTGTGGATTTACATATCATCAAATTACTTCTCTCTTTCTCTTTTTTCTTTTTTAGGACAGGCTATTTCAAGAGACTTCTGGCATGTAATTAATCTCTCTTAGTTAATATTAACTATTGCTATTTAACTTGAGTCAGATCAAACTGGAAGACATCCAGCCATTTATGGTCATTCTGTTACACAAAAATCAGCTGAGCACTTTTTCCCACCACTTTCTCATAGACATGCATGTGAGGCAGGATATAAATAGTGACCAAATACATGAAAAATTAAAAATTTAAATGATTGGTACATAGACTTAATTATAAAACAGAAGAATCATACAGAAATACAGGCTTCTCTGGATCCCACATATAAGAGATACCCGGGATCCATCAGTTGATTTGAAAGCTGCATTTACCTAGAGTAATGTGAAGTCATGTACACCAATAAAAGAGAAACATGCAAATTTGTGTCATTCTGCTATGCTCACCAGCCAATCAGAGCGACTATGCAAATTAACCCAACAAAGATGGCGGTTAATTTGCATATGCAGGCAGGGAGTGAAGACTGAAGGCTCCAGCCAGACTGAAGACTGAAGACTGAAGACTGAAGAGGCTTGGCTTCTCCGCTGTGGCCAGACCAAAGGCCTGGGTCCCAGGTGCCGGAGGAAAACCGGAGCCATCAGCCTGGGGAAGGAAGGCCTATTGCACGAAACTTTGTGCAACGGGCTTCTAGTTTACCTGTATAAGACACTAAGCCACTTCTCATGTGCTTATAATCTTCTTTGAGTATGGACATTAATTAGCCTCTTCAAATGAGCATGATCAGACTTATGACCAAATTGGCTTGGTGGTGGTAAGTGATGTTTTACTCCTATTTTATCTCCATGCCTAGATTTTGTATATATTTGTTTCCTCATTATTATTACTCCATCGCCATGATGAAATAATTTGAAATCTTAACAGACATAGCCTTTTCCATAAATGCAAGTAAGTTTCTTGCTGTTTTTTTAATAGGTATACTATAGTAACCATTCCCCCCCCACCAACAAAATAAATCATTGATAGT
The DNA here is from genome assembly GCF_963259705.1 of Myotis daubentonii. NCBI lineage: Eukaryota > Metazoa > Chordata > Mammalia > Chiroptera > Vespertilionidae > Myotis > Myotis daubentonii. The sequence continues at coordinate 8,723,855 of NC_081840.1, forward strand.
TTCTGTAATTATGATCATATCCTAAAGACACTAAGCAGAAAGGTTAACCTCAGGTTATGTAAATTCCTTGGTAGCTTTATCTCTAAAAGCTTATAACTTCACTAATAAACACAGCTATAATATGTTAAACCAACAGTGATCACCCTTGTCATGTTGGTTAATGATGCGGATGATAAATTGCTTGCAGGTAGCTTAGCACCCCCATCCCCACAAAAGGGGTAAAGACAGCACTGAGGGAAGGGTTATCTTTTCTTCATATTTAATAACAGTAGGAACTAATTAATGTTCTCATCATGAAGAAACTCTACTTCTGAAACGTGCAGAAAAGATTGTGGCAGTGCAGGGAATACCAGTAAATCTTTAACATAACACCAATATAAGACTGCATTTCTTTCAAAGCAGCTGTACACCATACTTGGAATGAAAAAGCTGTTTGTCATTATTTTCTTCCTAAGGCAGAAAAACAGAACATTGTCCCTTTCAGAGAAGCAAACTAAGATGCCAGTCAGTATCAACAGTATACTTCTGAGGCTTTCAAATGGCCCTGTGATAAAAATGGGGATCTTGCTAGAGAGTTTAGGAGCACACTAAGATAGGAGGGTGTTTTTAAAAATATACTTTTATTGATTTCAGAGAGGAAAGGAGAAAGAGAGAGATAGAAACATCAATGATAAGAGGCAATCATTGATCGGCTGCCTCCTGCACGCCCCCTACTGGGGATCAAGCCCACAACCCAAGCATGTGCCCTGACTGGGAATCGAACTGTGACCTCCTGGTTCATAGGTCGACGCTCAACCACTGAGCCATGCAGGCTGGTCGATAGGTGGGTGTTTTACAACAACAATCCCCCGGTATCTTTGGAAAACAGATCACTTTTTGGAAACTCTGAGCTCCAGTCATCCAGACCGACATATTCTCAGATTACAGATTCCTGTGAGGATGACGATGGCCTGAGGCGTTCCTTGACAAGCCAGCCAGGAATTCTGCGCTGATAAATTTCTCTTACTCTCCTGTGCTATGCAGCCTCCCGACCAAGCACATTATATACCCTGTCTGGTTTCCTCACCCTTCGAACGACAGCCACCCAGTATTTTTCCTTCCCGTTGCTGACAGTGCTTACAGCTATCCCTGCCAATGCAGTCATAAATGAATCAAAAAGGGTGTCAAAAATGAAGAAAAGTGTTTTTTAAAAGGAGGGAGTAATCAACTGTGTCAAACACTTCGAATGCTGTTGGCAGAACAAAAGCTACAAACCTAGAGACTTTATTTATATGTTCAGAGGCATACGTCTACATATTACCAAAGAGTGGAGAGGCTCCTAAAACTGCACTTCAGTGACCTGGGGATGTCTGGGAGGCATCATAAGATGTGGTCATAACTTAGCAAGCTGAGACTTCACTGACCGAGTGATAATGCCTGGACAAGGAGTCTGCAAATAGGTGGAGATGATTAGAATGAAACATAGCAAAAGCGAAAATCCAAGAGTCAGATACACTGTGCGAGTCCTGTCCTCTCCGGGAGAAAGACACTAAATATGGGCGCCGGACCGTAAGGATCTTCAGCCATGTCCTGCTTGGGGCAGGTTGCTAAACCGTCTGGACCAAAGCCTGGCTAACTCTGCCTACCATCCACTTCCCTTTGCTTTGATTTAATGCTCCGCACAATTATCTGGCTTCTAAAATTCAATTTCGCAGGTGCTTTGACACAAAACAGAGATGAACTGTGAAGGCAGACATAACTATTTGTGCCTGGGAAGCGACTCTCCTCCCTTTATAAATTAGGAAACTAGCATTGTGGTTTGGACACCAGACTTTGGAAAGTGTTGTTAGCTGAGCCAATTCCCCTAATTTATAAGTGTCCAGACAGAAGGAAAATTCAGGCCTTGCAAAGCCGGGGGCCCAGACGTTGCCCTCGCAGACTTCATTCAGGCGCAGCTGTCCCGAGCAATCTTGGTTTCCCCACCTTTCTTCTCAAGCAACAACCACGTTTATATCCTGTCTAACGGCAAGCAGCAGCAACCACACAAGGTCCCGAAAAGAGTTATTTCTGCTTCCCAAAGGAATGATTTGAATCCATATTTTGCCAACGTGGCCCAAAGACCAAAAGGTTTAACCCCTTCCAACATCCTATTTTAAAAACGAAGTGTGTGGGGCACGATGAAGAGTCCTCATGACCTTCGCTAGTGACCATGGTGTCCGCTGGCAGAGCCGGCTCCAGGGGGCAGAGATGCTGGCATCTATAGGACGTGCTTGGAGGTTTCCCGGAAGACACCTTCCAGTCCTGAGCGGACATTCATCCTAAAGACATCCATCAGGAGCGCCAGGTTTTAAATAGACCGACAGATTTTGAGAACTTCCGGAGGGAGGACACACTAAGAAGGCCTGGTTTTAACACTTAGGCTCTTACTATGGCTTATCGTACAACTAAGAGTAGAGTTCCGAGGGAAAGACACCCACATGGGGTCTTGGAGAAATTTCCCGCATTGATCGCTTCCATAACTAAGTCCGCTTCATTACTGTGTGCACTAACTTCTTAGGAACAATAACAGGAGATGGGATGTGTCAAGGTGAAGTTTGGGCCCTGGAGTTAGACTTCACGGGTTTCATTTTTTGGACCTGCCATTTCCCCAGAGCTGTGTGACCAGCGAAGTTTATTCAAGGTCACGGCATGTCAGCACCTCGTGGGTAAGGTGGGACTCATAACAGAGCCGGCTTCGTAGGGTGAAGTGTTGGTTGCTGTTAACGATACTTACAGTGGAGCTCTAAGGGAGCATATTTGTACCACATATCTCCCCCCAACTAGATGGTGAGCTCATTTCCGACAGGCACAGAATCTTGGACACTGTCACTCCACCGCCTGGCATGGTGGTAGGCACTTGCTAGGAATGCCCGACCTTCCAATAGTCCTTGACTACTTCCTTTATGACACATTATGATATGTGCAGTTTTAAAAATTGTTCATTCCCCTCCCCCCCCAACAGATTTGAGGTAGACAAGGAGGTATTTTCATCTCTAATTGACTATGGAGCACACAGAGACTCAGAATTAAATGACTTGTCTAAGCTCATCCAGCTAAAAACACCCAGAGCCAACCTTTGTAGTCTGGTGCTGGTTATTTCAAACTTAGTGGCTGCCCTGTACCACTTGGATATTTTTTAGAAACCTCCCCTCCCCCTTGATATTGGTGGCCTATTTTGGCTGATGGATGGGAATACAAGGCACGGTGAGTGCTGGGTGCCTGGGGAGGTTCCCCTAGGACAGCGGTTCTCAACCTTCCTAATGCCGTGACCCTTTAATACAGTTCCTCATGTTGTGGTGACCCCCAACCAAAAAATTATTTTCGTTGCTACTTCATAACTGTAATTTTTCTACTGTTATGAATCGTCATGTAAATATCTGATATGCAGAATGTATTTTCATTGTTACAAATGGAACATAATTAAAGCATAGTGATTAATCACAAAAACAATATGTAATTAATATATGTGTTTTCCGATGGTCTTAGGCGACCCCTGTGAAAGGGTCATTCAACCCCCAAAGGGGTCGCGACCCACAGGTTGAGAACCGCTGCCCTAGGAGGACTTGGGAAGCACTGAGGGTATTTTCCTCACGGTGCTTCCTGCTGTTCCAGACTCAGCCCATCCACTTGACACTCAGCGTCAGGCGCCCTGTCTCTGGCCTCCTGATGCAGCTGAGGACCGACCACAGAGAGAGACTGACAGCAACGCCGAGGCAGGGCCAAACTGGTCTCTGCTTATCCCTGCACACATGTGTGGCTGAGGTCAGTGAACAGGGACAAGCAGGGGAACAATGGTTGGGGGGAAATTGTACCTAGTTTACTTTTCTCACTCCTAGGACATGAAAAATACCTATGCAATAATATTTATAAGGAACACACACTCCAGAAACCCAAAGGACAAATGACATTTTTAATGTGAGAACTGCCTGAAGATAAAACTACATGGCCAAGGGTTGACAATGCTTCTCGGATAGAAGAACAAAGGCACAGGCAACAAAAGTGAAAATAGTCAAATTGGACTTCATAAAACTTTAAAAATTTTGTGCATCAAACGACAGTATCAACAGAGTAAAAAGGCAGCCACAGAATGAGAATATATTTGCAAATCATACATATAATACTAGTAGATGATTATCCTGAACGTATTGAGAATTCCCAAAACTCAGGAACAACAATAAAACCAAATTCAAAAAAGAACACAAAGAACTTAAGTAGACATTCCTCCAAAGAAGATATACCGATGGCCAATAAGCACATGAAAAGACATTCACCATCACTATTCATTAGGGAAATGCAAGTCAGAACTACAAGGAGATACCACCTGACAATCAGGATAGCAATTATTAAATAAAATGAAATAAAATAAAATAACGAGTGTTGGTGAGGATAGAGAGAAACTGGAACCCTCGTTGTCCCCATCCTGTTGGTGGGAATGTAAGATGGAATGGCAATAGTATGGTGCTTCCTCAAAACATTAAAAAATGGAATTACTGTAGCATCCAGAAATTCCACTTCTGCATATATACACAAAAGAATGGAAAGCAGAGTCTCGTTGGATGAATGGATAAGCAAAATGTGGTATATACATCTGATAGATCACTCAGCCTTAAAAAGAAAGAAAATTCTGACATATGCTATAACATGGGTGACCCTTGACATTGTGCTACGTGAAGCAAACCAGTCACAGAAAGACAAACACTGTAGGATTCTACTTAGACCTGAGACCTAGAGTAGTCCAAGCCATAGACGCAGCAAGTAGAATGGTGGTCGCCAGGGGCTGGGGAGAGGGAGCACTGGGGGTTATTTTTAATGGGTGTAAGAGTTTGGGTTTTACAAGATGGAAAGGTTATGGAGATGGAAGGTGGTGCCTGCAGGACTTTATTAATATACTTAATACCACTGAACTATACACTTAAAAATGGTTAAGATAGGAAATTTTATGTTATGTGTATTTTACCATAAAAAGTTGACCCCTCTCCCCCACAATACTACATAGCCTAGGCATGTACATGAATTCCACTTCATGAATTCTATAAGGAGCATAACAAAGTCACCTAGCGTTGTTGTTTTTCAAAGATTCACAACCTGGGCACAAATTATTACCACTGTGACTCACTGTTAGTGAGGAAAGGGTGTCATAACCTTCAGGCATATTGGGGAAGAAAAAAGTCAAAAACTATTACCTTGGTAATATCCTAGGTAATATCATTAGGGGAAGAGGTTTTTGTTTTTTAAACTCAGCTTTCAAAAACCAGGAAGAGGAACCCCCAGAGCACTTTCATCTACACAGCAGAGAGGAGTGAAAGCTAGACACATTGAGCAACGCCTGCCCATTAGAGGGCCGCGGGCTCGAGGCCCAGAGAGCAAAGCCATCTTCCAAACATCTCCCTGTTGTTTTTGTTATTTTTTCGGCAACTCACTTTCTTTTTTGGACTCGAAAAGGGAAAACGTTTCCCCTTTGTTATTTCTCAAGGTTAGTTTTTTCTAGATTGGGAAAAGAAACAAACTTGACTGTGATCGGATCTGTCATAATATTTCCATCACTCTCCCAACCCTGTTGGAACCATTTGTTCCCCTCACTTTCAAGAAAACAGATGTTGTTTTTCTAACTCTACAAGATAAAGGACATGTGTGTTGCGTGCATGGATGGGCACAGTGCATGCGTGCACAGGCACACACACGCACGCACACAGACGCACCACAAACCAAATTCTACTGCCGAATGTGACTTTCTTGACCCCTGATGGCATTTTCCTGAAAAAGCCCACTATCTTTAGCCCACCCTTCTTTTTACCTTGCTCATATGCTTCAAAAAAAAAAATTAAAAAAAAAACATCTGTAAGGAAACATAAATGAAATGTTTTTAGAAAGACTCAAGTACTTTTTCAGGATCCCAGAGAAGAAACACTACTTAGTTAATAAAGAATCTAGTTTTGACATTTTAAGACAATGTCTCTGGTGCTTTTTGTCTTTTGTGTTTCTTCCAGCCTTAAAGGATAGAAAAGGTTTAACATATGTGACTACACAAAGGAGCATAAATATGAACACACACATGAAGAAAGCAAATTGGACATATTTTCTCTTTGGCTTTCCCAAGTACTCTAAAAATAATTCACTACGTACAAGGATGCCCATTGTCTTTTTTTTGTGTAAAGTCAATAAAAATAAATCACATTTAGAAAATCAATCTTATCTCTACTATTTTTTAAAGCCAGCTGAAAATGGACTTACAAGTGGGTTGTTCTTAAAATTGTTTTAACTCAGAGTAACTCGAGAAAATAATATCTTTAAATGTATTTTTTGGAAGAAAAAACACACTGAGATAACTCATCAAGATATTCTGAATATGAATTTTTGAAGTAAATTATGAGAGAAGGAAATTAAACGATGATTAGTATACAGAACAGTCACACAGAAGACCAGGAACACATTTTCTGATCTATTTGCTCATCCATTGCATGAAATCCATCAAATTGTATTCAACAATGTTTTCTGTGTTCTGTGATATTCACTATTACATAAGCTCTATGAGGGCCAGAGTTTCTGCTTATTAGGTGTTTCCCCAGCAACTAAAATGAGTGGCACATAGCAGCTATTGAATAAATATTCCTATGGTGATGGGCATTTATACTAGAGGACTCTTCAGGTCTTTTCCAAACATAAGAGCAAAGATCTATATATATAAAACCCTAATATGTGGAAAAACCGAACAACTGGTTGCTATGATGTATGTTGACTACCAGGGGGTGAGCATGGGACATGGCGGGCATCGGCTGCAGCTGAATGCTGGAGCAGGTGAGCAGGGGCGTTAGACCAAGGCAGGGCACCGGTCGCTGTCATCAGGGCAAGCCTCTGGTGGTTACTGAAAATTATTTTCTCCCGTGTGCCGCAGTTCTGCCGGGCACTTGCACCTGCTGCCGGTGCTGGAGCTGCCTCTCACACCCGCTGCCAGCACCTGGCGCTGGCCCCGATTGCTCAGCGCCGTCAGTGGGTGCGAGTGGCGGCTGCCAGCCCCGATCGCGCCTCAGGGCTTTTCCACCTCCCCCTGCTCCTGAGGGGCGATTGGGGCCAAAAGCCCCTGCTTGCACCACTGCTGGCACCTGGCACTGGTCCCAATCGCTTGGCGCCATCAGCGGTGCAAGCAGTGGCTATTGGCTCTAATCATTCCTGAGGGCTTTTCCACCTCCCCCTGCTCCTGAGGGGCGATCGGGGCAGCAGCCACCAGCCCCAATCGCTCCATGCCATCAGCCAGTGCGAGTGGGGCTGGTGCTGTCAGCAAATGGGGGCGGCAGTGGCAGGAGCAGGGCTGCTGGCAGACAGGATGGGGGGGGGGGGGGAAGGCTGCGGCAGGAGGGGCAGGACAGGGGTGTGGAAGATGGGCCGAGATCTGCCCCTGTGCTCACCGCAGCCGTGTGGCCCACTGTTCCTTTCAAGATGCACGAGTTCGTACACTGGGCCCCTAGTCCTGTAGCCTAATATGCAAATTGACCAAATGGTGGAATGACCAGTTGTTATGATGTGCACTGACCTACAGGGGGCAGACACTCAATGCAAGAGCTGCCCCCAGCCTGCAGGCCAGAGGCCAGTCAAGTGGGTGCCAGTGGGGGCCCCCTGATCACCCCACCAGTTGCCCCACAGATTGGCCCTGATCGCCAGCCAGGACTAGGATCCTATCTGTGCACAAATTTCGTGCACTGGGCCTCTAGTTTTATTATAATTGACCACCCTAGTTTTCAGATTTTCTATGAAGAAAGCAAAAATTGAGCATGCGTTTTGATAAACAGCAGGGAGCAGGGAGAGAGAGGGGGAGAGGAGGAAGGATGGAGGAAAGGAGAGGGAATAATATAAGAATTTTGTATACATTCCTCTGAAGGGAAGCTCAATTATGACAAGGTGACTTATGTAAAAAAAAGAAAGTATACAGCTCATAGGCAACGCACTGAGAGTTCACTGTACAGCCACACCCTTACCTTGCTACCTTTCCATCCTTAGCTGTTCTCCATAAGCTTATCTTCCTCTCACAGGCCTCTCTTCTTTCTGGTTGCCAATCTGTTCTTCTTCCCAGGGTCCCTTTTCATTATGAGTAAGAAAGCATTACTCAGCAACCCTTCCCCCCTTCCTTATCTCCAGACTTGTCTAGGAGGACATGTCTTCAATGCTGAGGTGTGTGTGCATGGGGCTAGGCTTACCTCTTTCACAGCCTCTTCCCTGAAGCCCGTTCTTAACTTTTATCAGGAAAGGTCTCCAACATTCTCATTCTGTCCTTCCAGATAGCAATGTCACCTAAACAACCTTCTTTTCTACGGAAGTCTTATGAATCCTGTTTAAGCTGCTAAATAACTCAAATATAAGGTTATTTACATCTTACGGGAAATTTTCAAAGCTGGACACAATTTATCTTTCCAGTTTTATACAGGAATCAAAATTACCTGGCTCTCTGCAAAACACAAATATTTTAAATTAATACAATTTTTGTGCTTGGTTAAAATCCCTATTAAGCTGTTAACATACAACAATAAGGTAAAATCAGATGACTATCTCAGCAATCTACAACATGTAGCATTAGTTATGTTATAAACACTGCCCAGAATTTCGGGAAGAATTTTTTTCCTAGGTGTATTTTTCCTAGGCCATGTCTCATGGCGTGAGGCTATCATATCTCTCTTTTTTACAATTAAGAAATACGTCAATGAATTTTAAAAAGCAAATGTACTAATGATGTAAAACCCAACATTATCTCTCTCAATAAGACATGGCCTTTACCACTTTACTGAGCAATAAAACATGACTCAGCGTGTTCATTCCTTTCTTTGTTTATTCACTGCTATATCCCTAACACCCCAAACGCTGCCTATCAGTTAAATGAATGGATAAACTAATATTTGCTATGTGCCTCTTATGTGCCACAGACTGTGCTACCCTCAGGAATGCTGCAATAGGGCCTTGCTCCCATGAAAATTGCAGTAGAGGAGAGACATTAGACAAAAGTTATGTAATGATTTCATTGCTATTATGATAAAAGTTGTAAAGGAAAATAAACAATGAAAATGAAAATAGAACTTTCACTGCATAAGATGTAAAAAAAGACTTTCTGAGGAACAGACATTTAAGCTAGCATCTAAAAAAAAGGCCCGAATTAGGAAAGGGAAGAATAAAGAGGAAAACTATTTCACACAGACAAATATGTGTAAGATCCTGAGGAAGCAAGGTATGTATTATATTCCAGCAACTGAAGACACATCCTGGCTGATTTGCCTCAGTGTTGGAGCATCAGCCTGTGGACTGAAGGGTCGCGGGTTCAATTCTGGCCAACCAATGGATGTGTCTCTCTCACATTGATGTTTCTGTCTCTCGCCCTCACATCCAGTCTCTCTAAAGATCAATAGAAAAAATATCTTCAGATGAGGATTAACAATAACAACAACAAAGAACTGAAGACAGACCAGAGGGGACAGTTCAAGATGAGGCCAGACTGAAAAGCTGAGTTCAGGCCATGCCGGGGCCTTGTAGACTGCATTATGGATTTTGGATTTCACACCAGATTGCAGCCAGAACAAAGGAATGATCGTCATACTTACATTTTATATATATACTAGAGGCCTGGTGCACAGATTCGTGCACTGGTGGGGTCCTTCAGCCTGGCCTGCAGGGATAAGGCCAAAACCAGCTCCGGATTGGAGAGGGCACAGGCCAGGCCAAGGGACCCCACCGGTGCATGATCAGAGCCGGGGAGGGACCGTGGAAGGGCTCCAGGGAGTGTCCGGCCCTTCTCACCCAGTCCCAATTGGTCGGACCCCAGCAGCAAGCTAACCTACTGGTTGGAGCATCTGCCCCCTGGTGGTCAGTATGCATCATAGCTACTGGTTGAATGGTCGCTTAGGCATATGTGTGTGTGTGTGTGTGTGTGTGTGTGTATTTCTTTTTACCTCAGAAAGGAAGGGAGAGGGAGAGGTATAAACATCAATGATAGGAGAGAATCACTGATTGGCTGCCTCCTGCACACCCCCTACTGGGGATCAAGCCCGCAACCCAGACATGTGGCCTGACCAGGAGAGCTATGACCTCCTGGTTCCTAAGTCGATGCTCAAACAATAAGCCATGCCAGCTGGGCCATACTTGCATTTTAAAACCATCACTCTGGCTGCTGATGGAGATGGATTAGAAGGAAATTAGAGGGAAGCAGGAAGACCAGTGATGGGGAGAGCATAGCACTGTAGGTGGGAGATGATGTCTTTGACTAGGGAATTTACTGTGGCTTCTACTTCGGATGTACATTTCTGCATAGGGTAACTGAGTGAGTTATGGGAGAGGAGAGAAAGAAGAGTTCCAAAGTGACTCCGACCAACCAGGTGGGGACAGTTGCCTTTACCTAGATGGGGAACAGTGAGGCCAGGTTTGTGGGGGGAATGGGAAATCAAAAGTTTGGTGTGAGACATATGCAAGAAATGATGTCCACATTACCCGAATGGAGCTCATCAGCAGGATTTGGGAAAGATATACATTTACAGCCTTTAGCTGGTTAATGGCACTTGAAGCTATGGGGACAGATGAGATTGCCCAGAGATAACGAAGAGTGAGAAGAGAAGAAACATATGTCTTTGAAATATCCAGAACTGCCATAATATGAAAAGTTGAAATTGACCACAAATTTCTGAAATCCTTCTTAAGTAAACAATTATTTGATTAAGTCATGGAAATTTTTGCTGGGAAAGACACTATCAACACATTAGTATCAGAGAAATTCACATACCTGAATTCAAACAAAAGTTCAGTTTAGGTTATTTTCAGACCACAATTACATAACATATGTTTAAAATCCCACTGATCCCTTCTTAAGGGTCTGATAAGAGCTGGAATTAATACACTTCAGTGGTAATTTCTCCAGGCATTAGGCTAAAAACATCACACAAAAATAAATGAAAGCCAGAAGTGACGTGATGTTTTGACATGGGCTACGGGTATTTAGTTGTATTAATCTGCAAGCTTACACGTAAACACACTGTTAGGAAATAGCGCTGTGCAAACTGTCAGCTAGCAACGTGAACCTTCCCCATGGCTTCCTCTGGCCACATCATTTTGGTTCCCTTCTCCCGCTTAGAAGTGAGCAAAAGTCAAGAAATGCCTAAGTAAATACAAAGAGAAGGGATTTTTGCACAGTATCTCACTTTTTATTGCCAGCTTCTAATGTTTTTCTCATAACATGAATAGCTATTAACGGAACAATGTTTCTTTTTATAGTTCCACAGAAAGCTTCAAAGACACAACCAGAATGCCTCTATTCAGTACCTTTTCACCTGAAAAAGGCTTAAGTATACACTAATTAAAACATCTGGGAACTTAGTTATCTCAATATTTCTCTAACTGAAAGGATTCTTAAATGAAAAGGTTTTCTATTGTTTTATTTACCTCAGATTCTAAGACATACAAGAAATTATAGCTTTCCCTCAAATTATACAATATACATATATTGTAAAAATACTGAAAATTAAATAATTAAAACTTGAGTTAAATACATAACTACATGTGATAAACTTAGGAATTGAAAGCAATAACAGAATACAAAAAAACTGCTCAAATAAAATCCTAAATTTCTTAAAACAACAAAATCTGTTATTTATTAGCTAGAAAACAATAACTTCCTTCTTTGATGGCTATTAAAATAGTTGCATTTGCAGAGGACTTGTAGGGTAGTGAAGCTACTCTGTATGATACTACAGTGGTGTGTACATGTCATTATGCAAGTCAAAACTCACAGAATATACAAGAGTGAATGAACCCTAATGTAAACTACGGACATAGGGTGATAATGATGTGTCAATACAGGTTCATTGATTTTAACAAGCGTACCATCTGGTGCGAGATGCTGTGCATATGTGGGAGCAGGAGTCACAAGGGAAATCTCTGTACTTTCCTCTCAACTCTGGTGTGAACCTAAAACTGCTCTAAAAAATAAAGTCTATTAAAAAAATATTTTTTTAGCCCTGACCGGTGTGGCTCAGTTGTTTGGAGCATCATCCTGTGTATCAAAGGGTTGTGGGTTCTATTCCTGGTCAGGGCACATACCCGGGTTGCGGGTTCAATCCAGGTCAGGGCACGTACAGGAGGCAACCAATCAGTATTTTTTTCCTCTCTCTCCCTCTCCCTTCACCTCTCTGCAAAATCAGTTTTTTTTAAAAAATGTTCCTCAGGTAAGGATTTAAAAAAATTATTTAAAAAATTTTCAAATAGTTGCCATTTGTCTCAAAGATTCAAGACTACCACAGAAGGCGATTTATCTTAAAAGTCCATGTGAGTCCTAACCCGTTTGGCTCAGTGGATAGAGTGTCATCCTGTGGACTGAAGGGTCCCAGGTTCGATTCCGGTCAAGGGCATGTACCTTGGTTGCGGGCACATCCCCAGTAGGGAGTGTGAAGGAGGCAGTTGAATTTATGTTCCTCTCTCATTGATGTTCTTAACTCTCTATCTCTCTCCCTCTCCCTTCCTCTCTGTAAAAAAATCAATAAAATATATTTTTTTAAAAAGTCCATGTGAGTATTAATCAATAGTATGCCATTTTTCACAAATCTAAAACACAAATATTTCAACATGCACAGAGAGACCTGACAACACCACTGTTGTTGTGCAAACTCTAAGCAGGAAGAGCTAGGGCAGGTGAAGTATGTACATCTTACAGTGTGAGGCGAGGTAATACCTAGGATAAGGGGAGTAAGTGCTTCTTTGGGAAAATCTTAATAAGATACACAGAACATAAGAACTGGAATAACGAGGGAGGGCATGCTTAAGCTATAGCAAAGTATACTTCTGGCCTAAAATATCACCATCTATCTCTTGGCACGTGTGAGACAAAGTAAGATAGAAAGAAAAATGAAAGACCATGAACACAGAGCACTTGGTCTACTCATTAGCAAAAATAAAATAAAATTTTCCAAGATCAAGGACAGCCTTATTTATTTCTCCAAAGAGCTGTTCTTTTGGGCCAGTGTGTATGGCCAATTAAACTGAAATTATCCACATACTGAGTTTTAATGAGTACCTGAGAAACACTGCAATTGAAAATATTTGCTACATGGTGTTATCAGGTATGGTAATTTCAAAAATGGGAAAATACTCGAACATTGTGAATTATAGAACAAATAATTTATATTTAAAAGAGCTAAAAACAAGGATGTGATTATCATAAAATACTGAATTTGCTATTTAAGTTCATTTAATTCTGCTGATTAGGACAGGCCATATGCATGATAATCTTATTTCAACTCCTAATAAAACAAGGAGTAAAATATCTGAGAGAGAGAAAAAGACAGCAAAATGTGTGTATACTGGGTTTCCAATTAATCTTTAACCTCTGGTGTTTTCATTATTCAAAATGTAGTTGTCTATATCTGACATTTCTTGGAGACAAACTGGCAATGTGATACCTTATGGATAAGGAGTGATAAACAAAGGGCACAAACTTTCCCCAGGAGCTGAAGCAGATCAATTCATTTTTGCTTTCTGGGAGAAAATATGTAGCTAAAAGTAAACAATAAAGTCAAGATATAACCAGTAATGATTAGCACTGAAACAGTCAGTAGTAAAGTCTTCTAAATGTCTAATAGTCCTATCAAGGATGACATGGTAGATTTTGAATATCTAGGTAAAGCTTAAAAAAGACCCTATAAACATAATATGGCTGTAACTATCCATGGTTGATAGCCTCACTGGTTTTGTAATTTATTTAGTTGCCCTATTAATACAACCCTTTTATTTTATTGTCTATTTCGGCACAGTTCTTAAACATTTCCTTTACTTTGGATACCTGATGTAATTCATACCATGTTTTATCAAGTTTAATTTTCTAACAGATCCATTCAATACTATAATTATGACCTCCATGAAAGACTTGAGAAATATATTGATTTGCCTCTTCTCATTGGTAGCAAACTGAAATCTTAAGTCTTCTAAAAGAATGTCCAATTCTTCACCAAGCAACGTGTGAAGTCTTCAGGATGGGTTTAATCTGTGCCACTGGATAACAACCTTTTCTGGATTTGTAATTGTCTCTTTCCACTGGTTTGCTGCTTCAACGTTATTACTGTCTTCACTTATCCAAATCTGTAAAGGAACAATACAACCGTTTGCTTAACACAGTAACGATGTGTTCAGTTAATTCCCCTTATTGATGAAAGACAATTGGAAATTTAGTTTACATATTTTCAATTAAACATCTTTCCACTTTTCCAAAAGTTTTATTTCTCTCTTTGAAACTTAAATGTGAAAACATTTAACCTATTTAGTCACTCTGAGGACTATTTTGTATGATCCAATGCAATTTAAAAGTTCAATGTGAGATATTACATAATCATTTTCCCCAAAATAATGAGTATCCTTTCTTATTCAATAAATCTAGAAGCTCAATTTAAAACTTATCCCAATCACTCTCAAAAATTTTTTTGTAAAGGTTAACTCTGACTATTCTGGATTTAAATTAGATGGATAAGGAATGTGCATTTTCAAGCACTGTGTATGTTATATAAAACTAATTTTAATTGAAATCTAATCATTAGTCATTCTTGATCCACCGTAAACAATTTCATAATAATCCACAGTAAACAGTACTCTTCACTTATGTAACCTCAGAAAATAGATGTGATGAATTTGGGAAAACTGGAAAGCATTATGCAAAGTCAAGATAGCACCCTGGTTACCTATCATGGAGGTAAGGTGGACAAGGTTAGAAAAACCTGAATTCTCACCACAGCTCTGCCACTAACAAATGCTGTTGCTTTGGAATTAATCTCTCTGAGACTCAGTTTCTAGTTCTTTTAAATAAAGAAATTAGGGCAGGTCACCCACTGGTTTCTCAATGTTCCCCTTTAATTTCATGATCTGAAGAACTTTCCTTCACATAAAATCTTACAAACAACCCTGACATAAAAACAGATAATGTAAGAGTGGTTTGGTTGATATGGCAGTGGGTGATCTTGACTCCACATTTGGCTACTCCATCATGGTGGCTCCCAAAACTACCGGAGAACCTACAGGTGACAGAGGGCTAGCAAGAACCTTTCCAGAATTATTATTCTTAACTAGAATCTCAACCGAGAAAGTAGAATTACCAAAAAAGTTTTCTGAAAATCATCTGTCAAGTAAGTCTCCTATTCCCTTCATACAGGGTAGTTGAGGCTTGATGATATAGGAAAACTTTAACTGTATTCACTTCATGGGTCTTATGGCTTTGAGAAGTATGCTAGTTGTATGAATTCTTGAGTTTAAGCTTTTTGAATAAGAAAAAGTGAAGAACAAAACTATAATTTTTAAACAAATATTGTAGGTAAAATATATGAAGTAAATCAAAGAGCTAATATCAATCTTTGAAAATTTACATATAATTTTAGGATTTCATGTAGACTGCTAGTCACATCTTGTCAAATGGAAGCTTTTAAACCAATAATATAGATTTTGGAATTTAAATGTGAGTCACATGATTGAAATTAAGGTAAAACACAATAGACAGCTCCCACTGATCCACTCAGAGTAAAGAACAAAAGGGTAAAAGAAGACAAGTTTCGATAGGATTGGCAAGCGGGCAAGTGCTATGTTGTTTTAGACAAGTTACTGAGAATTTTTACGTAGATTAACCCAGACACCCATATTGACTATCTAAATAATATCACAACCACTATTAAAATTGATGTTTTCTACAAGTTCAAATCTAACATAATTCAGTTAATAGCAAACATTAAGTTGAACATGAAACAGAATAAAGTTGGATATCTGAAGCCTTAAGAAATTTAATTACTGTGTTCTCTCTTCATAAGGAATGAGCACTACTGAAAACCTCGTCATTCTCATGCTTTCAAAAGTTGAAAAGCTCAGAAAAACACTTATTCCCCCCTTGAGAAATGTAAAGTTCATTTAGAAAAAAAAAAAGTCTTATATTAAGATAAGTCTGATTGCTCAGAAATTCCAACTACCTGTATTAAAGCAAAAATTCTGATAAAATTTAATTTTTGTGGCAACACTGAATTTTAATTTATGATGCCAAAGAACTGTCCTCTATTAAACTTCAATTTTATCCTATCTTCCTTTTGTTAACCAACTGTTTAAATGCATAGAAAAGTGCAAGGCAAGAATTCAAGACAAACACTCCTCCTAACCTGCCCCACGAAGTGTCTTCTTCTCACAGAGCTTCGACTGTAAAGCTTAACAAGAAAAAAAATTTCCCTTTCATTCTGTATAAGTGGGAAAATCATGGTCTCTCCCCACTTTACTCTCCCGTTGGAGGCCTTCAGCAGGCGTGTCTTCTTCTTATAAACCAGCTCTCCTGAGCTGAACATTGCCACCTTCACAAAAAAACCTGAAACATAAGAAATTTTGATATATAAAATTGTATTTAAAACACCATAGAAAGATACGTACCTATACTTTTGTTGTAAAAAATATAAAGAAGCCACTTTTCAAGGTCTGATGAGCTACTGCCATAACAGAAAACATCTTCTAGTAGAATCTGCCAGTAAAATCATCTTGGTTCTTTAACTACCTTTTAGAAAAGGTTCGTTAACTACCTTTACATACTAGTAGTTATTGTTTTATTCAGATTTTCACTCTTCTTTGGGGGTCTTGAACAATTTTCCTTAGAAAATCATTTAATTCACAGAGATGTTCAAATGAATCGGTAATTATACATGGTACTGTCTTATTATTATTGAACTAGGGGCCCGGTGCACAAAATTCGTGCACTGGGTGTGTGGGGGGGGGTGTCCCTCAGCCCAGCCTGCCCCCTCTCACATACTGGGAGCCCTCAGGCGTTGACCCCCATCACCCTTCAATCGCAGGATCGGCCCCTTGCCCAGGCCTGACACCTCTGCCAGAGGTGTCAGGCCTGGGCAGGGGACCCTCATTTCCCCCCATCACTGGTTCTGCCCCCAGCCCAGGCCTGATGCCTCTGGCCCAGGCGTCAGGCCTGGACAGGGGACCCCCAGACCCCTCCGATTGCTGGCTCTGCCCCTGGCCCAGGCCTGATGCCTCTGGCCCAGGATTCAGGCCTGGGCAGGGGACCCCCATCTCCCTCTGATCGCTTGCTCCACCCCCCTGCCCAAGCCTGATGCCTCTGACCCATGCTTCAGGCCTGGGCAAGGGGACCATCATATCCCCCCAGTCCCCGGCTCCGCCCCCCACCCAGGCCTGATGCCTCGGCCAGAGGAGTTGAACCTCGCGGGTTGAGGGCATGAGTGCGGGCGGATGCCGCAGCTGCCCCGCCGGCCCGCGTCCGAATCTGCCGGCGGGATCGGGTCTCGGGCGACTGCTGGCACTCACACCCCCAACCCGCTCTCGGATGGCGCTGTATCATCCTGCCTGCAATATGCAAATTAGCCGCCATCTTTGTTGGTGGTTAACTGCCATCTTAGTTGGCAGTTAATTTGCATATCTTGCTGATTAGCCAATGAAAAGGGTATCGGTCGTATGCCAATTACCATTTTTCTCTTTTATTAGTGTAGATCTGTTCTGAATTTGAAGTTATATTCTCCTCCTTGTTTACGTTCTCTGTTTGTTGCTTGATCCAACCTACCATAGGCTTATCAATTTTAATGACCTTTTCGAAGAAAAAGCTTTCAGTTTTATTACTTATGTCTTTTGTTGTTGCCTCAATATTTATCAACTTCAACTTTGGCTCTAATTCCTTAACTTCTTTCCTTTGTGTTTGCTGTTTTTCTAGTTCGTGAGTTGAGTGCTTGGCTGTATTTTTTTTTTTAATATATTTTATTGATTTTTTACAGAGAGAGAGAGAGGGACAGAGAGCCAGAAACATCCATCAGCTGCCTCCCGCACGCCCCCTACTGGGGATGTACCCGAAACCAAGGTACATGCCCTTGACCGGAATCGAACCCGGGACCCCTCAGTCCACAGGCCGACGCTCTATCCACTGAGCCAAACCGGTTAGGGCGCTTGGCTGTATATTTTAGTCTCATTAGTTACAGTGGACATCCATTACTTCTGTCTGCTTCAGATATTTCCTCTTCTTCTAGTAGGAACAAGGAGTGCTCTTACCCCACTCTTAGCCCTTTAGGTGGGACTGACCTCAACCTCCAGCTCTAGGGGCAGCCATGTGAACCAGGCCTATGCACCCAAAGTATCAGAATCCCTGGATGTGCCCAAAGGGCAGGGAGGAAAATGTGTTTCAGTGGTTGTGTTTAACATTTTTGTTTTTTAAAAATTAAGTTTCTCATTAGCAGAGTATCCGACAAAGGTTGCATAGGACAAATCATCTGGGCTGGTGAAACATCGGGCAGTCCTCTGGACACTCAAGCTACAGTAACTAATGAGCCAACTAAGGAATAGCTTCAAATGCAGAGATCACAACTGGATAAGAATCAAGAGACCAGTGGGTTCAGGTAGACACAAGGGTTAAAATTTGAAATCCAATAAAGTGATTCTAAGTTAAAAGATAAGTATTCACATTAAGTAATAAAAGTTACTAGAACTTTAATCTCCACTGTAGGAAATGTAGGGAAAAACCGATCTTTTACTAATAATTGTCTTCCGATTCTGCTTTGAACCACTATATACTTACTCAAAGTCAGAGGGGTTGATGAGCTTGGAAGGCACTGTGCCTCAAGAATTTGTAACTGGATCCTGCTGTTCACTGCTTGAAAACAAGTCCCCAGCTCAAGTTCTGCATGGCACACCTGCATATCACGAAAGTGTCATTTGGTAATTAAGAATAAAGTTTTGGGATATTTCAAAAATTCAAAATTAAAGAGCTAAGATGAGTAATCTTGAAATCACTGCTTTTTATATGTCATAAGAGAAGGTTTAGAAGTAAGCGCCATGGGTTCTGTACATATGAGCTATTCACTTTCATGGATTCTGCAACTGCAAGTTACAGCTAGATCCTGATTCTTCCAAGTCAGGGAGACCAAAAGGCAATTCACAGTAAAAGCAACTTAAATCCCTAAGCAGTTTTACTAGAGACAATGTCAGTGAAATAAACACCGCAAGTGCAAGCATATGTTCAAAAGACTTACACGCAGTCATTTGAATTGTTTTCTGAGAACATACGAAACATGATTTGCAAGTGTAATATATGAGAATCATCATTCTTTTTTTCTCCATGTAGAAATCAGAGTAGGTGCGAGCAGAATCAGAAGACAACGGGTTGCTACACTGAAAAGATTTGTGGGTTGGGAGCTGAATTACTCTGCTGTATGGAAACGGGCCAGAGAAGAGCGCTGGCAGGAAGGGAGCCAGTGAAAGTTACGAGGCAGTAAACAATAAGGAAAAGGTCAAAGAAAACCTGAGGCAAACAATAAAAGGGAGACGGGGAGAGGGGGAAAGAAAAAATGTGCTCTTCAGTATTGCTGACTAACAGCCGAATAAAGCTGGTAACTTGTTTGTGAAACAGAACACGGCCCAGCCTACTTCTCTGGCTTCCAACATCCTTGGAGCGAAAAGAGAGAAACATAAAGTTGTCCAAACACAGAAACATTACTCCTCACATGTTGAAAAAAGTAAGTACGGAAATGAAGCGAGAACATAACGTTAAGAGATCTCACAGGGCTCAGCACAGACAGACACAACAGTCTTCGCTGATATTAATTCCGACAAAGCTACCGCACGGCTGAACGACTCTTGATGATGAGATTTCTATTTGGTCATCGCCCAGCAGTCCCAATAATTGGCTCCTGGCTCACTAAAAAGGACCTTTCTATGTACACTCCATGGGCTGAATCTTGGGCATTTTCTTGAAACATGATTCTGTGTTTTAAAAATTGGTCATGCCACGCCCTGGCCGGTGGTGCTCAGCCCTCGCACCAAAGGACCACGGGGTTGACTCCCAGGCAAGGGCATCTACCTGGGTTGCAGGTTCTATCACCGGCTCTGGTTGGGAGGCCTCGGGAGGCAACCAGTCGCTGTGTGTCTCTCTCATATTGATGTTCCTCTTTCTCCTCCCAGCCCCCATTTCTCTCTAGACATCAACAGAAAAAACATCCTCGGGTGAGGATTAAGAAAAATAAATAAAAAGAAACTGGTCATGCCGTAAGAAATCAAGAGATAAACAGTGAAATGTGAATCACTTAAAACAGCCGTGGGCAAACTACGGCCCGTGGACCGGATCCGCCCGTTTGAAATGAATAAAACTAAAAAAGAAAAAAGACCGTGCCCTTTTATGTAATGATGTTTACTTTGAATTTATATTAGTTCACACAAACACTCCATCCATGCTTTTGTTCCGGCCCTCCGGTCCAGTTGAAGAACCCATTGTGGCCCTCGAGCCAAAAAGTTTGCCCACCCCTGACTTAAAAGCATAAACTCAACTGTTGAGAGGTTAAACTCCCCTGTGAAATGACTGAAGTGATGAAAAAACTTTTCTATTTTGGCAAAAAGAAACACTGATTTTCATAAATAAGTGAACGTACTGCTTTTGCTTTCAATCAGAATAAAATCGGGTTAAAAAACCTTTTCACATGAACTAAATCTGTAGCCACACAAAAAATAAAACCTTTGCTGACATGACCTCTGATGTATCATTTGGTAGAAACTGAACCACAATCGTTCATCCAGATTCTCCAAGGCAGGTAAGAGTCTAATGTCTCAACTCCCCAGAAAATATCTTTGCTGAGTCTGGTGTACTCTACTCGTCTCACTAATTTAGGTTTTTTTTGTTTTGTTTTTTTTAAAATATATATTTTATTGATTTTTTACAGAGAGGAAGGGAGAGAGATAGAGAGTTAGAAACATCAATGAGAGAGAAACATCGATCAGCTGCCTCCTGCACATCTCCCACTGGGGATGTGCCCGCAACCCAGGTACATGCCCTTGACCGGAATCGAACCCGGGACCTTTTCAGTCCTCAAGCCGACGCTCTATCCACTGAGCCAAACCGGTTTCGGCTAATTTAGGTTTTAATATATGAATTGTCCAGTTGAGTATCTGTGCCTTCTATAACCTAAGGTTGCAGATTACTGTCTACAAAGCTAGTTTCAAAGATGCAAGCGATGAACTCCTATCATAGCTATAAAACAAATGTATTTAAACATAGTTGAACACAATAATCTAATTGTGCACCCTTCCATTCATCATTTATTTTTTCATATCTATCTACATACAAATATTCAATGCAAAGCACTGCAAATTATAAAGGAAACAGACGAAAACTCAAGCCTTGTTTTGTTTAAAACAAGTAAGTTAAATAATTCTTAGTTGTAATAAATGCTATAAAAAACACATTGGGGGTGGAACAGAAAATAACAGACACGGGATAAAGAAATACAGATGACTCTGGCCCCACCCCAAAATATTCTGATTTAGTTGGTTTAGGTGTGGGCATGTTTTTAAACCTCCCTAGGTGATTCTAATGCGTACCCAGGGTTCAGAACCACTTTAAGCCAACATAAATATTTTTGAAAAGTAGGTGAAATATAAAACTTAAATAAATTTAAAAATCGTATAAGGTTTGACCTTATCAAAGCTTATGGCTGATTTCTATAAATGTTATGCTGACATAGAAACTATATAATTAAATATTTAGGGATTTCTAAACACTCTAAGTCAGTGGTTCTCAACCTTCCTAATGCAGCGACCCTTTAATACAGTTCCTCATGTTGTGGTGACGCCCAATTTCATTGTTACAAATGAAACATAATTAAAGCATAGTGGTTAATCACAAAAACAATATGTAATTATATATGTGTTTTCCGATGGTCTTAGGCAACCCCTGTGAAAGGGTCATTTGACCCCCAAAGGGGTCCCAACCCACAGGTTAAGAACCGCTGCTCCAAGTGTTCAGCTGGCTAGTTGAGAGAAGCGAATGTCAAGTTTCAAAGATAATCAAGTTCTTTACAAAAAATACCAGCTGTAAAATCCTTGTTTTTGCCCAATTTATGAAGAGCTATATAGCTTGCTCAGGATTAAAAACAACTTTCCCAATTGATCTGAAGGCAATCTCTAACTGAGCTTACAGTTTATGATTCTTTCCTGCTTTTCTTATCAGCTACTAAAAAAACTTTTTATAACATTAATTGATAATTTAAAGTTACTCATACTTTAGGGTTATTTATATATTATTATCACTTACAGGAATTTTTGAAGGTGGTGCTATATCCAAAGAGTAATCCATTTCCTGTGTGCTAAGAGTTCTGAGTGACAGCGAGCATTCACCAATGGTCTTCTTCCTGGGAGTCTGGGTTTGAACCTTAAATACAAGCCTTACACTTTGCAGACTTTGGAGTTTAATAGCAAACACAAAAGTTTCCATAAACTCAATTGTCTAAAAAGAAAACAGAAAGTATATAAATAAAAGGACTGAAAAAGGGGTGATATGCCAACACAAAATAAATAAAAATAATATATTTTAATCTAGGAAAGGTAGATTTGATTTGTTACAACAATAGAAAAAATACTTTTTAATGTGAACAAAAATGAGAATGACCATGACTTGTTTTTCCAGAATTTATCCTAGCTGCTGCCTTTCTTCATTTTCCCAAGTCATCCTTTTAATTACTTAGTCAGGAATTCAGGTCACTACCAACACCAAGAATACCAGAATATATATATATATATAGCTTTTCCCCTTTTTGAAAATGAGGTTGTTTTTCATCTTTGGTTCTGGGGCAGCTTCTCAGCTATTTACAATTCTTCCACAGCAATTAAGAGTGGTGTCAGAATCTCAGGTGAGCTCTCTCGGTACCCAAAATCTAACTTGTTCACATTACAAGGCTTGAATTATTTCTTTAAGGGAGCGATTGTTTGTCTAATGTTCCTCCCGTCTATTGGGATCCAATTTCTCTTTTGGTAACGTTTGTTCCACTCTTTCCAATCTGAAAACCAATCTCCTTAACAGAGAAGACAAGGAAAAACGCGAGTATTAAGTTCTACCTTCTCACACGAGCATCTACCTATGCCGCAAGCCCGTGTTTTCCATGCTTGAGAAAATTTCAAATGTTCTTTTTGTTACTTTTAATATATGTTTTTAAATGTTTATTGTTGAGAGTATTACATATGTCCCCCATCTACCCCATCCAGCCCATTCCCAACCCTCACCCCAGGCCTTCACCAATTCAAATACAAGATTGTACTCAAGTGCACTGTTGTCCGTGGGTTATGCATATATGCATACAAGGTCTTCGGTTGATTGCCTCCCACTTACTTTCAATATTTTTAAACCTTATCTTACCGTGGGCTAACATTTTCTTGACACTAGACTACACACTCCCTTCTTTCCATTTTTAATGCGTCCTTTTTAAAAAGGAGGTTTTTTTTTTTTCCTTTTGAAAAGGCAAGGTATCTGGGCAACTAACAATATATTTTATATATCGTGCTCAATTTTTCTCTTTTATTGTAATTTTTATGTTTGTGTAGTCAGAATTGTGTTTCTTGAGAACCTCCGAACCACTTAAGCTTTCTTCCCCCCCCCCCCCCCTAACTTTTGCTAAGTTTACTTCGTTTACTTGAAAATTAAAAAGTGAAACAAGTTAAGTGTCAGGATTATAGCCAGGTATAAGACATTTCCATTTAGACGTCCTATAATCTATATTTTCATAAAGAAACATCCTACTACATATACATCACTTTTGATTTCTGCCTTCTCACTTATTAAGAACATTTCCCCATGTCCTTAAAAACTTTTCCTAAACATTACTTCTCATAGCTTTCTAGTATCCTATCACATGGTGCTATGGTTTGAATTGTGTCCCCCCCAAAAAATATGTTGAGGTCCTAACCCTGAATGTGACTCAGAATGTGACCCTGAGGATGTAATTAGTGAAGTTAAGATGAGGTCGTATCGGAGTAGAGAGACTGGTATCCTATGACACTGAGACGACACAGAGAGACAGGGAGAACGCCGTGTGCAGGTGGATGCTGAGATCAGAGTGAAGGCCAGGACTGCCAGGGATCGCTGGCCAGCCCCAGAACTAGGAGAGACATGGAACAGATCTCCCCTCAGGAAAGGAACCCACGCTGCTGAAGTCTTGAGACCAGACTTCCTCCAAACTGTGAGAGGTCAATTTCTGTTGTTCTAAGCCAAAACCCTAGGAAACTAATACATGTGGTATTCCATGAGTTTCCTCAATCATTCCCCTTTATGAGACATTTAGATTGTTTCCAACTTTTCCACTATGGATACTACACACACACACACACACACACACACACACACACACACACACACACAGGATTGGCAAAAGTAGGTTTACAGTTGTGAGTACATGAAACAGAATTTATTCTATTATTTATTAACTAGAGGCCCGATGCACGAAATTCATGCAAGAGTAGGCCTTCCTTCCCCCGGCTGCTGGCACCGGCTTCCCTCTGGCACCCGGGACCTGGGTTTTGCTCTGGCCACTGGCAGGTACCCGGGACCTGGGCTTCCCTCTGGCCCCGGCTTCATCTGAAAGGACGTCCAGTCTAATTAGCATATTACCCTTTTATTATTCTATTATTTATTTGTATCATTTGTTTTCTTATTATTTCAAATCTTTTATTATGCTTTATCTTTTAGGCAATGATGGAGAAGCATGTAAAAAAATAGATGACAATCAAGAACTCTGTGCCAAAGTATGCTTGAGTATAGCAAGTAGACTACAAGAATCCTATATAAGAAAAGGATAATATGCAAATTGACCCTAACAGCAGAACCACTGGGAACGACAGGTCACTATGATGTGCACTGACCATCAGGGGGCAGATGCTCAATGCAGGAGCCCCACTCAGCCACAAGCCGGGCTGACAGCTTTGAGTGCAGCGGCAGTGGCGGGAGTCTCTCCCGCCTCCTCAGCAGCGCTAAGGATATCCTATTGCAGCTTAGGCCCGCTCCCTGGGAGCGGGACTAAGTAGTCAGCCGGACATTGCCTGAGGACTCCCAGGCTGCCAGAGGGATGTCTGATTGCCAGCTTAGGTCCGAACCCTTGGGGAGTGGGCCTAAGCTAGCAGGTGGACATCCCCCGAGGGGGTCCCAGACTGTGAGAGGGTGCAGGCTGGGATAAAGGACCCCCCTGAGTACACGAATTTTTGTGCACCAGGCCTCTAGTGTGTAAATAATGAAGATTGGCAATTTGAGCACTTGCAAGATTGTACTCAAGTGCACTGTGCCATTGTGACATGCTTTTGAGTTAATAAAGCTATTGTAATAATCATAGCCCACGTGTCTTTTTCCATATGAACTGTAAACCTACTTTTGCCTCACCCTGTATATGTATTTTACGTATACATTAGATTATTTCTATGGAACAGATTCCAAGTAGAATAACTATATTAAGAAGTATACATAACTTAAGGTCTTGATGTGTATTGTCAATAAAATAACTTTCAGAAAGTTTTATGTTCTGGAGTACTTGTAAAATTTTTTCTACTTTTAATAAACAAAAAGGACAGAAAATAAAGAGAAAGCAATATGTAATTTCATGTTTATCAGACATTTGAATTACCTTATTTTTAAATGATGTTTTTGTAGAAGATACCTTTCATTTGCATGGAAAACACTAACCTTTCAACCCATATCAAAAGACAAAGATGAAGATAAGTTAATGTGAAATCTAGAGCCTATAAAACCAAATTCAGGATAATAAAGGAAAGTATTTAAAAGAAATCAATTGCAATAATAACTTATTTCTCAAAGCCATATGGGGGGAGAGGATGAAAAACTAGACATTTATTTTCCTTTCATAAGAGAACAATAAAGAGTTTTCTTATATATTGTTCATCTTCTGTGTATTTTAGTGACTAAAACTTTCTTTTTAAATGCACCTTAATATTGGACAATGAAGTATCAAGTACTTTTACTAGTAAGGCTCAAAATTGTCATTAAAAAGCAGGGGGTACATAATTTGTAGTTTTCCTAAAATAAAACACTTTTGTAATTCCAATTCCTTACATGAGTTAAAGTGACAAACATGAGAAAAACATAAAAAGAAATTCAAATACAAACAGCCACTTACATTGGAGCCTTCCTTGGCTGAAGATTTGAAATGCACTGGTTTGGGCAATGTCAGGACTCCCTTTATAGAGATAGCAGGAGTGTCGCCATAACTAGAGGGCCAACTTAGATCTTTGCACTAAAAAAATTAAAAACACAGGCTTGAGTTTTACAAAGGACACAATACAATTATTTTATGCATTTTTCAAGTTAATGACTTTAGAGACAAACTGTAAAAGTAAACTTACTGAAACCTCCTGTTTCATCTACATTAAAATAATTTGACATTTAAAGTTCTCAATATCACATCAATCTCTTTGAGATTAAAAATCCAATACTTCTACCACACCTACTGATTTATTTTCTTTAGGTTCTTTATTATATACTATTTTCTGCAAAATATTATTATAAAACTCTAAATTCCAGAGAGGTAATGACCCATTCCCCAGAAGAGAGCAATAATATATGCTTATACCGTCTAAATATTCCATTTTGTAAGAAAAGTTGGTGTGCACTATAATAATGTACCTGTAATACTGTGATCCAGATTTGCTCTGCTGAAGAATTATAAAACACCTTCACGTTCAGTCTCCCCAGCTCTCTTTCATCTCCCGACAGAGTAATCGTATCTGAATTGTAAAAGGACAAAGATGTTTGAGATACTACACAATCCTTCTGACCCAATTAAGCTTTGATACAATTTGATTTTAAAGACAAAATAGAAAAATGCTACAATTACTTTTTAAAGTTGACAATTTAATACAACAAACACCACCCTTTAGTGTTTTGCTGAAGTGCTAGGGGGAGGATATACGATAACAAGTAATACATGGGCCCTGGCTCATGTGGGTTAGTGGTTAGAGTGTCACCGTGCCCTGGAGGGTTGCAGGTTTGATCCCTGGGCCCCAGTCAGGGGCTAGTGTGGGAGGCAACCAACTAGTGTGTGTCTCTCTCTCTTTCTTTCTGTATGCCTCTCTCCCATCCTCCCTCCCTCCCTCTCTCTCTTCCCTTTCCTCCTGTCCTTCCACTCTCTCTAAAAATCATAGGAAAAAATACCCTTGGGTGAGGATTAACAAACACACAAAAAAGTAATGCATAGCTTAAAAACTTAACCCAATTATAACCTGAGAAATTTAAGTTAAAACAAAAACTTTCCCCAAATAATATTAACATGGACTTAATACTCTATACTTCAGCAAGTTCCTTACTAATATACTTTAAAACAAACCAACAATGGATATTTAACTGCTCCACTTTTAAAAAGATGTATTCATGTCTGAACACTAAAACAGAGTCCATCTGATGTGCGTATTCATACACAGGTAACAATGCCAATAGTGTTACCTGTATATAACTGGAGGCCTGGTGCATGGATTCTTGCACGGATGGGGTCCCTCAGCCTGGCCTCCATCCTCGGGGGATGTAGCAGTGCCAAAGTGGCAGGCGGCCAGGAAGGAGCCCCAGCCGGGGCCTCTCATCCTGGCCCTGCTGCACCTGCTGCAGCGTGGAGGCAGGAGAGGCTCCCAACGCCGCAGCTGCGCTCGCCAGCCATGAGCCCAGATTCTGGCTGAGCTACGGTCCCGCTGCAGGAGCGCACTGACCACCAGGGGGCAGCTCCTGCATTGAGCATCTGCCCCCTGGTGGTCAGTGTGGGTCATAGCGACCGGTCAACCAGTCGTTCCAGTTGTTTGGTCTTAACAGTCGTTTAGGCTTTTATATACATAGATTATCTAGAGTTTCTCTTACTGTGTCATATATACTTTCAAATTACTATTGGGTAGAAATAATTCCCTTAAGAATATAAAAATAGGGTACTTTATTCCTTACCCAAGCTTCTGTTGCTCCCCTGAGAATTTTTCCTTGATGAAGAACTGCTAGGCACACTGGACAGTGAATCATGTCTCTACAAATAGAATTCTTTAGTCAGAAGCTGCATGTCAAACTTGAAGGCGTCTGAAATAATAACTACCCTACCACCAAAATGCATGCTAACCATTTTGACAGTTACTAATCAGAATTTTCCACTTTTAGATAGAAAAGATTTCTGTGTGCACTATCAGGAAAATCTTACATATCTTACTAGATAATATATGGAAAAGCCTTTGCTGTTTGGTTTGGTTTGGTAATAAGGATGAAGAGATTATGGCTATGTTTCAGATTTAAAGGTACTAATAAAAATCTGAATATATTTGCAAGTGCCCTGCTACTTAACAACCTGTAAAGCAACAGTTATTCCAGCATGGTCCCTCTGGACCGAGAGGTACAGCATCACCTGGGAAACTATTAGAAATACAAACTCACTGCAGAGCTACTAAATCGAAAGCTCTGGGGGTGAAGCCTGGCATTCTGTATTTTAACAAGCTCTCTACACAATTCCCAATGCATGCTAAAGAACTGGTGCTATAAAGAGTTAAGTTTGCAAAAATTTAATTCAACTGGGATTATTAAAGATTATTTAGAATACACTTCATTTTAATAAAATATATGTATATATGTTCGTGTGAAAAAAGTTCACAAATATGTAAAAACAATATTTGCACAGTGTTTTTACTCAGTTATAGGAACATAGGTGATTTGTCTTTTTACTTTGCTTAAGTCTACTTTCTAAGTTTTAAATAATAATCACAGTTCACTTGTATTTAAAAAAGAAACATTTTTTAAATGTCAAAAATTTGTCAGTTCTATTTGAAACATAGGACAGTATTTTAATATAAATGAATAATTAAAGTTCTACATCTCAATAGAAATACTACTTTTTATTAACTAGTTCTGTTCATTAAAGAAAGTAAAATCAATAAGCACTTTAAAATATATACCATTTTAAATTCCAAGTATCTGAGTGCATATCAAATGAGAGATATAAGACTCATAAAAAAAAAAAAAACTACTGCCTTTTTTATTCACTTGAAAGCTAAAATAATGCACATGGGAAATATCAAGTGTTTATCATAAGAGGTATAAGAATAGATACATCTGCATAAGATGCAAAGCATGTTGTTCCTAATGTAATTTACACCCTTTTGAATTTTTAGCTTGAAAATAAATTATTGGATATAATTAAATTTATATAAATAATTTACCTGCATGAACTTCTGAGATGAACTTGTAAGATCAAACATAGACTTGCTTAGCCCGGGGGAACCAGGGAGTTTGTTGGTCCTTAAATCACAAACTACAAAAAGACGTAAGTAAATTACTTATAGTAAAAAAGAAGAAATTCTATTTAATTACAATGAATTAAATCTTTTTAGGAATATATCATGAATATTATGCGCAAATCTACTTACGAGATAAAACCTAACAAAATTTAAAAAAAAATTTCAATTATTTTACCATGTTTGAAACAAAAACCAATAAAAATCAAACAATACATTTTTACATCCACATCAAATATCAAGCAGGGAAAATTCGTTATTTTCGCTACATTCCTCAATTCTTCATCTCATGAGAATAATCAAAGAGGTAAGTCCTCTGCGCTAAATGCAAGTCAACTATTTAATGAGCACTTCTTTAAAAAAAATCGACACCAAATCCTAGGTGATCCTATATTGCTAGTTTCCCTCCTGACTGTAAGATCCTGGAAGAATAGATCTCTGCATACTAATGTGTATTCTAGCACAGTACTGAAATAAATAAGTACTTAGATAAATATTTCTGCTTTATTTTTAGGGCCTGAATTCAATGTTGAGACAGATGTGTGACCTGAAGAACAGTGAGAAATTTGTGAATTAGATATGTACAAGATAGACTATCACTGATGCAGTTTCAAATATGAAACTAAGAAAGTTCTAAATATCACTTAGGCATTTCCTATTTTCTTTGTTTATATTTGTAAACCTATCATGTTTCTAAATATATCATTTTTATTACATAGAGCAGAAAAGGAACATTTATGAACGGATAGATGATATGTAACATATCAAAATAATCTGTAAACAAAACTTTTTTTTTTTCAAAAAAGGACAAATAAAATGGAATTTAGAACTCACTAACACATACAACTTATTAGTCTTTCCATTTGTATATTAGATATAATGCCACAAAGAATCAGGATGCTTATCCCGGCACTTCTGAAGCCTGCTTTCCCCTTATTTGTAAATTGTTTTCCGTAATAAGAATCATCTCTTCCAGGGTCTCTGGTTTAATCTGACTTGGACATTTTTTGCTAAAAGAGAAACACAGAGAGCCAGCACGGCTGCCCCAGCTGAGGAGGAGAAAGTGGGAGCACAGAAAGAAGGATCTGGGAGTCTGATGGGCTTTGGTCTTTTTGACTAACCCTCTCTTGTAACACATTCAATAAAAAGCTGAACTCTGAGAAAAAAGAAAGAACTACAAGGAGGGGGAAAGAACACACACAAAATTTCAAACCTGATCCATACAGTCTTGTCACTTCTGAAGTAGGGGGAAAGCGCCGACTCAGATCTGGGGAAATGTGCTGATACATATAGAACGGGTTGTACACATCATAGCTGGATCCAGGGTGGGAGGAGCCGGAAAGTTCTGCCTTTCGATCCCCAAAAGATGCTCTGGCCGATCCTGAAAGCAAATGTTTCAAAAGTTTTATGACGTCCTTTTCTTGGGAGTTACTAGCCAACAGCTGGTGCATTCAAGGCAAAAGGAAAAAAATTTGTTTTGAGTAATATTAACTCGCATGTGTTTGATATCTAAAAAATAAGCACACTTTTACTGAGCTCTAAGTTTGTGGAGTATTCTGCCAGGGACCAGCCATGAACCCTGCTCTCAAGACAGTCTGGTAAATTTTTGACATTTTTCTTTGCCCCTAAGCACACTATTACAAAATGTTGTGGACAATTCTGTATTTTGTGATTGGAGTTTACTTTTATTTTTCTACTTACACAAAGCACATCTTTTCAGTAAAAAGATTATCTCTTTTTAGAAATGTGCTCTTTTCACGAAGACCACAACATTTATAAAAACGGACCACAAGCTCATTTCTGTCTGGCATCTTTTTGTTGTTGTTATTAATCCTCATTGTTTTTCCATTGTTTTTTAGAGAGAGTGGAACGGAGGGGAGATATATATATATATATATATATATATATATATATATATATATATATATATATATAGAGAGAGAGAGAGAGAGAGAGAGAGAGAGAGAGAGATAAACATCAATGTGAAAGAGACACATCAATTGACTGCCTCCCCCACCCACCCTGATGGGGGCGGGGAACTGACTCTGCAACCCAGGTTCACTCCCTTGACCAGGAATTGACTATTCAGTGTGCAGGCCGATGCTCTAACCACTGAGGCCACCAGTCAGGGCTTTGTCTGACATCTTATCAGGACATCAGTGGTAGCAGCTGCTCTTCGAGTTCGCTATACGGCCCAAGAATGACAAGAAGAACGATGCCAGAAAGTCAGCTGAGAAAGACCTTTGCCCCCAGCGAACAAATCTGGGGGCAAGCCCAAAAGAAGTCGTGGTCCAAAGGCACAGTCTGGAACACGCTCAATAACCTGGTCTTGCCTGACAAAGCACCATATGACAAACTGTAAGGAAGTTCCCAACGAGAAGCTTATAAGCCCAGCTGTTGTCGCCGAGAGACTGAAGGTAGAGAGAGCTTCCTTGGCCAGGGACTTATTAAACTGGCTTCAAAGCACAGAGCTCAAGTAATTTACACTGCAAACACCATGGGTGGGATGCCCCAACCGCTGGAGAAGAGGCACGAACAAACTGTACATTTTGAAAAATAAAACGTTATTAAATAAAAAAAAGAAACTGACCATAGGCTGGGATACACAGAGCCAGTCTCAACAAATTATAAAGAACTGAAATCATAAAGAGTATGTTCTCTAACACCAATGCAATAAAGTTAGAAATCAAATAGCAAAACGGATAGGAAATATTTATATTGAAACATAAAGGAACAAAAATAATAAAAAAGGTAATCTTGAAAAACAACAAGATTGAAAGATTAGCTCTACTGGGTATTAAGAAAGGAATACTGGCACCAATGATAAGATCAATGGAACGGAATAGAAGGCCCCAAAAGAGACACCCATTTTATGGAAACTTGATTTATAATCAGTGTGGCACTGGCACTTTTCACTAAAAGGGATAAGACAACTGAATATTGATATAGAGGAAACAACAACCTTCATCCCAACTAAATATATTCACAAAAATTAATTCCTTGTGGATTGTGGCTCTAAAATAATGTTAAAGGCAAACCAATAAAACCTCTACGTTAAGTACAATTATCAGAAAGTCTTCCTAGCCTTAGGGCAGAGAAGCACTTCTTAAAGGGAACATAGCCTTAATCATTACAAGTTTTTAATAAACTCAACTATATTAAATTTGAAATTTTCCAAATCTTCCATTTCCAAAGACTATTTAAGAGAGTAAAGAGAGTTTCTCCCACAGAGGGGAGAAAATATGTGCAAAAATATAACTAACAAAGTGCTTATATCTAGAATTTATGAGGAACTCCCACAAATCAGTAAGAAAAAGATAAGCAAGCCTATATGTAAATTAGCTTAAGACTTAAGCAGACGCTTCAGAAGAGAATCTATTCAAATAGCCAATAAACATGATCTGGTGCTCAATCTCACTGATCATGAGGGAAATTAAAACTCTAATAAGATACCACTACATGCTCACCAGAATGGTTAAAATTAAAAAGCTGATAATAGCAAGTGTTGACAAGAAAGCAGAGCAATGTGAATGATCATACTCTACTGATGAAAATGTAAATTGATATAATCACTATGGAAAAGTTTGCTAACTTCTACTAAAGCTAAAAATATTTCTAACCTACAACCCCAACATGCCATTCTGGGACATATACACAACTGAAATGCTTGTGCATGTGCACCAAGAGACAAGTACAAGAATGTTCATAAGCATCATTATACACAATAGTCGAAAACTGGAAAAAAACTCAAATGCCCATCAACAGTAAAAATAGATGAACTGCAGTATATACTTGATACATAAAAATATCTTATGCAATGGTCGCCAATCGGTGATCTGTGGACCACTGGTGGCCTGGGAGGTCCAAAAGGTTGGCGACCGTTGCCTTATAGAATGCTATACAGAAACACTTCTGTATCTCACCATTAGACAACAATAGATAAATACACTCGCTGTACAGATATAAAAACAAACTGAAGCTTACTAGCAACAATCTGAGTAAATTTCACAAATATAATGCTGACTGAAAGAACCCACAAACAAAAGAATATACACTGAATATGTTATTTCATTTACATAAAGGTCAGAAAACAATAAAAAAACGAAGCCATAACATTTAGGAATATGTACTTAGGTGGTAAAAAGTAAGAAAAGCAAAAAAGCGATACTGATTACTCTGAAGTGACTGAAAAGGGAAAGATGGAAGCTTTGGGGTTGCTGGCTTTACTCTCTTTACTTGAGTGGTGACTATACACATGATTCGCTTTGTAATAAATCACTGCGCGATAGATTTCTTTGTTCCTTTTTTCTACATGTGTTTTGTATTTAGATCAGATTTTCTTCAAAGCTTATAATCACATTGGAAATAATATATACACATAAAGTTTTTTAAATGTTTAAATCATCACCATGTTTTCATTCTTTTTGTTCCATTTAAAACAGAACCCACAGTATAAAGTAGCATTTTCTGAAGTAAGCTAAACAATAAAGCAGGTAGCTTCACATTGAGTTCAGAAAAGAAAAATAAAATATGAGGTTATGAGGTGAGATTCTATCTTCATCCTGTTTCAAAAAAACTATGTATACAATCCAAGCACAGCCCATGGTCAGAGGGGTGCCACGAGGGAGCTATGATGCCAGAGAGCCTAAAGAGTGGGCACCCCTATGAGCTAACACTTGACTCATTCAACACATAAACAACTACAAACGTCTATGGTAACAAGAATAGCACTGTCAAGAGTATGACTCACTGCCTTTATAGGCTATACCTAAAAAGGAATATTCTGATTTCATTTTTCCTTTATAAGTAAGCCACTACAGAATTCCAATTTTCCCCTCAAACAGTACACAGTGATAGCAGTTTTTAAGTTCAAGAGGAATTTCTCTCAATTTACAGAACCACACTGTTGTAAAGTTGCATAGTTGCCAACACATCTCAAAAGCCCTATTTGAAATTTCAATATTAATTCAAAATGTACCCTCTGGATGGGTAGGTAGGTAGGTGATAAAGCCAGCACAGTAAAACTTTAATGATAGATCTGTCTGCTATCAAAGCAGGAGTCTACAGCTGTGATCAGACTCATTCGCAAGTAATGCGACAAAACAAATTTCAAATATTTGAAACATAATTTAAGTCACAATTGATACTGGTCTGCTCTATCTTCTCAAAATCTCCATATCCGCCCATCACTCACAATGCATTTGCACATACAGCTTACACATATTTTACTTCTATAATTAGGTACCAAGAAGACTTTCCCGACTTTAGTTACATAAAGTAATTCTCTCTCCAATATGCTAAAAATCAGATGGCTTCACCACATCCTCCGTGAGCCTATAATTTAAGTATAAGCCAATTTCTGACTCAGTCAGCTAAAAAAGTAATATTTATTAACGATACAATGAAAAAGAAGTAAAAGAAAAACGACCAGATATTGCCAGGTAGGTATTTCTTACTTATTTTCTGATTACGAAACCGCACCCCCCCATAAAATACTTTAAATGTCTAAGAATAGATAATTTATAAATTGTGGTACATCCATGTAATTTAATACTATAAAGCCATTAAAAAGTAATGAATATGAAAACATGTTCATAACAGATGATGTGAATAAAATAAATTGCAAGACTGTTTACATGGCTTAATCCCAATGTTGTTAAACAGGTACGAGAGAAAGAGAAAAGTCAATTAATCATGGTATCCTGTGAGCCAGAGCTTTTAAAAACTATTTTTTTAGAGATATATGAAAAATAAGACATAAGGTTCATCTTTCCTTGTTTCTTAAAACAAAAAAAAAAATCACTCCTACTAGACCTTATTCGCTTATAGATAACAGTAAACTCTACACCAAAACCCAAAGGCATAAATAAAAGCAATGCAGACTCTGGACAGAATTTGACTGTTGGGAAAAAAGAGAACAGTACAAAATTAGTTACCTGTTTTTAATAACTTTTAGCCGAAGGGCAGGCCAAAGTTGGCACTGAGCAGGGCCGGTAAAACCCCAATAGAAAATTCAGTCTTTCTGGCCTGAAGAACCAGAAGGCAACGTGCAGAGCAATTGCAGCAGCTAGAAAGTAAGTGGGAATCTTGGAAAGGAGAAAACCCCAGATTATGTGAATAGAGTCTGCTCAAATACCTGGCTGATCCCTGAACCACACATGGGTGGGACGGACTCCAGCCAAGGATAATAAAGCTAAGCTGAGGTAAGAGCTGCCACTACCAAGTTGCAGAATCCAACCAAGTTAATTGCCTGCTGAAAAAAAAGAAAAGAAAGGGAAAAAAATAACCCTCTGAGTAATATAACAGATTTGAATCCTTCAAATATAATATCTAACATCCGGAATACAACCCAAAGTTACCAAACACAAAGAAACGGGAGAATATGACCCATTCTCAAGGAAAAAGACAATACACCGAATTCAAACCTAGGTGAACTCAATGTC
The DNA here is from genome assembly GCF_963259705.1 of Myotis daubentonii. Classification (NCBI taxonomy): domain Eukaryota; kingdom Metazoa; phylum Chordata; class Mammalia; order Chiroptera; family Vespertilionidae; genus Myotis; species Myotis daubentonii. The sequence goes on from NC_081840.1 coordinate 8,759,365, forward strand.
AGAATTTTTGGACAAAAATGGTGAAGTTCAAAAATATAAAGGAAAATGGCTCAAAATAATGAAAAGTATATGTCTAAAACAGAAAATTCAGTGGATAGGCTTAACAACTGAATGGCGATAACAAAGGAAAGAGACAAATAACTTGAAGATAGATCAATATTATCCAATCTTAAGACCAGAAAAAGAAAAAAAAGATGGGGGGGGGGGAAGCAGTCTCAGAAACACATAAAACAATATCAGAGAGTCCTACATATGTGTAATTGGAAACCCAGAAGAAGAGAAAAAGGGACAGAAAAAAATATTTGAAGAAATATTCTAGGTCTTGATAGTTTTTATTACACTAGTATATGCATGCATTTGTCAAACTCAAAAATTACACACTTAAAACTTGGGCAGCTCACTGCATGTAAAGTTTATGTTGAAAGAAGACGACTAAACAGATGCTGAACTCCAGTAAATTATATAAATGCTTCAATGTTTATAGGAAAGTCTGCTAATGTCCATAATTTACTCCTACATGCATCCTCCTCCACAAGAAAGTATTAATAACGCACAGAGAAATGAATAGATGAATATATGTGATAGGAAGTATACTAAAAATTTAAAAATCTAAATGACAGATATGTAGAGGTATTTACCACTAAATTCTTTCAATTTTTCTTTCAAATTCTTTCTGTATGTTTGAAACTTTTCATAATAAAATTTTGAGAAAAAATAATCATTGTAACTGTTTCAATCCACTAGAACAAATTATTTTTAAAATACAAGAGTTACATGTTGTTTCCTCTTCATTAGTCCATTGACCTCTACAATATCAGCCAAATTCAAGCCAATGAACCTACCTCATTCAAGCAGCTATTTAGACTGGCAAGTGTACTTACAGACTGGGGAGCATAGTGGTGAAGAAAGATGGGAAGGAAGAAAGACTACTTCATTGCTTCTTTATTTCTCTTTACACCAGACTTTAGAAAACAGTAGACAGAATGTTTCCTCTATTTACTGATCAAATCCAGAGTAATTCCTCTATTTTTTTCTTTCCTCACGTATGAAGGATAACTGATTATAATTATAATAGTGGCCCGGTGCACAGATTTGTGAACATTGAAAGGAAATTAATTAGAAGGAAGATTCGTGCGGAAATTACATTACTGCAAAAAATTACATGTCAAAATAGTATATATAATATAGTATTATAAAGTTAAAATACAAAATATTTTAATATGTATCACCCATGTGCGAGTCAACGTTTATTTTTAAATTGCCGGTGCGCATCATATGTACCAGGCGGTCGGTCACACGCAATTGGTGCCAGCGAGAGCTTTATATGTATAGCGCATGTGCGAGTCGGTTGGTCGGACGGTCAGACGTACGTACAGTTGGTCACTCAGCCTTTTATATAGAGAGATTATTCCTTTAAAAAAGGCCAAATCTAGATACAAATGTGTTGTATTATGGTCAGATTTCATAATGAGAGCTTTCAAAAATACTATACATTAAGTTCCTCTACAGAAAGAGCAAAACACCAGAAGCGAAATGTAAAATTTGTGTATAAAAGATATACCTTTATGTTAAATAGAGCGATAACAGCATTGAAAGGCTACATGCTGATTTTTAAACCCCGGCATTTTTCTTGTTTACCTTCAAGTTCTTCTAGATGTGAAGGAGTTCCTTGCGTCCTGGGCTGAATATAAGATAACGTAAACTTGGGCACCACAAATGGTACTTGTTGGCCATCAGATGGTAACTTGGAGAGTAAGTAATCCTCAGTACAGCCAACCTGAGGCTTTACACAAACGGAAGTCAATGGAGGGACACAGACGGCAGTCTTCTGACTACTTGAGACTGCTGTTTTAGCTTCCACAGAAACTGCATGGAAGAGAAGGGGAAAGAAAAGAAAAAAATCACAAATACGTACTCAGATTTATATATAAAAATCTAAACCTAGCATGCTTTGGTATTTATCCAATCATTTCAGAAGAAACGGCTGATCCATAAACTACTCTTGGGTCCTATCAAGCACTTCTGGCCTCTACATTAATTCCGTCCAGCCAATACTCGAGCAATTAATACACTACTGCCAAAGTATAATAACAGCATAATGGTGAAAGGAGGCTTTAAAGACTCATTCCCACAAGAGTTCATACAAGGAAAAACAAGTTTATTTTGAAGTTAATTGCACAATACTTTCAAGTGAAATCTAGTCATTTAAAACTACTCTCAACAAAGCAATTCTTCTTGTCAATACTAATGGTTACATCAGTCTTAAATACATAAAGCAATTCTGAAAAGCCTACTTTTAGGTCTCTAAGTCTATAAAAATCTTCACCAAATCACAAAATAAAATATACACTGACCCTAACATGACAGCAACTCTCCTTGTGCTAGCTTCTCTGACCTACTTTGTTCGATAGACTGATATATAATTCCTAAAATGAGGGAGTTAGGATGGGGAGGTACGGGACACCCAGAGTTAATCCACCTGTAATACTCATGTCCAATCCTCCTCTTCCCTTACTTCCTTCTTCCCACTCAGTTTGCTAACATCCTCCTCATATTTCCACAACAAATGCCACCTTCTTTGTGGGATTGTCTCAGGGTGCCTCCTGGGTTGAATTCATCTCTCCCCACTGTGCCCCGGCTATTTTAATACTTACCTAGCATGCCTTATATTTATGTTTCTGCCTCCCTCATGCAGTTAGGAAATATGTCTCATTTATTTTTCTATTACAAAATGCCACAAGTAAGGGGACATTAAATAAATGTTTGT